>NC_141050.1:43679993-44137493 GCF_041138505.1 Cibotium barometz
AATCCTGGAGGACAAAACCTTTCACGAAGGTGTAATTTCATGGCATCTCATAAACTGATTCTAGCTCCAGTGGTAAGATTGACAACAGTGCTTCCAACTAATTCGGCATTTCTTTCAATTTTTAGATGAGCAAGGGTGAGCTTGCTTCTTTCATTGTATCCATTAAAAGTTCAAAACTATCAAATACTTATCATAGCACCACATTTGAAGGCAGTCAGGATTAATACATCTGAGATCTTCATTTTTTTGAGAATTACACATCTGGTGCCTTGGGATTGACACATCCAAAGATTATCAGGATTAACATATCTGAGATGATTAGTTTTTCTGAAAATTACACATCTAGTATCTTAGGATTAACACATCTAAGAGCATGATCCTCTGGGAATTACACATCCGAAGTTAGACTGAGATGGGTTCTAGATCTTGGATGATTGTCCTACTGTAAAGCATCCAATGGATGGCATTCACACGTCAACTATTCAAACTTTAATGGAATTATAATCTTAATAATTTATAATATGCAAGTTAATGAGATATATCCTGAAAATTTCTCTAAACAAGTTTCGGTCTATCTTTCTAGTCATTCAGTCTCTCACTAGTTTCTTCATTTAATCACCCTATGTTTTTTCCTCACAAAAGGTTTTCTCCCTAAAGTCTTATCTTAGAGAAAATTTCCTACTCATCGACACCTTGACCATACAGAGATTCAAGGATACGATTCATAGGTAAGACCTAGTTCTATCCCGCAAGGGGAGCGTGGTCTTCTAAAATCAAATCACCCATAGGGTAATTGATCACATAAATTGGGCAACTACAAGACTTGATTTCTAGAGGCAACACTTTTTTCCTCATCCATGCAAGGCACAGCCGCTGGCCTAGTCTTCTAGAATAGAGTTGCCCGAGAACCTATTTATCTAGTATAGGGCTTTCACTTAATCTGTTGGAAAGCTACCCGACTAATCGGGTCCACCCGTCCGCCGTAGGATGGTGCCATCGGGGCATTCCATCCTCCCACTTTCCACCCTACTCACACGTCAATTTGTTTTCTAATTAATCCTACCACACTGTTTGACATAAATAAACATGTTTCTTAATTAAGACCCTTTTCACAAGGTTTATTAAAACAGCCTTTTTCCATAGCACAATAATGCCAAGACAAGATTTAAAAGAAAAGTTTATACATGAATCAATTTTATCCAAGCCAAACCGGCTCTCTTATTCTTTTCCTTTATACTGCCGATGATCTAGAATTCGGCCTTCCTGCCTCTACTGGGCAAAACCCTACGGGACCATACACCTCATCGTCGGTCGCTGGCGAGGACTCAAGCCAGCCTATCGCCCTCTCAGGCTCCATCGCTTGATCCTCCCGCCTCTCAGAGGGATGTCTGCGCACTAGGGTGGGCTAATTCACCGCACTAGCCTGGGCCCTCAGAACTAGGCAGCATCACAATCACTCGCCTCAATCGGCGAACCTCATTCTCCCAATGGTATGAGGGATACCATGGGCCAACTCCGGGCCTTACTAACGTCTCCGCCGTCCGGCTATACAAGCACAAGAACGGGGCAGCGTCAAGGCAGGGAGAAGTTGTACTGTACCTTAATTTAACCAAGATAACAATCCATTTACTCACTAAACCATAGGACTAGAATCCATGTTACCTTCTTAAGAAAACAATCCTTTTCTCACACAAATTTTTAGCATTTCAACTTGAGATTGCGATAAGACATTCTTTATTAAGGCATATGCTGTTGTTTAAAAGAATACAAACTTTAAATGGTAAATCAATCAAATAGATCACTGTAACAATCAATAGAGAAGCCGAGGCCATACCTCAACCCCTAAGAATGATATATAATTGAAAAACAAAATATGTATATACCTTATAGAAATTTGTTGTTTATCTCGTTGTCCTTGCTTGTTAACAAGAGCTTTAGAACTTGACATATGAGAATAGAGTCTTCTAATACCTTGTCCTTTGATTGAAATCATCCAATAATCTCCAAGCTTTATCTCCTCTTACTCATACTGTGATTCTTCTCTCTTTCTAAGATCTATGGCAAAATAGCCTTCTCCTACAGGTCTACAGCATAGTATTCTTTCTCTAAAAGAAAAGCTATGGAGTTTAGGTCTCTTCCTCCGAAAGACCATAGAAATCTAAGCTTATTTTCTGAGATATTAGATAAGAATGAAGGGATATATGCATCTCAAACTCTAGGATTACCTTGAGGCTACTTGCTGCCTTCTCACAGTTTTCTCTATGTAGAGATCTTGACAGAAACAGCAAACTGTTTCGACCATAACTCTCTGATAAAAACTCAGAATATAGTCGTATAACCAGTCAAAAGAACGGGAAGGCATCTGGTCTACAAGCCTGCGTAGGCAGAATAGGCAAAAACGTCTGTATATAGCCACAAATGCACCATCATTAGAAACGCGTTGTTTTTCCACATTTTTAGTATGCATGGACTCTAAATGTGTAAAAGTACTCTAAATATGACCTCTTATCACCTAAACTCGAAATTCTTTTTTTGGGGATACTTATCTCTTTCTTATGTTCTTATTTCTTTTAGGATTTTTGGAGTTAATATTTTTATTCTAACACTTTCCTAATGTTTCTAGCCTTATTGTCTCACTCTTCTCTAAGTACACTCTCTTTCCTTATTGAAATCTATATTAAAAGAGACACATACATATATGGCTTGGGAGGGACCTTACAATCTCCCCCACTTAAAAGATTCGAGATGTCCTCATCTCGCGAGCTAGGGTAGTATCTAAGTAAATCCTCCTGTCTCTTTCAAAGTGGTGTCCCAACACTAGGTAAAAATCTTCTTTTATCTAAACATTGTTCTTAAAGAGTCCTTTATTTCATGTGCTTGGCTCGTTTTGTTGTGCCTCCAAAAGGTCTTGATTATTCTAAAGTTAATTGGCCTTATTATCCTAATTTCATGCATCCATATACCTCTCATATGATATGAACCTTCAAATTCATTCTATACCCCCATGCAGTATGGTACTTAACAAATTATCATGGAAAAACGTAAGGGAATCAATCCTTTACGTAGTCTAACCTATGATAGCAATTTCATAATCTTAGTATCGTCTTGTAGAATACCTCTATTCATCATGCACATTACTTCACATAAATCTTGCACCAATCCTCTTCTATTTACTCATAGAAATACTTGTTGAATTTGATTATCTTTAACCCTGCTATCTCTATTTCTTGACATAATTTTTGCTCTAGCTCATGATTCCTTGTAGCCAATGGGCTTGACGTTTCTCTTGAATTAGGAGACCTCTTCTTGATTAACATGGAAGGACTCATGTCCTTCTCGACACTTTCTATATAAAAACTTTATCATAGTCTCTGGCTATAATTATGGCTTCTGAAATAGAGGATAGTTTTACAAAGGTAGATTAAGCTTCCAAATGAATCGATGGAGAAGAGTTACCTCATCCATCTCTAGAGCAAATGGAAGAAGTTTAACAAAAGTTTGGTGGTATTCTTTTAAGGTCTTCCTCTCTCGGGTTAGCTCCAAAAATTCATTCATTTTATCCTCTTGAAATCCTGGAGGACAAAACCTTTCACGAAGGTGTAATTTCATGGCATCTCATAAACTGATTCTAGCTCCAGTGGTAAGATTGACAACAGTGCTTCCAATTAATTCGGCATTTCTTTCAATTTTTAGATGAGCAAGGGTGAGCTTGCTTCTTTCATTGTATCCATTAAAAGTTCAAAACTATCAAATACTTATCATAGCACCACATTTGAAGGCAGACAGGATTAATACATCTGAGATCTTCATTTTTTTGAGAATTACACATCTGGTGCCTTGGGATTGACACATCCAAAGATTATCAGGATTAACATATCTGAGATGATTAGTTTTTCTGAAAATTACACATCTAGTATCTTAGGATTAACACATCTAAGAGCATGATCCTCTGGGAATTACACATCCGAAGTTAGACTGAGATGGGTTCTAGATCTTGGATGATTGTCCTAGTGTAAAGCATCCAATGGATGGCATTCACACGTCAACTATTCAAACTTTAATGGAATTATAATCTTAATAATTTATAATATGCAAGTTAATGAGATATATCCTGAAAATTTCTCTAAACAAGTCTCGGTCTATCTTTCTAGTCATTCAGTCTCTCACTAGTTTCTTCATTTAATCACCCTATGTTTTTTCCTCACAAAAGGTTTTCTCCCTAAGCTAATTTCTCAAATTTATTGTACAAATATCTTGCGTGTGCACCCCCAAGATACAAGCACAATTTCATAGGATGATTGTCTCAACATGTGAGGATATTCAAATCACTTCTATGGCCAGTAGAGATGATTGATTCGTCCTCATATGATAAACAATCACTTGTTTTAATCCCTTTGATAGTTAACCTTTGAAAAACAAATCCTAGGAACTAAGATCGGCTCTGATACCACTTGTAAGGTTCCCCCCTTCCACAAATAGGGGAAACACTTAAGATAGTCCACTAAGTCCTATCTTAGAGAAAATTTCCTTCTCATCGACACCTTGACCATACAGAGATTCAAGGATACGATTTATAGGTAAGACCTAGTTCTATCCCGCAGGGGGAGCGTGGTCTTCTAAAATCAAATCACCCATAAGGTAATTGATCACATAAATTGGGCAACTACAAGACTTGATTTCTAGAGGCAACGCTTTTTTCCTCATCCATGCAAGGCACAGCCCCGCTGGCCTAGTTTTCTAGAATAGAGTTGCCCGAGAACCTATTTATCTAGCATAGGGCTTTCACTTAATCTGTTGGAAAGCTACCCGACTAATCGGGTCCAACCGTCCGTAGGATGGTGCCGTCGGGGCATTCCATCCTCCTACTTTCCACCCTACTCATGCGTCAATTTGTTTTCTAATTAATCCTACCACACTGTTTGACATAAATAAACATGTTTCTTAATTAAGACCCTTTTCACAAGGTTTATTAAAACAGCCTTTTTCCACAGCACAATAATGCCAAGACAAGATTTAAAAGAAAAGTTTATACATGAATCAATTTTATCCAAGCCAAACTGGCTCTCTTATTCTTTTCCTTTATACCGCCGATGATCTAGAATTCGGCCTTCCAGCCTCTACATGCTGGGCAAATCCCTACGGGACCATACACCTCATTGTCGGCCGCTGGCGAGGACTCAAGCCGGCCTGTCGCCCTCTCAGGCTCCATCGCTCGATCCTCCCGCCCCTCAGAGGGATGTCTGCGCACTAGGGTGGGCTAATTCACCGCACTAGCCTGGGCCCTCAGAACTAGGCAGCATCACAATCACTCGTCTCAATCGGCAAACCTCATTCTCCCAATGGTATGAGG
The DNA here is from genome assembly GCF_041138505.1 of Cibotium barometz. Lineage (NCBI taxonomy): Eukaryota > Viridiplantae > Streptophyta > Polypodiopsida > Cyatheales > Cibotiaceae > Cibotium > Cibotium barometz. The sequence continues at coordinate 43,685,344 of NC_141050.1, forward strand.
GATACCATGGGCCAACTCCGGGCCTTACTAACGTCTCCACCGTCCGGCTATACAAGCACAAGAACGGGGCAGCGTCAAGGCAGGGAGAAGTTGTACTGTACCTTAATTTAACCAAGATAACAATCCATTTACTCACTAAACCATAGGACTAGAATCCATGTTACCTTCTTAAGAAAACAATCCTTTTCTCACACGGATTTTTAGCATTTCAACTTGAGATTGCGATAAGACATTCTTTATTAAGGCATATGCTGTTGTTTAAAAGAATACAAACTTTAATGGTAAATCAATCAAATAGATCACTGTAACAATCAATAGAGAAGCCGGGGCCATATCTCAACCCCTAAGAATGATATATAATTGAAAAACAAAATATGTATATACCTTATAGAAATTTGTCGTTTATCTCGTTGTCCTTGCTTGTTAACAAGAGCTTTAGAACTTGACATATGAGAATAGAGTCTTCTAATACCTTGTCCTTTGATTGAAATCATCCAATAATCTCCAAGCTTTATCTCCTCTTACTCATACTGTGATTCTTCTCTCTTTCTAAGATCTATGGCAAAATAGCCTTCTCCTACAGGTCTACAGCATAGTATTCTTTCTCTAAAAGAAAAGCTATGGAGTTTAGGTCTCTTCCTCCAAAAGACCATAGAAATCTAAGCTTATTTTCTGAGATATTAGATAAGAATGAAGGGATATATGCATCTCAAACTCTAGGATTACCTTGAGGCTACTTGCTGCCTTCTCACAGTTTTCTCTATGTAGAGATCTTGACAGAAACAGCAAACTGTTTCAACCATAACTCTCTGATAAAAACTCAGAATATAGTCGTATAACCAGTCAAAAGAACGGGAAGGCATCTAGTCTACAAGCTAACGCGGGCAGAATAGGCAAAAACGTCTGTATATAGCCACGAATGCACCATCTTTAGAAACGCGTTGTTTTTCCACATTTTTAGTATGCATGGACTCTAAATGTGTAAAAGTACTCTAAATATGACCTCTTATCACCTAAACTCAAAATTCTATTTTTGGGGATACTTATCTCTTAATAGAACTATTCTTATGTTCTTATTTCTTTTAGGATTTTTGGAGTTAATATTTTTATTCTAACACTTTCCTAATGTTTCTAGCCTTATTGTCTCACTCTTCTCTAAGTACACTCTCTTTCCTTATTGAAATCTATATTAAAAGAGACACATACATACATGGCTTGGGAGGGACCTTACAGGTGTAGTAGGTGTTAACTAGCAATATGCCAATTGTTAACAGGTGTGAACTAGCACTCTACATAGTTAACATGTGTGTTAGCTAGCACTCAGCTATTTGAGGTGTTAACTAGTTGTTAATGTTATTTTATGCTAATAGCTATTAGCTATCAATAAACCATCACAACATGTATTAATTAGCACTTTAGTTTTGCTAGCATATGTTAATTAACACTCTTCATTATGTAACCAGTTGTTAACTAGCACTTTAGTAGTGTTAGCATATGTTAAGTAGCACTCTGTCTATTGTTAAATAATGTAACTAGTGCTAGCATATGCTAACTAGCAGCCTACCTTCTGTTAACATGTGTTAACTAGCACTTTAGTAGTGTTAGCATATGTTAAGTAGCACTCGGTCTATGCATTAAAGTGTAGAAAAATGAAAAAATGAGGCCTGTGCGCTACGGCACGAATTTAAGCCCTTCCTCACCTTTGAAAAGCTTAAATTCGCGCCGTAGCGCACATGCCTTTTTTTTTCATTTTTGTACTCATTCATGCATTATGTACACTTTTTTGATGATTAATCTGCTTACAAATATCGCGGCTTTAAGTCTTTCAATAGCGACGAAGCTGTCTCTACGGACGGCCCCGCAGGCGCATTGGCCCTGTACTCCTGCAACCACTGGCGAGGCTACGCTCACCCGTGCCGCAGGAGCTCAGCTACCACGAGGAGTCGGAGTACTAGCCGAGGCGGCTGTCAGTGCATCTAACTGTGTGGAGATGCTCTGTAGCATCGTGACTAAGTCAGCCTGGACTTTACTCATATTGTTCAGATTTGCATTAAGATATTTAAAAAGTCCACTAGAGAGTTCTGTCTCTGTCAGGACGTTGGCAGGGTCCAATAGGTCATAATCGTCGTCGTCATATTCCAAGAGGTCCTCCTTGGTCCCCTCGGCGACGTCGGTGTTAATGTCATTTGGCTCATTGGCCAGAAAGGGGTCATCTGTTCTATTGCGGTCGCTGCAGGCTCACTGGGTCCTAAGGTGGGGTTAACAGACGAGGAGGGCGTTGGCGGATCACGCGTGATCGACGAGCGCACTACGGATCGGACAATGGTCGGGCGTATACGGCCTGACAATTCAGTCGAGGTCAAACCCGCGACCAAGGAAAAGAGACCTGAAAACCCTAGAGAAGTAGAAGGCGGTGGGGACACACTACGCCTCTAGCAGACATATTTTAATTCTTGCACAAATAAAAATGCGAGAACTCAAAAATTACAAAAAAACGCTAATAAAATGAGCAGTGGTGAGAGAATAGTCACCCCCCTTACGGTCGACTGCGAGACTGTTGTCTCGCGACTGCCGATTTGTGTTACGCTACGAGCCTCTACAAGCGTCGCTACTCCAGGATGCTCCGATCCGAGAGAAAGGTGCCGGCAATGGAGAGCTTGGGTGTGTGCAACGGAGAGAGAGAGAGAGAGAGAGAGAGAGAGAGAGAGAGAGAGAGAGAGAGAGAGAGAGAGAGAGAGAGAGAGAGAGAACCCTTCCTTCCAGCTATGGCCGCCTCCCTCCACACAGTCAATTCTGGAGATAAGGATAAGATTTTTATTGAATGGTTGAAAACCATTGAGTGGGCTCTGGTCCCCGGTCACGCACGGACCTTGACCAAAAGGAACTGCCGGTCTGATACCAATGTTAGATCACCGTAGCGCCACTACGGGTGCTACCACAGGAGGGGACGGCCTCTAGCTCACCACCTAGCCACCACAGAGGAAGAATGAGGATTGCCCCTCATCCCTCAGGCTATATAGTGTGTGGTGTGCCGTCCACACTAGCCTGGCCGCCCATGACTCCGCATGGGCGTCCTCTCCCACTGAACCCCGAATGGCCACGTCCTCGGCGCTCCGACCGAGGCGTTGACGCTAAAGCCCTGTCTGGCCATCCGGTCTTCCACGTCAGTCACACAGGCGTTACAGCCTACGTGACAGTTTCAAAAGGAATGAACCGGGATCATGAGAAAAGATTAACACTCCATATTGAAACATTTTTGGTGATTACTAGACAATTGTACAAAATGGGCATTGATTATATTGTTCGCCAATGTGTGTAGTCACATGAGCAGCAATCAATATTAATGGTGGCCATTTCTCTAGAGAAGTTATAGGCCGGAAGATCTTTGAAGCAGGATTATGGTGGCCAACAGTGTTCAAGCAAGGTATAAGTGGCGTCCATGTTTCTAGATAAGTTATAGACTAGAAGGATCTTTCAAGTAGGATTATGGTGGCCCACGGTCTTAAAGGATGCTTGGAACTTTTCTCATGAGTGTGATGTTTGTCAAAGACTAGGCAAGCCAAATGTGACAGATCGGATGCCTCACACACTCTAGTATTACCTTTAGAACCCTTTCAGAAATGGGATTTGGATTTTTTTTTGGGCCATTTAAACCTCTTGCTCACTAGACCAGCAACAACAAGTATATTTTAGTGGCAGATTATTGTACCAAATGGGTAGAAGCAAGAGCTTTTAGGGATAATAAAGCTAATTCAATGGGCCAAATTTATGTATGAGCTAATCATAACAAGGTTTAGATGTCTGATAGAATCGGGTAGAGACCAAGACGGCCATTTTCTTAATGCAGTAATACAAAAGTTGACACAACAACACATAATAATTCATAAGAAGCCTACAATGTACTATTCACAAGAAGTCTACAGTGTACTATCCACCACTGGCCAATGGTCAGGTAGAGTATTCTAACAAGATGTTGCAACGGATTCTAAAGAAAGTGATGAACGAGAATCGAGAATAGATTGGGATCACTGCATTCTGCATTATAGGTGTTCTGGATTGCTTATAAGTCAGGAACCGAGTGGATTTTCCATGGTGTGCGGTCTGAAGGTAGTAGTTCCCATGGAATTTGTGGTGCCAAGTTTACAAGTGCAAGTTACTACCATATTATCCTCAAAAGAGTCCTAAGCAAATAGACTTCAACAATTATTTGCACTAGATGAGAAGTAGTTGCAAAGTATCTGGACGTCCGATGTTATCCAATGGTTGAGAAATTTGGGTGGATCAAAATTTTGAGTACCGGATCTTTGATATTGGTGACATAGTCTTATTATTAAATTCAAGGATGGGTAAGTTGAAGCTTGGTTGGATAGGTCCATACCATATTCCAGAAGGTTTGGATCCAAAACATTCAAACTTACAACAATTGATGGTATTAATAAATGGTTTCTGATTAAAATCTTACTTTGGTAAATTACTAGAATTAGTTCAAACTTATTCTATTTTCGGCTAAAATTCTACTTTGGTAAATTACTAGAATTAGTTCACACTTATTCTATTTCCGATTACATTTTCCGATTACATTGTGCATGATTGTATTCCACATGTCACATATGCATTAAGCCTTGGGAAGGAATATTTGAAATTTATTACTACCATAAGGGAAGGGTTTTTTCACAATTTCGTTCACTACCTTGTCGTCTTGAATAATGTGCACATTTACTTCTGTCATCATAATTCTACATGCACAGTAATTTACCGTTGTTCCTTTCGTGAGTGTGTCCATCCTTCTATTACGTGTTTTTGTCTACTGTTTGTTTCATTCGCACACTCGGTGTATCCCTACTCCTTATTCTTATGCTTTTGTGCACTTTCTGTGTTTATTACTCATCGCTAACATGGTGGAGTTTGACAAAGAGTAGATTCTAAAAAAGCGAAAGTGATTAAAGCTTTGAGGGAACCTCACAATATCAAAGAATTAGGGCAATCTTGGGACATATCAAATGGCATAATTGGTTTCTGAGATACTTAGCAGATGTGGCATATTCCATGTATCTTCTTACAAAGAAAGAGATACCGTATGATTGGATAGCACATTGTCAGCAATCTTTAAGATATTTACATATTATGTTAGCTGCTATCCCAATTGTTTAGCCATCAAATTCAGACTATTCCATATGCTCATTGATGCATCATCCGACATGGCATTTGGAAATGTGCTCATGCAAGAACCTAATGATGGATGGTTTCACCTAGTGTATTATGTTGTCCAAAGTGGAAAGAAAATATTCTACTACAAAAAGGGAAGCTCTTGGGATGATTTATTCTGTTAAAAAGTTCCAACATTATCTTTTGAGCAACAAATTCACTTTTCATGTAGATTACCAAGCCTTGCTTTTCTTGGTGAATAAGCCCAATTTAGCTAGAAAATCAAATTTAGCTAGAAAATTAGCAAGATTGATGCTGATATTGCAAGAATTTGATTTCACTATTCATTACACACAGGGTAACCATCATGCAATGGTGGATTTCTTATCTAGAATTGAGACTAGGGAGTGACTAGATATGGGATACCAAATTCGTTACTAGATGCAAATTTGTTTCAAATATCTATTCCCCCATATTAGTATGATGAGACGCTTGTTTTTTTTGGTATAGAAGGTAGTTTTTCGGAAGGGATGAATCGGGATCATCAGAAGAGATTAGCACTCCATAGTAAAACATTTTTGGTGATTGCCAAATAATTGTACAAAATGGGAATTGATCAGATTGTTCGTTCGCCGATGTGTGCAGTCACATGAATCGGGATCATCAGAAGAGATTAGCACTCCATAGTAAAACATTTTTGGTGATTGCCAAATAATTGTACAAAATGGGAATTGATCAGATTGATCGTTCGCCGATGTGTGCAGTCACATGAATAGCAAGTAGTATTAATGGAGGCCCATAAAGGTATAAGTGGTAGCCATGTTTATGGTGGAGAAGCTATAGGTTGGAAGATCTTTCAAGTAGGATTTGATGAGAAAATGTGGTGCTCATAATGGATCAAGTGTGTGGAGGAGAGGGACTCACAAAATACAAGAAAGAACTCTTGCTTATTAAGTTGCTTATGCATACAACTAGGCTTTGCTCTCATGCAAAATGCCTCATGGCCTCACCTTTAAATAGGTGAACAAGTGGACCTCAAGTCCATTCACACTCACACCCTTCTCTCACCCTTCTACTCAACCTTAGTCTCTTAATACCCCCCCTCAATACCAACTATGGAAGGATGGAATAGGTGGTATTGGACATAAGATGCCTTTATAACATTAGGCGTACAAGGCTTGAATATAGGTGTGGTTATCTAGGATTTACAAAAGTGTTCCTAGAGCCTTAGAGGCTATTACATTGATGCCATCTAAGTCTTTATTTGTTTGTCGATGAAGATGTACACCTCAATGATGGTGCACCCCACTCTTTGTGTTTACTTGGCTTCTTGTAGATGACATGCTTAAGAGATACATGCCATTGCTTCCACCATATGCTTTCCACCTTGACCATTCTCACACAATGATCATAAGCAGGCTGCCACCATTGCTTAAGTGGTTTGCTTTTAGATGGTCCTCCAACGTGCTTTATGCTTCTTTGAATACCATATCTCCTCCATGAGTGATGAGGTAGACTTAAATGGGGAAGGGAAAGGGAGGGTCTTACCACTTGCCTTATGCATTGGTCAAGGGCAGTGTCTACTCCACAATTACAATAGCTTTTATGCATGTTAGTTACAAGATACCCATTAGGGTTTGAAGATTCAAGCTTAGTGAAAGTGAGTAAATTGTTGAGGTAAATACTCAAACAAATAGGTTTTATCATCTTTGGCTTAAGAAGGAGAGGTCATGGCTCATAATGTTGCCAATGCCTCTTACAAAAGTAATGCCAAAAGATGCTTAAAATCATGACAACCAACAAGGTAGAGCATTTAGGGATTCTATGCTTAACCTTACGACTCATCTTATACGATGAAAAATCAGAATATGCAGCGGAATGAAGTGCGTTGGGCTTGGGAAACGAGAACATATGGCTTATGGCATGCCTATGCCTCTTACAAACAAGGGCCTCAAGGGTAATACACATAAACATTGTAAATGAACACTTAGTGTACATGTGTTCAAGTTTAAAACCCATCAAAAATCTGAGTTTGATGATGAAAAAACCAGAATTCTTCAACCTCTTTAGCTCATGAGATGAAGATAATTGGTTCATGGTTGAACTATTCCTCTTTGGAAGAAGCGGTTGATGATGAAGACTTGAAATGTAGCACTTATGGTGTGTGCCCGGCCTCCATGTTGATGAAGAAGAGCCTCCGTAATGTAAATGACCTCCTCCTTTGATGGTTAAGACTACCTTAGTGTTGAGCAACACTTTAGTTGATGATTAATATCACCATTTGTGTGTATAAAACACAATTAGTGCTAAAAAGCACATTTTTAGTGTAAAATAACACTTATTTTGGTGATTAACTCACCATTAGTGTTTAATAACACTATGAGTGTTTAAAAACACTTTAAGATAACCTCCCTTTGCTGGATTAATAGAGTGATTAGTATTAAACAACACAATTAGTGCTTAGAAGCACACTTTAATCACTTTGAAAGCTTGAAAAAAGATGTTGATGTTGAAGCTTAATGGGCATGAGGTTGTTGCACTCCCTCATGTGGATGGAAATTACTTCAAAATCAAGATTAAGACCAGCAATACTAATGCACTCTCACACTTGAGTGATTAGAGGAAGGGAGAGATGATTAGAGAAAGCAAAACCCAAAAAACAAGCTTTAATGGAGAGCTTGAGGAAGAGGGAAAAAAATGCGCCTGGTCTTTTGCTGATTGCCGGCGCAACCATAAAAACCATTGCTTTGCAAGCTTCAACTAAATCAAATCAATTGAAATTTGAACACTTAACAAAATTAAAATACTTAGCTCAATAGACCATATTGGGTGCAATCTTCCCCCCTCTTGTGCGTGGCCTCTCCCCACACAAGAGTATTTCTTTATTAGCTTTCTTTTCACCAAAATTAGGCCATAGCCCCCAAAATATACAAGATGTGCTTTTTTTAGAGAGCACATCACTCTTCTTTAACAATTGGTGTCACCCACGATATTAACCTAGCCGGCATGACGCAAGAGTAACCTAGGCGTCCCCAAATTACTCAAGAGGGGATAAATAATATTTTTCTAGAGGACTTAAAATATATTCTCATGACATCCCTCTTGCTTGAGTTTGCAATTGTCCTCAATTGCGGATTTGCTGGGTTTGAAAAGAATGAAGAATTTCAGGGTAAACTCGGAAAAATTTCTCAGGCATCCATTTAGCATCTTCTTGTGGATGATTCTTGAAAGTCAAAATTGTTGTTGTTATCTCTTGGTCAATGATAGCATCAGGAACTAGTACTTCTTCCTCTCCTTCAATAAGAGGTGGTTCCTCATATGTTGGGTGAGTAGGAAGTGTTCCTCGAAAAGGTTTCAAGAGATGGATATGAAAAGAATTGTGGATATTCCAATTAGATGGAAGCTCTAGTCTATAGGCCACATCATTAATCTTTTGAAGGATTTTAAATGGCCCATAATATCTAGGCGCTAGCTTCACTGCAGGGAATTTTTCCACACTCTTTAATCGACGTTTTTCAATTCTCAAAAGTACATAATCACCTTCTTGAAATGAAAAATCTTTACGCTTCCTATTTGCTTGAGATGTATACTTCTCTTGAGCTCTTGCAATACAATCACGCACTTCAGATAAAATGCGATCAAAGTCTCTAACATATTGGTCGGCAGCTTCAATCTTATGAGAGAGTCTAGTAGCCGGAATAGGCAAAGCTCTACCATAGATGATCTCAAATGGTGCTCGACCAGTAGTAGTATGAGGAGTATTATTATAAGCAAATTGGAGTAGGTGTATGTACTTATCCCATGCACTAGGTTGCTGGGAAACATAGGCTCTAAGCATATCTAAGATAGTGCTATTTGTGACTTCGGTCTGTCCATTCGATTCTGGATGGAAAGCCGTGGAAAAATCTAACTTAGTGCCTAAGTTTGAGAAAAGAGCAACCCAAAAGTGACTACAAAATTTAGAATCTCTATCAGAAACTATCACTTTGGGTAGTCCATGATGAACAAAAATTTGCTTGACAAATATGTTCGCGGCTTGCTGAGAAGTTAGTGTCTTTTTACATGGAATGAAATAGGCTTGCTTACTAAACCTGTCCACTATTGTCCAAATCATGTCATGATGACTGGAAGTAGTAGGAAAGCCAGTAATGAAGTCCATAGACACTTGTTCCCATGGTCTATCAGGAATGGGTAGAGGCATAAGTAATCCTAAAGCTTTGCCTTTGTAGCTTTTAATTGTTTGGCAAATGTTACATTCAGCTACAAATTTAGCTACATTATTCTTCAAATGAGGCCAAAAGAATTCTCGAGAAACTACTTGAAGTGTTGCGGAAACTCCTCTATGTCCCACAAATGGTGGTTGGTGCATCTCTTCCAAGACAAGTTGTCTATAAGGTTGAGTAACACACAATCTTTTCTCAAAGAAAAGATAGCCATCATTATGAGAATAACTTCCTTGGGGTGTCCAATTGTTTTCACGCAATTTGATCCATATTTCAGAAAAATCTGGATCTACTTCATAAGTTTCTTTCATAAGTACAAATGGTTCACTTTCAATAATGGAAATGTTGTTGATATTTGGTCTTCGACTCATAGCATTGGCAACAACATTTTCTTTTCCAGGTTGGTATTGAATCATAGGTTGGAAACTTTGAATGAAAGATGCCCATTTGATGTGCCTATCTGAAATAAGGGGTTGCGTAAGCAAATGCCTAATGCTTTGTTGATCTGTCTTGATGAGAAATTCAGAGCCCATTAGGTAATGCTTCCAGATTTTCAAAGCATGCACTACTGCTGCTAATTCTTTGTCCTATGTGCTATAATTTTGCTCTGCAGGCTTAAGCTTTCTACTCTGATAAGCAATAGGATGGTTGTCTTGCATAAGAACAGCTCCGAATCCTTTGCCACTTTCATCAGTCTCACTACTATAAAGAATGGTCTTTGAAAATCAGGTAGTGTTAAAACTGGTGCTTGTGTTAAAGCATTCTTGAGTGTTGCAAAAGATTTATCTTGCTTTTCAGTCCAATTGAAATTTGTAGCTTTCTTAAGGAGTTCAGTCAAAGGATGAGCAATACAAGCAAAATTCTTGACGAACTTCCTATAATAACTACATAGGCCAAGAAAAGATCTAAGATCGTGTATGTTTCTAAGCGTAGGCCAAGAAGCTATACACTCAATTTTCTTAGGATCTACACGAATCCCTTCAGCCGACACTATATGACCTAAGTATTCAATCTCTTCTTGAAAGAAAGAACTCTTTTCAGGATTGACATACAATTCATTTTCTCTCAAAAGGTTGAACACTTGTTCCAAGTGTTGTTCATGCTCTTGTCGATCCTTTGCTGAACACAAGAATGTCATCAAAGAACACTATAACAAAACTTTGAAACTTAAGGAATATACGATTCATCATACGGCTGAAAGTAGCTGGAGCATTGGTCAAACCAAATGGCATAACCAAAAACTCATAATGACCAGTTTGGGTTCTAAAAGCTGTCTTGAAAATGTCAGATTGAGTCATACGAACTTGATGATACCCAAACTTTAGGTCGATCTTGCTAAAGACCTTTGATCCTCTAAGCTTGTCAAGAAGATCATCTGCCCTAGGAATAGGATATCTGTTCTTGACAGTAATCTTATTCAATGCACGGTAGTCTACACACATTCGATAAGTTCCGTTCTTCTTCTTAACAAGAAGTACTGGAGCTCCAAAAGGTGAACTACTAGGTCGAATAAGGCCTCTCTCTAGCAAGTCTTCGATTTGGTTTTGGATTTCTTTTTGCTCTAGATTGTTGACTCTATAGGGAGCTTTACAAGGCGGAGAATTTCCAGGCAATAAGTCAATACTATGATCCTCAGGCCTAGACTTAGGTAATCCTGGAGGTAGATCTTCCATGAAACAATCGTTGCCTTTAGCCTCGTCCTTGCCTTTGTCATAACCTGGTTTATACATCTTCTTTGAAGCATAAAAAGATTTAGTAAATGGTTTAGAAGAAGTACCCTCATGTGCTTTAATCTCTTTAGGAAGACCATTTTTACGTTCTGAATTAGTTGCCAAAGATATTGCAGTAGATAGTGAATGAGGTCGAAACATATTCACATCGGCCCTAATGGTAGATCTAAGGCCCGATATGAATTTCCTTTTTTGGTCTTTCTCGCTGACTCTATCCACAACCTACACCTGTAATAAAGTATTCCAGAACTTTTCTACATACTGTGACATAGTTTCCTTTTCCAATTGATGCAAAGTGTCCCATTGGTGCCTAACTTTGGACTTGAATTGTGAGGGTAAAAAGTGCTTTTTAACCAGCCGTTGAAATCTTTTCCAAGAATTTGGCTTGTCACACTCACGACCTTGCTTTATTACACTCCACCATAAAGCTGCACTGTCTACCAAATGATTGACTGCACATTTAATCTTATCACTTTCTGAAAATTTTTCTCCAGAAAAATAGTCATCTAGTTGACTAAGCCAAGCTAAAATGACCCTAGCATCCTTCTTCCCATCATAATTTTGAAATGTGAAAGCTTTTCGACTAATCTTGGATTCTTTTTGTGACCTTTGTGCTTGCAATGTAGCATTTACAGCCCTTTGGATAGTGTCATCTTCGTCATCAAAAGATAGCGAAGAGTCACGCTTGCATCTACGACTCGTGAGCTGTCTTTCCAATTCAATACGCTTCTCTCTTTCTTCTACAATTTGATGTTGTAAAGAAAGGAGTTGCTCTTGAATTGATGGCGAGATAGGCAAATCTGCCATAGTGCTTGTGCAAATGATGTAGATAAATAAAATTTTACTTTATTTAATGTAAATAAATAAAGCAAATGTAAGTACTTATCTTGTTTTTCTCTCGCAATTTGATCTTGGTTGAAGCTGAACAAAGACGCTGTTCAATGGCTGAATTGAATTCTCATCGCTTCAAACAAATCCCGAACGATTCCGCGTGATTCACGAGACTTGGGCTAGTCGAATTGTTGATGAAATAATTTTTTTGCACTTTGAAACCTGCTGAAACAATCTTGTAAACCTTGCCCAATCTCTGTAATATTTTTTGAAATTTTTAAAAAATTTTCAAAAATGATTTTGGAAATTTTTGGCCTTTTCTAGGTAATTTTTAAGCCTTTTAAAACCTGTAAATCACTTTTCTGCACCCATAAATTTCAGATTTGGAAACCTTTTGTATTTCTCTTCAAATTTGAAAATAGGAGAAGTAAAGGCTCCAAAAAAGTGATGTGACTTGTATGGGAATTGGGAAAAGTAAGATTAGGATTAAGAAGTGATTAAGCTTATGTTAGTTAAGCTTATGGAATTTTTTTAAAACCTCTCCACTCGCCGTTTTGCACCGGCAGGCTGCCGCCGTGCACTTCTCCACGAATTTCTTTTGATGATTTTCTTTGTTGGCTTTTACACTGATTAATCTGCTCCGTCCATTATGGATTTACTCATGCTTGAAGCTTTCTGATTTCTGAGAGAATACTGTGAGGTTTTTGGCTATGAGGATTTCATCCATGCGGTCAGATTTTGATTTCACTGAGTATTTGGAAAAACCACTTTTTGATAGAGAGGGATGGTTTTGCAGGGTGGTGATGTGGGTTTGAGAGTAGATCTAGTTTTGAATCTTTGTCCTTTGGGTAAAGACCTACAAAACACCCTTCTGTCCACTCGATAAATTCCTGCACTTTCTTGATTTTTGAGAAGTTGAAGCCCTTTCCTACCTTCTCCACAAATCTCCTAGCCCAAGCTCTGATACCACTGTAACCGGAATCTTATTCTAGGATAGATTGTGGAAGAGTAGAGAATTCACAAGAATTGATTCAACCATAAAAACCATTGCTTTGCAAGCTTCAACTAAATCAAATCAATTGAAATTTAAACACTTAACAAAATTAAAATACTTAGCTCAATAGACCATATTGGGTGCAATCTTCCCCCCTCTTGTGCGTGGCCTCTCCCCACACAAGAGTATTTCTTTATTAGCTTTCTTTTCACCAAAATTAGGCCATAGCCCCCAAAATAGACAAGATGTGCTTTTTTTAGAGAGCACGGCACTCTTCTTTAACAAAAATAGAGTGTCAAATATTGGGACTAGGGTAAAGCCATAGGCTTTAATAAATTCCACATAATAAATGTATCTTTCCTAAAGTTCAAAATGGAAAAATCATTTGCTAAGGTTACAAGCTACTATGCTTGCCAAAAATGAAATGTGATGAACCAAGACATTTCTTCCAAAGTAAACTCTTCAATTCCCATAGTCTTCATCACCTGAAAATATAAGCCCAATTAATTATTAAATTAATCCCACAAATATTAAACAGGCACAAATCATAACCAACTCATGACTACCAGGCGTAAGTACCCCAGGAATCACCCTGCCATACAAACCTAATTGAAATAATCATAGGTGGCCTCAAACATACGTCATATACCGCACGTATTAATATTTATAGTGGTGTCACCCACGATATTAACCTAGCCGGCATGACGTAAGAGTAACCTAGGCGTCCCCAAATTACTCAAGAGGGGATAAATAATATTTTTCTAGAGGACTTAAAATATATTCTCATGACAGCAAGTCATCTTCAAAAGTCTTTGTTACTCTGGCACAATTGAGGAAGACATGGGAGAATTTTTTAGCTCGAAGGGGTTTGGCAAACGAGAATAAAATAGCCAATCATTCGAACCCCATCAATCGCCGGCACAATTCATACCAATGATGGTGTGCAGGTCATCGATTTGTTGTATGTTTCAAAAGTCTTCATTACTTTGGTACAATTGAGGAAGACATGGGGGCATTTTTTTGGCTCGAAGGGGTCTGGAAAAGGAGCACAAGTGTTATGGGAATATATTTTAAGCCCTCTTAAAAATATTATTCTACCCTCTTAGATAATTCATGGATGGTTGAATTATCTTTGCGTCAAGCCAAATCATGTTAATATCATGGGTGATGCCATTATAAATATTAATACGTTTGGTATATATTGATGTATGGTTGGGGCCTCCAATGTTTATTTCAGTTGGTTTGTATAGAAGGATGATTCCTGGGTTACTTGCGCTTGGTAAACATGTGTGTGGTTATGGTTTGTATACTTATAAAATATTTGTTTACCAATTTATTATTGGTTATTTTATAGGTGAAGAGGATTCTAAAGATTGAGGAGAATTCTCACATAATTATTACTTGGCACACACTTTTGTAAACAAGCTTTGAATTCTCATAATTGTTACTTGGCACACATTTTTGTAAACAAGCTTTGTGTTGAAAACATGGATCCTCCCACTTCTCGGGAGGTCACCCATCCCAGTTGTGTTCCTACACTAGCACGCTTAACTGAGGTGTTCCACAAATTGGTCTACCCATCTAGACCCCAAAACCTTAAGGTGTTAGGTGACCTAATTTGTAGAATCCTCAACTTGCCAAGATTCAAAATTCAAACCCAGTCTCACTACGTGAGCTGGTTCTCTATAGAAGTGTGGATTGCATCTCCAACACCCTCCCTCAAGCTACACTTTGGTTGAGGTCTTAGCTTCCAACATCACAACCTGGGCTCTGATACTATGTTGAAAACATGGATCCTCTCACTTCTCGGGAGGTCACCCATCCCAGTTGTGTTCCTGTCCCAAGTGCGCTTTACTGAGGTGTTGCACAAATTGGTCTAGCCATCCAGACCCCAAAACCTTAAGGTGTTAGGTGACCTCCGATTATCCAATTTGTAGAAACCTTAACTTGCCAAGATTCAAACCCAGTCTCACCATGTGAGCTGGTTCTCTCTAGAAGTGTGGATTGCATCTCCAACACTTTGTATATACATGTTCTAGCTTGTGCACATTTTGATTTATTTTGGAAAGCCTTAGTTTATAAAACATAGACTTGATTTATTTTGGAAAGCCTTAGTTTATCAAGCATAGACTTGAACTTTAATATTGTGTAAAGTGTGATATGTTTTAAACCCTAGCCTCAATTTATGGACACTCTATTTTGAGCATAAGAGAGTGTCGTGCAAAAAAAACACCTTTTTGTATTTTTGGAGGCTATGGCCTAATTTGGAATAAAGTATCGAGTAAATACTCGTGTGGGGAGAGGGCACACACATGAGGGGGGATGATTGCACCCTATCTTGGAGTCATGATTTGTGAGCTAAGTATTATTTGTTATTCACTCAAATATTGAATATGTTGAACTTGTGGTTTTTGATGAGTTATTTGGTTTGATTTAATTAATTTCTTCAAGTTTCTTTTTACTCCATTTGCCTAGAACTGGATTCGTGTCAGTGGTATCAGAGCTTGGGTCTAGGAAGATGGAGGCAAAAATTGAAAGATTGAAAGCTTGATTCAAAGGTTTGAAGAGTTGCACTCTATTATCCAAAGGGCAAAGACCAAAGGATAAAGGGGGTGGCAATCCACTCTGTAGAAAACCACAAAACCACTGTCTTCTTGAAAAATGGTTTTCCCAAATTCATAGTCTCTTTATGATCTACCCGTATATGGATGAAATCAGCTCCTAAAGGAGGTTTGAGTCCCATAATCGAATTGCTAAACCGCTGTTGTTGTTGCAGAGAAAAATCCATAATGGAGCTATGATTCTACAAATCAATTCTTTTGAAAACCATTTAATCGCAGCAACTTGTAAGGGGAATTACTTTTGGAAAAATTCAAAAAAAAGAGAGAGAAAAAGCTTCAATTTGTTTCTCCCTCTTCTTCTACACAGTGGCGTGGCAACAACGTGATTTTCCATCTCTATCTTCTCTCCAATCGTGGCAAGTAGAAATTGCAGAATTGCTTCTCTTCTTCTGTGTGCGGCCCAACGACTTACTGTGAAGGAGAGAAAAAGTGCCGTTTAAAAAAAAAAAGAAGAAGCTTTGTGAGCCTTACAAAAGAAAGCTTAATGTCTAAGCCTTAAAGCCTAAAGCTAAAGCTTTATAAAAAGCTTTAAAAAAAAACATATCTTCATTACATTAAAGAGAAGTCAAAGAAGAAGAAGAAGGGACTCTCCACAAATAGGAAATTCGGATTTTTTAGAGGTGTAGAAAATCACCAGAAAAATTTCAGAAAGGTCTTCTTCGCTTTAAAAAAAAATTGGGAGCCTCTTGCAATAAAAATTTCAGCATCAAAGGACATCAAAGAAATATCGGCAATTCTTGGAGGTGCTATTTTGGTTCCAATTTCTTCACTGCATCAAGCATTGCAGGGTCTTTCAAGTGGCTTTAAAATATTTACCAAAGTCAACCAAAAACTCAAGCTCCTTGACCACACTCGGATTTTATTTCGGAATTGAAGTAAAAGGACGGTGTTAAGACCAACCATTTGATGACTTCAAACCCGAATTCAACGGTCCAAGAGCTAAGTTTTTCATCTTCATTTATTTATTTACATTATTAAATTACACTTTCTTTATCTATTTAATTGCAATGGCCACTCTCTGCACTACCCACTTTCTTTATCTATTTAATTGCAATGGCCACTCTCTGCACTACCCACTATGCAAGAGCAAATCTTAGCACTACAAGAGCAAGTTGCTAGTAAGCGTGAACTCCGACGTAAATTAGAGTGTTAAGTGAAGCGTTCAAAGAACAAGCATGACTATTCTGACTTTAACGAGGAGGAAAGTGATCATGTTAGGTGCACTGTCAAAGCTACCTTGCATGCTTAGAGTTCCCACAGAAAGATTCACAAATTAGCCGAAAGGTGTTCACGTTCCAGAACTATTATGGCAAGAGGGATGCACGAGTTCTTACTGCATGGCTCAGCCAATTGGATGATTATTTTTCAAGCGAAAAGTTCTCGAAAAAGAACACAATTAAATGTGCTTGTAATCAATGGCTTAACCAATTGGATGACTATTTCTAGAAGAAAAGTTCTCTAAAAAAGGACAAAATTAAATGTGGTTGTAATCATTTGATCGAAAGTGTTACTTTATTATTAGAGAGAGTGAATGGTAGAGAGAGAGAGAGAGAGAGAGAGAGGGAGAGAGTTTTTAAAAAGGCATTTTATTTTATTAATGAGTTTTTTTAAAGGAGAAGGAAGAGAGAGAAAAAGAGGGGGGGAGAGAGAGAAGAACAAGTGTAAACAAAATGTTTTTTGTTTTTGTTTTAAAGGGGGGGAAAATAAAAAAGTAAGGGCAAAGTTCAAACCCTAACTCTAGCCATAGAGCCTCCACAGTACACTTATTAGTATATAATGCGGCCGCTGCGTGGAGATGGATATGTCTTCTTGTCTCCATTGGCGTCGGGTTTTGGGATGTGATGAGAAGGAACGATCCTGAGGTTGAGCTACCGGCCAGGTAGCCATCCGGGTGAGGAGACTTTGCACGTCAGTCTGATCCCAACTCTATATGCTAGTGTGGTCTTGATTAGAGCTCTGTGTAGGATATGCTTTCCCTGTACGCACAGCACAGTCCATGCCCCCTTGTTTCAAAGGCACATGATGAAAACGCATATTGTGCGCATGAGTCCAAAGGGCTTTTTTGCGCCTGACGTTAGATTGATGGTAACCTTGGAGATCTGATGCCTTGCAATCGTCTCTGCCGATTTTCAAAATGGTCGGAGTAGGGTTTCCAGATACTGTTCTGGGTGATAGCTTGTGTGGTCATTCTCCGCTCTTTCTTTGTTTCTGCTTAATATGTTCCCGAGAACACTGTATGCCGACTGTAAAAATGCAAGGTTCGGAAGAAACATTATGCTAGCAAAATTAACATTATGCTACTAGTGCGATTTTTTTATTTGCCAGTAAATTAGTCAGCCACATTCTCATTAACTCCTTTGTTAATCTATGGTGTCTTCAGAGGGTGAGTTTATTTGAGGGCTTCTTTATTATATTATCACCTGCGTCTTCCACGACAACCAGGAAGCTACATCTTATAACTTGATGATAATCAGGAAGGTAGATCTTCATCAACATTTAATGGGTGGTTCCAAGGAGGATATGAATCCTTGAGGATAATATAAAATAAAGAGATGATTATGGTAAGATGATAATATCCGAGCATTGAAGATGGAATCATCAGTAGAATGCTCACATCTAATGCTCTTAGGTAAAATGTGCTTGTGGCTTGACAAAATAAAACTAAATTGGAAATGGAACATCTCCATTAACTTGTTGGATAAAGGGGATGATGATGAGGAAGTGAAGATCCAAGGACAGGAAAAGACCATATTCGATCACATTGTTGATGGTAGTTAAACAGCTCATTTCATTGCACCCACATCCCAACATAAAAGCAGTGAAAAGGAAGGAATTACATCAGACTCCTTAGGAACACTCAGAAGGAAAGACGGTTTTGCCAAACGTTATGGTGCCATCAATAAATGATCTAAAACGTGGTTCTCAAATGAGAAATTGCACGAAATGTTTTATTAAAGTGCAAATATTATGAGGTAGGCAGAGCATTGGAAAAGATGGGTTCAAATCTGTACAAAAGTGCTAACTTTGATTAAAATCTTTTTGAAAAAAACCTCTTAAATTTCATAATTTAGTTAAATTTTGGAAAAAGCTTAAACATAAGACTTGCTTAGAAAGATAAATTTCTCAACAATGGAGATAAAGAATTTATGGTAAAGTACAGTTAAAAAATGTTTTCAATCCTAAGGTCAGTCCCTAGGCAACCCAACATGGGCTAGTCTTGCAAAGGAAATCCAAGTCCTAACCATGTAGTTGGTTAGCGCTTGGGTATCAAAAGGAGTGGTTTGCAAATAGGCAAAGCTAGAGGAAGCATTCCTTGAGAGTATATGCGCATACCCAATATCTCATTAAGCTCTCATATCATTTTCAATGCCCTAGGAACATACATGATTAGTTTTGGTAGGTGACTCGATGTTGTCAAGGATAAGGAAAAGTAGGCATGGAGACAACAGTGAAAAGATGTTGGGTTCTTCATCAAAGTCTTGGAAGTGGAGATTAAGAGTGAAGGTGTTCAAATTGAAAATATCACTCAATTAAAGTCAAAATTAGTAGAAGTCAAAGTTGATAAGCATTAGGAGTCCAAGGTCAAGTCCACCTCGTTATCAAGTTTAGTAGAAGGTAATGTCATGTGTATGCTTGTGTCATGGCTAATCTTTGATTAGTGTAGTAGTTTTGAGTAATAGTGGGAGGTACTGGAGATACATGTGAAGGAGTCACATCTATATTAGATTCTACTTCAAATGTACCTATAACACTTGGTTGCACTGGTAGTGAAACAAGACGAGTTTCACTACCATTGACCACATTTCAAAGGCTTTTAACAACCAGTACATGCCTCATCATATAGGACCACAATGGGTAGTTTGTCCTCAATAGATAACATATTAAATACATCACTACTCTGTGAACCATGACTGTCTACTAAATACGAAATCTTTCAACACACTGCAAGTACTCAGTATTCACTGAATGCAACCTCGGATAGCTACCAACTAACTGAATCACCTACAAAGTGTATGAAAAATAACACACTAGAGAATAGTGTTACTTGGCGAAAGTATGTTAGTCGATGTTGCATGGTGGCTATAAGCCAAAATCAGAATCCTCAGGTAAGGATGTAGAGAAAGAAGGTGATAAACCTAAAAAGAAGGGCAAGTGTTACTATTTTAGGAAATTAGGGCACTACATAAATGAGTGTAAGAAAAGGCTAGAGAAGGAGAAAAAGAAAGAATTGTGTATGGTTGTGGTTGATGCATCTGCACCAAGTGCAGAGAAGAAGAAATCTGTAAGTTCTGCCCAAGATGATTAGACATGGATTATAAATTGCAATTATGATCCTTTGTTCATGATGTATGCATGTCAGTGGTAGAATCAGATGCTTAGTACTTTGACAGTGGTGCTAGTAAGTACATTACTTCATAAAAAAATTTGTTCTCATCTCTGGAATCTGTCCCAAGTGTAGGAATCGTCACATGTGCAAATGGTTCCTTATATCTTGTCAAAGGAGTTGGTAGAGTTATGCTCATTACTATAAATGGGGGTGCATTTACTCTTTCTAAAGTTTTATATGTGCCAGGCATTAAGAACTTGCTGTCAGTTTCAGTCTTAGCCTTGTCAGGCTTAATGGTGAAATTTATGGATGACAGATATATAATTCATGATAGAAATGATGGTTATTCTATCCTTGCGTTAGGTAACTTGTTTCATGGCGGCCTATGCAAGATGGATGTATTTGAGAAGTTGCAACATGATGTTTGCTCAGTCTCTACGACTCGTGCTATGAGTGATGCAGAATTATGGCATGCACGATTTGACCATTTGAATTATGGTAGTTTGTTACGCCTTCAAAGACATGATATGGTGTCTGAGTTGTCAACTCTTGAAACCTCTGCTAGACATGTATGTAGGGTGTATTCTTGGCAAAATGCATTCGGCACCATTTCCAAAGGATGGATCTGTGAAAGTTGTTAAGAAATTACAGCTTATACATAGTGACGTATGTGGTCCTATGAGAACACCATCTATTGGGAGATATCTCTACTTCACTACTTTTATTGATGATTACTCCAGATATAGCTGGGTGTATCCATTAAAGTAGAAGTCAGAGGTTTTTATGTGCTTTAAGCACTTTGTATCCATGGCTGAAAATGCATGTGAATGTAAAGTTGGCACCCTTCGTTTAGATCGAGGGGAGGAGTATATGTCCAAGGAATTTCATGCATATATAGCTGAAAAAGGCATCAATGTACAGTGCCATACACACCTCAGCAAAATGGTATAGTTGAGAGGAAGAACAAGTCTCTCATGGAGATGGCACGATGTATGGTGAGAGCCCAAGATTTACCTCATAGTTTTTGGTTAGAGGCAACTATGTGCGCAAACTATGTGTTGAACAAATGCCCTAACAAGGCCTTGTAATTTAAAACTCCTTATGAAGCTTGGCATGGCAAGAAGCCTTCTGTGGCTCATTTGCATGTTTTTGGTTGTCTTGCTTATGCTCTTGTGCTGCTTGAGCAACAACGCAATAAGCTTGATGATAAGACAATTAAATGCATATTTGTGGGATACATTTTAGAAAGCAAAGGAGGTGTATGTATAGTAGTCTCCCGATTTTGTTGTGAAAGGAGAAGAGTCTAGAGTATGGAGATTGAAAAAGGCTCTTTATGGCCTTAAGTAGGCTCCTAGAGGAGCATGGTATGAGAAGATTAATGCATACTTGGTTGCAAATGATTTTTGTAACATTCCAACAGAGAGTACCCTGAAGAGGAGTAAGGACACATTTTTGGTCATCATTCTATACGTTGATGACATGCTACCCGATATAGATAAGATTTCAGTCTTTAAGGTTGATTTGTAGTCATCGTTTGAGATGTCAGATTTGGGGCCCTTGCATTACTATTTGGAGATTCAGTTTATGCAGTGCACTGATGGCATTGTTACGATGCAGTCTAAATATACTCAGAAGCTATTGAAGAGGTTTAATCTTGAAGACTGTAAACCTGTGGCGACACCTATGGAGACAAGTACTCGACCTAGTCTTCAAGATGTGGAGACTCTTTTGATGCTAGTTTGTATTAGCAGGTTATTAAATCTCTTCTTTTTGTGTGCAACACGAGGCTATATATATAATATGCGGTCTCACAGTTAAGCAGATTTATGCATAGCCCAGGTACAAAGCATTAGCATGCTGTTAAGCGAGGTTTTCGCTATTTACAGGGCACTCAGTATTTTGGATTATTTTATCCAAAGGGGTTGAGACACAGTTGCATGCTTTTAGTGATTCAGATTGGGTTGGATGTTATGACACACGAGTGTCCACTAGTGGGTTTTGCTTTCGCCTTGGTGATTCATGTATATCATGGCTCAGTTTTCTTTTATTCTTTTGGATTTATCTCATCCCAACACTTGGATCAATCCAATTGGCCCATTGGAACCTTAATTGGACCATAATCCAAATTTTTTGAAAATGTAGACCCTTAGGCTAAGGTCCTTTATACACATTTTCAATTAATTCCAAATGCACCTTGGAAAGTTCATTTTGAATTTCTTCAGGGGAATCCATTTTAGACACTAGGAGGATTTTTACATCCAAAGATATCTTAATTTTGGATTATCTCTCTCTAGGCCAAAATAGGGTAAAACAAGATCTTTCTTTTATTTCAGAGAGGGGAATAATTATAAGAATAGAAGGGGAGGTTCTTACACCTTTACACCTCAAAAGCTGGAGGGAGGAATCTTACAGACTTGGCAGATGTACTTCATGTTTCAAATATTACAAAGAATATGGTTTATGTTGGACAGATGGTTGAGCAGGGTATGCAAGTGAGGTTTAATCCTCAAGGATGTTTTGTGGAAGACTTCAAAAATCAGTGTCACTTGGTTTGCAAAGGGTAACAGAAATGGTAGGATGTTTACTTTGGATGTGAATATGCCTGAAGTAAAGGTAGCCATGTTTGAGGATGAAACATGTGTCATTGTTGTAGATATTGACATATAGCACAAATGCATTGGTCATGTGAATGTACAGCGAGACTAAAGTCTATACAAGTCCAAAATATTGTTGCAGGTTTACCAAAGTTTAAAGTTGATGGTATGCACAAAGTATGTGAAGCATGCCAACTTGGTAAGTAGGTCAAACATGCTTTCTCACATGAAAAGCATGTTAGTGCAAGGCCATTAGATGTCATACATTTAAATGTATAGGGACCGGCCAAGACTGTAACAATTATAGGTTGCAGGTATTATGTTATATTCATTAATGAACCATACTAGGAAAGTGTGGGTTTACTTCATGAATGAGAAAAGTGAGGTGTTTGCTCACTTTCAGTATTTAAAGCCTTGGTCAAGAAGGAAAAAGTTATGTAAATAAAATGCCTGAGATCAGATGGTGGGGAAGAATATTTCTCCAAGGAGTTCAGTGATTTCGTGAGGAAGCAAGGGGAATCAAGAGACATTTTATATGTGGGTACACTGCGCAACAGAATGGTATTGCAGAAAGAAAAAAAAGGCACATTGAAAAAGTTGCACGTGCCTTGATGGATGAAAAGAATATGCCACATTATTTTTCGGCAAAAGCAGTAGCAACTACTATGTACATTATGAATAGGACACCAACCTGCAACTGTTCATGACACCTGAACAGAGGTTTGCAGGCATAAGACCAGATGTGTCTCACTTGAAAGTGTTTGTGTGTATTTCATACGTGCATGTTCCTGTGATGAAGTGAGAACAAAGTTGTATCCAAAGCCAAAGAAATGCATCTTTATTGGTTATGCTAAGGAGCATAAAGGTTATAGATGTTATAATCTTACCACTTGTGAGATGCGAGTGCTTTGAGCAGAGCCTTGATGAGGAGCTTGGAATTTCATCTGTGGTTACTACTGGTGTAAGGAGAACAAGGCCTATTTTTTGAGGAGACCTGGTAGTGATCCAAGTGTATGCAGGTTTACGATGGTTAGGTACCTTGTTGATAGGTTGAGATATGATGGATATATAACCCATCATTATGCTTACATGGTTAAAGCAATACAAGAATTAGAGCCCACTTGTTTTGAGCAAGCACTTGGAAATAAGAAATGGGAAGATGCCATGAATGAGGAGATGGTAGCATTGGATACAAATGCAACATGGGAGTTAGTGCCTTTGCCTAAGGAAAAGAAGGCAATTGGATGTAAGTGGGTGTATAAAGTCAAGCATAATGCTGATGGTTTAGCAAGTATAAGGCAAGATTGGTGGCCAAAGGCTATGTGCAGACTTATGGCATTGACTATGAAGAGACATTTAGCCCGGTTGCAAGAATGGAAACCGTGAGAGCCATCATTGCTGTAGCTGCAGCAAAGGGTTGGTATTTACATCACATGGACGTAAAGAATGTCTTCTTGCATGGTGATTTGCAAGAAGAAGTTTACGTGATGTAGCAACCAGGTTATGAGAGTGATGCACACCTAGATTTTGTGTGTAGGTTATGCAAAGCCTTGTATGGCTCTTAGTAGCAGGCACCCAAAGCATGGTCAAACAAGATTGGGGAGTATCTTGTTACCATTGGATTTCAGATGTCCAATGTAGCTTTTTCACTTTATGTGAAAAAGACAAATGGAGGGATCATGCTATAGTCATCTATGTGAAGGACTTGATTATCACTTGGTGATAGTGATGTTGACATACATGATGTCAGGAGGCTTTTGAAGAAAAAGTTTGAGGTGAAGGATTTGGGTGAGCTGCGGTATTTCTTGGGTATAGAGGTGGTGAGTTCACCTTATGGCATTTTGTTATTGTAGAGGCAATATGGCTTGGACATGTCCAAGTATGGTATGATAGGCTGTAAGCTTATTTCAGTACCATTGGAGCAGAACACAAATCTTTCCACAGATACAAGTGAGAATTTGGAGGACCCCACTACATACACGAGCATATTGGGTAGCTTGATCTACATGACCATTACTAGGCTAGACCTGAGTTATGTTGTTGGACTTGTGAGTCAGTTTATGTAGGCTCCTAGGAAGCCACACTTAGATGTGGCTAGACGGATCATTAGTGAAATTATGAGCTCATTTTGGGGCCCTCTAAGAAGTTTTATCCTCTTTCTCTCTCTAAAAAATGGGGCCATGGTGAGCCCTATCACTCTTATGTTAGAAACCCTCCATGTGACATATCATTAAGAAGCTTAGATGAGTAGATTTGAAATATACAGTCTCTGACAAATTTTGAGTAGTAATGGTCAAGATACACCAACACAAAAAAGATTTAAGATGCCAAAATGTAACGTTACATGCCACTGTCATCACTTTTTGAAACCAATTTTTGGGGAGCTTAACTATCCTATGTTAGAACCCCATCATGTTATATACCATTGGAAAGATCTCGAAGAGTACATTCTAAATCTACCAACTCCAAAATTTTTGGGAATGATGTACTTAAGTTTCACCATGGCCCCATTTTTTATAGAGAGAAAGAGCATGAAACTCCTTAGAGGGCCCCAAAATGAGCTCATAAGTTTTCCTAATGTCTCAGGCAGGTACATAAAGTCCACAGTTGATTATGGACTTTTCTATGAGGTTTGGTATAGAGATACAGCTACATGGGTACACAGATATTGATTGGGCTGGTAATGTTGTAGGAGAGAAGATCTACCAGTGGTTTTATGTTCTTATTTGGGAGTGCTGCTATGAGTTGGAGCAGTAAGAAGTAGCCAACAGTTGCCTTATCGAGTACAGAGGCAGAGTACAGGGGTGCTCCTGAACCTTGTTAAAGGTAATCCAAATTTATGGAATGATCTTAGGGATTGGATGGAATGTAAACTATAGGCTTCTGTGGAGGAGGGAGCTAACTCAGATTCCTCAGATGAATATAAGCCCTGTCATCCTGAACTACTCCATCACCACAACCCATAACCCAAAGTCACACCAACAATTGAAGTAAATGCGTTGGGCCACTACTTTGAAGGTGATGACACAAATGCAGCCCTACCCATTTCCTATAACAGACATGTGGTCAAAGACATCTTGGATAGAGGTGCTGGTGTAAGCATCCTCACAAGAACATGCTAGGAAAATCGAGCCAACCGTAAAAGTCTGTGACATGACCTTCAACCTCACATTTGTAGCCATGGACTTTCGTAATGCTGCCTATGATAGCATCCTGGCAGACCCTTCAGGTGACAAACACAACAGATCCACGATTGGGATACACATCATGTATACCTCTACACAAGGTCTCAAATGCTCAAAGTTAATTTATATACCTGGCACTCACAACCCAAGGCCAGAGGTCCCTTTGTCGAAGACTCTGTCACCACCGCTCTAGGAGCGAAAATATCTTTTTTTTTTTGCGATGCTTGTCATCACGCCCTTGATGATGTGCAGGTGCCACATACACGGTGACTTCTATCCATTGTCATGAAGTCTCCCACTATTGGCTGAAAATACTTGCTACACTTGTTGATAGCCTCCTAGATTGCAAACTCGGCATGTGATTTGTGCTCCCCAATGGCCAGTCCCTTCAACCCTGCAAGGCCATTACCTTGCTTAACACCCTGAGCATAAGCCTAGCTCCCCCTTTGGATTTGTTTGGCTAGATTTCCCCTTTAGTAGAAATATGCAACGAAAACGTGCCTTGCTGTCTCCCACAGATAGCCACAATCTTTTGTCATTAATGTATATAAAGCCTTGGGTCCTTTACATAGACTCTACATACTATCTCTAACCCATTGGCTTGTAAGTTTTATGTGGTTCCCACAGGTAAGATAAAAGAAGCAGTCATCCTTGGAGGAACCTGGGTCCAAAATGCTACAAGTACAATCAACTCAATTGGTGGACAATACAACTACCCTCACGCATTCCCACAATAAGGTAATAATGATCCTCTAGGACGAGGAGTGCATCGAATCCGATCCTCTGCCTGCACCACCTGCTTCCACAAAGGGTACTCTCACACATCCCACAATAACTGGTAAGTCTTCCACTACCCATGAACTACCTCCAGAACTAGACCTACCAAGAATATGGATTAGACTCCCCACCAAGAATGGTCTACCATGGTGGCAAGCCCACATATATCATATGGTCCACACCAATCTCATATTCTTGGAGGCATGAAAAACCCACACTAACAAAAAAAACACTTACATTCAAATATCACATGAAATGTGTCTAATCAATGTTGGGTATTTCATTCCTAAAATTTCTATCGAAAATAACCAGTTGGAGTGCAGATTTCATGTTATAAATGTAGGAGCACTCCAAGGTCGGATAATCATTGGAAAAGAGTGGATCGATGCCCCTCACTGCCAAATCAATTCGCGTGAAGAAACGACCACCATGGAAATCAACGGCAAAAGGCCACTATCCTCGTGTCCCTAAGAGGAAATCATACACACACCCTCACCCTCGACTTCCCTTCCCACTCATGTCCCATCATCATCAGCAGTCTCCCCTGTTATCGCACCCCATGCCTCACCAAAGCTGGTCAAAAGGACACTGCTGACACCCTCCAACAATGACAATCAAGTGTCATTGTCAACATTCCCCCTCAAATGTACATCCTCAACCACCCACACCACAAGCACCTCGACCTCGTACCTTTATCACATGACAATCAATGGTGGGTGCCCAAGAATCTTCTTGTAGCTCAGGGGTTCTATGATGTCTACATGGGACTCGATGCCCAAATGGCCATCTGTGAAACCCAATCGCAAGAAGCCCACTAAGCTACCAAAACCAACCCAAGCTAAAGTTCCAATGTTGGCTAGTCCCGACCGCCTGCTACTATGAGCATAAGACTACTATAAAAGCAACACTCACCTTTGGCTACCCAAAAACATCGACTGTGCTCATCCAACATAACACCTCCGTAGTGAGCTACAAGACAAAAGGCACCACAACCCCACTGCCGGTTAGGCAACCCCAAGCACAACGAAGCCAACAACATTGGGTGCCTACCAATGGGTGCCTACCAACATGCTCAAAGCTCAAGGCTTCCATGAAGGCAACACACACTTGTGGCTCCCCAAGCCACAATCAAAGGCCTATCCTTCGTGTTGACAACCTACTCCTTGCTCAAAGCCTCATTGACCATAAATTAAGAAGCCTCGTCCACATGACTTTATCACTCGGTAGAGCGATGGGTGCCCAAGCGCATCTTAGAAGCTCAAGGCTTCAATGATGGAAACTCCATCATTTGGCTCCCATGAAAAAATCCTCAGCAGTTTGCCCAAACCACACCAACCAAGCTAGTACTTATCCAATCAACGAAGATGGTTTGGTGACCAATGGGCAAGCAAGTCCCCTCTTCCTCAACTAAATCCTATGGACTTGACCACACCCAACCCATGGGCACTCAAAAGCTCAATTCGCCCACGCCTTTCAACCAAAGGAGCCTCAAACATGATGCTCCACCTTTCCCCTCGACTTTGTCCTCACCAACCCCAAGGTCAGCTCCACAAATGTCAGCGCTTATCCAACCACTCAAAGATAAAACTCAAGGTAAGCTCACAAATCTTGCCAAATGGGCCACTCAGTGTACAAAACCCTCTTTAGGGGTGCTGACCAATAAACACATGTAAGTCCTCACTCCCATTTGAGGAACCACAAAAAAAAGAAGTCTAGGTGATTAGGACCATGGGCACACCTTTTGCTCTCACACATAACACTTGCAATTCTCATTGGGCTCTATCCTATGTGCACACACCACACAAAGCTTCATCATCGATAGGGACCATGGTGGGTGCAAGATTGGTCAATGGTACGACCCATTGCCTGGATCTTCTTAATCACCCCCGCTTCACTTGAATAACTATGCTTCATGCCTAATCCATCCAAACCATAACTTCTTCTTTGGCTCAGCACCTATGGATCCTCGCCATCAACTATGACTCCTATCAACACAGGATCCCATAGCTCCAATGACAGAAGAAGATAACCCACAAAAAGAAAAAGAGAGAACACTGTAACCCGATGACTCAACATCCACCATGGGAGCCAAGCTACCCATTATGGTGTCTTGACAAAGATGCTATAGCTTCATGAATATTGCCACCATCGACGTATAGCATCTCGAAGTGCAAGAAGTTTCCTTGCGCATTGCCTCCTTGTCCCTCCACCAAAATTCTCCCTTTCCACTTGCTTATTATTACTAATACCATTGTTTTATTGATCCCTCCGTAATAATACCACTTTCTTACTAACATCATTTTTTTACAACCTCTTCGTAATAATAATATCAAATACCACTTGGATACTGGTCATTAAGTATTCCATGCTAGTCTACTCATTCAAGTACTTTGACTCCTCTAAGGAGGATGTCCTGCGAGCGACAAAGGTGACAAAAAAGAAAAAACACTAAAAATAAAATAAAGAGTACTACTGGGCACAAACAAGAAAGCAGATTCATAAGAGCCCATAAGACTAGCTAGATACTTTTGCCAGTACTCCACTAACGTCTTTCCATCTTACTAACTCCCCCATCCCCTCTCATTTTTGAGACAAGAGAGAACCAACCAAGTGCCATTCCCTCTTACCAATCACTATGACGTGATCGAGTTTAGGAAGGGGCGTATGTTAACCACATTGGAACTAATGCATTCCTACGATAACTATGTCCACACACTTATGTAATGGGCACCCACACTATATTGTAAATCCAATCATTTGATGAGGGAAATGCCCTAAAGACACTCCCAAGTATTGATCTTAGAAGGATAAACAAGAGGATATTGGTCAGCTAGCCAAACCATAGAGAAAAGCCTTGTAACTATGTTTTGGGCGCCTCGGGTCACTTACTCCCGGGCGGCGTAGTGAAAAAAGGCTTTGAACTATAAAAGCCAATTTCTCTTGTTTGTAATGCATTCTCCCATTTTTGCAATAGAAGTGGAGTGTTCTCTCTCCCTTTCTCTTGTAACTCTAAGCTAACATGTGTGGTGTTCTTAGGGTTAGGGTTTGGGAGTGATTAGTGCTAATCACTTGTTCTCTCATGCTTCCCTCTTGCTTCTTCTCTCCCTCTTGTTTGAGTGATTAGGCTACCAATGCCATTGTCTTCTGTAGAGATCCTACACAATCTTCACGAGGGAGGTTACATCACCTGTTAGATTAGAGCAACTAGCTCAGTGTGACAACAACGAGTGCAGGAGGAGGGCGATGACGAGTGGCTATGGTGGAGCTCTTGAGCCTAGCTTGAGATCGGCAAATCGGCAACTTTCCACGACACATTAGGGTGAGCTTAACAATTAACACAACCTTGCTTCTAGGAAAATAAGCAATAACACATTATGACAAAACATTTAAAAACCCTAAACCAATGAAATGAGATATAAATGATCATTACTCATAGGACTTAGTCCACAAGAGATACCACTTCAGATCAAGATAGCTATATTATACTGATATTCCTCATTCTTGAAAACATCTACATAAAAAACACCAAATTAAGAAAGTTAGAATTTATGATTACTAAATACATGTGTTATGTAAGTAGCAAATAAAGATTATAAGTAGCAAATAAAGATTAAAACAACAAGAAATATTAGCTATTACTTTGATTTACACAACCTTGCTCCTATGAAAATAAACAAGAACACATTAAGACAAAACACAAACAAATCCTAAACCTATGATCATTACTCAACATCAAGACAAAACATAAACAAAAAGCAAACCTAGGATCATTATTCATAGAAATTTGATGCCACTTCAGATCAAGATATCTATCTATGGTGCTAAAAAGGGAAAGTTCACTTGAGAAAATGGGCATAAGTCATTGAGGTTTTGTCCAAATGAGATGAAATTTATGAGAAGAGAGCTATGGTGGAGAACAACATATTGAAGAGGATATGATGAACTTGAATTCCACCAAAAAGGGAGAAAATGTAAAGATAATCAAATGCAAAAGGAGGGAAAGTAGAAAGTTAAACATAAAAAAGGAATAAAAAGAAATTCGGGTTTAAAACTTCCATGTGCTGACCACAAGGTACATCTGATATGAAAGAATAGTTTATGGTTGGTGAAAACCACAAGGAAATCTGACATTTCTCTTTTTTTTAAAAGTTATGGGCTCTATTTTTAATTGTCCTAAGAGATTTGGGCAAAAATATGACAAAAAGATTCATGTTACATGAATTTATAATCCCACCTCTCTCATTGATTAGGCCATTGTTTTTTTATTCACTCCTAAAGGGGAAAAATGGAGAGTCCATATTTTTTGTAATATATCTCATGAGCAGCATTGGTTTTCATGTGGGAACAATAGATTCATCACTATATGCAAAGAAGATAGCAAATGGTATTATGGTGATTGTCATCTATGTAGATGACTTGATTGTGACAGGTGATTCAAGCAAGGATATTGCTGATGTGAAAGCTTCATTGTGTGGTGAATTTGACATGAAAGTCTTAGGAGAATTAAGATACTTCCTTAGCATTGAAGTGGTGAAAACAAAGAAAGATATTTTGTTGGATCAAAGGAAGTATGGATTGAATATGCTAGTAAAATATGGCATGACATGTTGTAATCCAATGAGCACACCATTGGAACAGAATGTAAAGCTAAGGGCTAATTGTGGTGAAGAGATTGAGGATGTAACAATGTATCAAAATATGACTATCATCACTAGACCGGATTTATGCTATGCAGTTGGGCTTGTGAATCAGTTTATGCAAAGGCCAAGAAAACCATATTTGGATGTAGTGAGAAGAATCTTGAGATATGTGAAACCTACAACACATTATAGACTTCATTATGAGTATGACAAAGCTATGGATGTTCATGGATATATGGACAGATTAGGCAGATTGTTCTTATGATAGAAGATCTACTAGTGACTATGCTTTCACATTGGGATGCACAATGGTAAGTTGGAGTAGAAAAAAGCAACCCACAATTTCTTTATCTAGCACATAGGTAGAGTATAGAGAAGTAGTTATGGATACATGTGAGGTGGTATGGCTAAAAAAGCTACTTAAGATTTGGGACAAAAATGTGATGGGAAAGTTGTCATACATTGTGAGAACATGAGCAACATACAGTTGGCAAGAAATCCTATTTATCATGTGAGGACCAAACACATAGAGTTCCACTATCATTTTATCAAGGAGAAAAGTGTTGTATGAATAGATAGAGTTGACATATGTGAAGACTGAAGAGCAGGTTGCAGATATCTTTACCAAACCCCTTGGTAAAGAGAAGTTTGAGTACTTCAGAGACAGGCTTTGGAGTACATGATATGGATATGGTGAGCTTGAGGAGGAGTGTTAAGAATGCAAGCTCATTAGAGACTAGAGGACAACGATAGCGTGTAGACACTAGTCTAGTAGTGTATGTGTGGACAATAATGGCCATGCCGAACTTGCCAAGTGTGTGGACATTAACCTTAGGTTTATTTCAGTGTGAACTTATCGTTAGAAAATATGCCGTGTTTTGTGGAGTGCAATGAAGGAAAGCTATAGAGCTTTACTTGGTGTGTGTTCATGAAATGAGAGTAAGTATGGTTTACGTGTGTCTCCTATGTTCCCCTCTATTCTCTTTTCACAAACAAGGTGGGGAAATACCACACCAAGAAAGACAAGGGGATTAAGAAGATGATCCTATAAGACAAGCACGTAATGAAACAAGAACAAAAACCCATGGCTAAACGAGGTGGGGAAATACCACATTGAGAAAGACAAGGGGATCAAAAAGACGATCCTATAAGACAAGCATGAAAAACCTACAAACACATTTAAGCCTACAAACACATTTAAGCCCTCACTGTCAATCTCGACACCACACAGGTTGCTTGAATTGTAGCAAGATTGTCCTAATGTGCGAATCTTACTCACATGTAGTGGAAGGATCTCAAAGCAATGAAACAAATGGTTCGTAATATAAGGACAATCAATGTCGAGAGATGAAGAAAGGAAAATGGAAGTTGGAGAAATATCTAAATGATGATCTAAGGGAAAATGTGGAAAAAATATACTTCAAATCAAAGTTCATCTCTTACATTATGCAAAATGTCCTCTTTGGTATGCAAAGATGATGTACATGCACTTTGTAGAAGGTACTCTTGTGGACTTTAGCTCTAAAGAAACCCATCAGTCACAAAATACATGATAACTGACAAGAAATAGTTACGCTCCCTCTCGAGAGGAGCTTTGACAGGCTATCCATGGGGCTTCCTTGAAGGAGCATGAAACAAGAGAATAGCTATGTATGTAGATCAAAAGCCAAGAAAAACACCTCAAGAAGTGGCAAGTTGCCACTTCTCCATGATGACGCCTACCAAAGAAACTAAAGATAATTCATCTTTGAGTAGAGAGCTCACTGCACTTAAGGAGCAAGTTGCAAGCTTAGAAGAGAAGCATATGTAAGTACACTTATCTCCCATTCATAATCGATAAGGGAATGCCCAATGAATCCTCTCGCAATGTATGTCTAGTTTGCGATAAATCTTTTAACGAATGGAGCGGTTATTACACATTACCTTCTGGACATTATGACCATCTATCATGCTTAATCTAGTCAATGTTATTAGTTAACCATTATAAATTATGTGACCTAGGATTATAAGAAAACTTGTATAAGATTTTTTTACTCCAACAAGAGTTCTAAAAAATGATTTCTTACAGTGGTGGGCGAGGAACCCCTAGCATCTTTAGAAACATCAAATTTGATGAAAGTAGCTAAGAAACATCTAATAGTGATGAGCAACACTTTTTGTGCTTTCATTTTGTCACAATTGTTTTTAAAATCCATATGAACATACATTGAACTAAAATGTTAAGAGTTTCATGGAGCCACATTTTTTTGTGCTTTCATTTTATCACAGTTGGTTTTATAATCAATATGAACATACATTGAACTAAAATGTAAGGAGTTCCATGTTCTAGTGTAAAGTGGTGCCTTCTTTTTTGTAGGCATTGTTCAATTTCTTGATCATCTACCTCCAAATTCTCATCTACTTCTTCTTGCACACTCATCATAAAAGAGGAATCAACATTTTACAAATCCTCTTCTTTAAAAAACTCCATTTGCATCATTCGTGTATTCATATATCTATCTTGAAAAATCTTCTTTGTAATCTTCACTCTTAAAGTTCTTCAAGATCTTCTCATTGCAATACATGTACACCAAGTTTTTTGCCTTGCGAAGTTGATTGCAAATGGTACTATTATGCACATACTTGTATGTGCTCCAATTTCTTTTAGATCTTGAGTTTGCTGCATATTGTGCAAGCACTTTCATTGCAAGGGGCCTTATAAATTCACACGATGTTCCATTCAGAAACCACCACTTCCATGTGTTGAAATATACAAGTGAATAGGGTGTGTGCGGGAACAAGCCCTTGTCTAGAGGTTGTAAAAGAGAATTTGTAAATGTGAGAGAACCTGTGAAAATTTGAGAAGAATCTACTCGGAGAGAATAAAGGGTAGCATGAGAAGATTTAGGAGGTGTGGAGATATTCTGGGAGAGGTGGAGAGAATCAAACAAAAGAGGTGGAGTGAATCAAGGAGAAATCAGTGGGAGTAGATGCTTGGATGTAAACTCTATAAATTGAGGCATTGGCTTAATGAGAATTTGTTGGTTTTTGATTATCCATGCCTACATTAAGCTATCAGTTAATTGCTCACTAATTACGTCTTAATTATCATCTAATATCTTTGTTAATGATGTTGATTCTAGCATTTGATCCACCATAGCTCATCACATTGCTGTAATATTAACATGGTATCAAAGCCTAGCCTAGAATCCATCAATTTGTGAACCCATTATCTTGCTAATCACTTGGCTAATTAGGATTAGTAGCTAATTAATATTTTTACCTCTTTTTTCAACTAACCTCTGCACCCCCAGCCAGTGGAGGGGCTTAATCTCCCTCCAAGAGTAACATTAGCTGAAGCCACTTTAGCCAATCATAGCTAACACCCTTGTGCTCCAGCCCATTCAAACAATGCACCAAACCGCCACTCGTAGCCGATTTTTGCTGATTTGCAGGCATCATTTTTCTGAGGAGAAATTTAAATCTCTATTGCTCCAGATCAAATGGGTCTGATTCCTCTTGGACCTAGGGGTTTTCAAGGGTGCTCTACAAGCTGGTGAAGTGAGAATTTGATTTGATCAAGTCTACAGGAGATCCAAGCTCTTCATCAAATCTGCAGGTGACTTTGGTAAAACAGAGATTAAGCATTCAATGTTTGGTCAAATCTTGTGTTTCTTGGCTTCATCCTCTACTAGACTAATTGCTATTGATGGCCTTGAAAGCATTTGAGCTCTAAGGCCTCAGATCTGGGCTCCCCGCATACTTTGTTTTCTATACACAAAACAGAGGATTAATTTTCTAATCAATGATTAATCAGTGCTAATCACTATATTTTGGTGTAATTGAGGGTTCAAATTAACCATTAGGTATATGATACAGATCCTTATAACTTCATATTGCAATTCGGAGATGGTTTGGTACTCCAACCATTCCGTACAAATTGGTTACCCTTGATTTAATGTAATTTCTGGTGATTTTATGCTGATAAATCTATTGTTGTAATCATCTCCTAAACACTAGATTGAGTTGTAAAAGGGTAGACACTGCACACAAAACAGAGGATTAATTTGCTAATCAATGATTAATCAATGCTAATCACTATATTTTGGTGTAATTGAGGGTTCAAATTAACCATTAGGTATCTGATACAGATCCCTATAACTTCAGATTGCAATTCGGAGATGGTTTGGTACTCCAACCATTCCGTACAAATTGGTTACCCTTGATTTAATGTAATTTCTAGTGATTTTATGCTGATAAATCTGTTGTTGTAATCATCTCCTAAACACTAGATTGAGTTGTAAAAGGGTAGACACTGCCCTTGAATCTTGAAATTTGATCAAGAGGTAAGACCCCCTTCACATTATCATGAGTACGGCACAAGAAATAGCCAAATTTAATGGGGAGCAGTTTTACACATGGCAGACAAAAACCATGTATTTGTTGATGAGGAAAAATCTGTGGGGGCTAGTTGAGGGAAGAGATGAATGCCCAGAGGTGAGAGGGGAAAATGAGTGGAAGAGCAAGAATGAAAAAGCATTGGGACTTATTGCACTCAATTTAAATGATGAAATCATTCATCACATCATAGGGATACAATGGGCAAAAGATGCATGGGATGAACTCAATAAATTATTTGGCACACAAGCTAAAAATTCAAAGTTAAATCTGTTAATGAAATTCTATAAATTGGATATGAAGGAATGTGAACCTTTAATCACACACTTGAACAGATATAAAAGCATTAAGCAACAACTAGCAGCTATTGGCAAAAAGGTAGAAGATGATGAGGCACTAGCAGTGCTTTTGAAGAGTGTGGACAAAGGTGAATATGAAAATATTGTAGCAACACTAAAGAATGTACCTGAATTGAAGCTACACGAGATAGAAGGAGATCTACTAGAGCAAGAGAGCAGAGGCAAAGAGAAGAAATGGCTTGACTCAACAGCAAGAGAAGAAAAAGCATTCTTTACCCGAGGAGGATTCTCTCGAGGATGAGGACGAGGACGAGGAAGAGGCAGAGTAAGAGGAAGGAGGATTCTCTTGAGGATGAGGATGAGGACGAGGAAGAGGCAGAGTAGGAGGAAGGAGCTTCATTTGCCAGAACTGTGGAAAGCCAGGACACATGGCAAGAGACTGCTACTACAGCAAACCCAGTGGTGGAGAAGGAACGACATCGGCAAACTTCATGGAGGCTCCTAAGGAAGTGGAGTCCGATCATCTTTTCTGAGAGAGAGAGAGAGAGAGAGAGAGAGAGAGAGAGAGAGAGAGAGAGAGAGAGAGAGAAACCCCACAACCCAATGTAACCTGCCCCAACAGAGTAAAACCACCTCTGAGCCACTGATGATGTAGGCCATGTGGTAGATGTATATGTGAGCACTTTAGTCAAGGTCATGGGCACTTGTAGTAGCCTTGGACACATAGAGAGAGAGTGTCAAGGACTATGAGTTTAGGGACTTGAGGCACTGGTCACAGACTATCAAGTAAGAGGAAAACTTGGTATAGGGTCTAGGTGTGCTAGGAGTATTCACTTGAGGGGAGGTGTTGAAATATACAAGTGAATAGGGTGTGTGCGAGAACAAGCGTTGGCTAGAGGCTATAAAAGAGAATCTGTAAATGTGAGAGAACCTATGAAAAGGTGAGAAGAATCTACTGGGAGAGAATAAAGGGTAGCATGAGAAGATTTAGGAGGTGTGAAGATATTCTGGGAGAGGTGGAGAGAATCAAGCAAAAGAGGTGGAGTGAATCAAGGAGAAATCAGTGGGAGGTGTGAAGATATTCTGGGAGAGGTGGAGAGAATCAAGCAAAAGAGGTCGAGTGAATCAAGGAGAAATCAGTGGGAGTAGATGCTTGGATGTAAACTCTATAAATTGAGGCATTGGCCTAATGAGAATTTGCTGGTTTTTGATTATCCATGCCTACATTAAGCTATCAGTTAATTTCTCACTAATCACGTCTTAATTATCATCTAATCTCTTTGTTAAATGATGTTGATTCTAGCATTTGATCCACCATAGCTCATCACATCGCTGTAATTTTAACACCATGTAGGTTGATCTTTTGCTAGATCCCAAAACTTGCCACCACTGAACTTTCCCTCTTTTAACTTGTATTTGAGTAATTCTTGAATATGTTTGTTTTTAGTAATTCTTGAATATAACTCACTGATGGTTGCTGTTGAGTTAGGATACATTTAATTGACAACATCATAGAAATCATCCAATACTTCTTCTTCAACATCTATATTCATAGACCAATATTCTCGGTCCAAGAATAAAGCCACACTGTGTAAGGGGCTATGAGCTGAAGCTCATCTAATACTTAAGTATCTCAATAATATGAGTCGTTGTTGCTTAGTAAAACAGAATTGAGTCTCATTTTAGGGATCCATCAGTCCAGCCTAACCCCATCCAGTCCCGTGGGTTAGCCAACCGCCCAACCACTGTAAGTGATGGGATCCAATTAGGAATTTGGTTAGGTTTTATCTCGAGTAGTACCAGGGAAAAGAGTTCCCAAGCCCCCTAGCCGGATATTCATGCAAACTTAAAACTAGTCACACCGCTT
This sequence comes from Cibotium barometz, assembly GCF_041138505.1. Classification (NCBI taxonomy): domain Eukaryota; kingdom Viridiplantae; phylum Streptophyta; class Polypodiopsida; order Cyatheales; family Cibotiaceae; genus Cibotium; species Cibotium barometz. The sequence goes on from NC_141050.1 coordinate 43,722,954, forward strand.
ACACATCTAATATGAAACTACCTTTTTCACAGATTCAGCTATCTTTAAAACAATCATTTAATGAAATCATAGTGTCACTGATCATAATCCTAAAAATCTCTAGTTGAATCCTTATTTCCAATCATTCCTTCATCGGTGTACCTATGGCATCATTGGCAACCAGAATGCTCACCACATGTCCACTCAGAGGCCTTTTCGATGGTTCCTAGCTCATAGTACTCAGTAATATATTCACATATCAAAACGGAATCTCCGTTGAAGATCAGCAAGTTCAACCAACGGATCCATATAAAAGAGCCATGGACTTATCCGTTGAAAACCAGCAAGGTCAATCAACCAAATCCATGCCTGAATTCAGAAAACAACTCTTACTCCTTGTTCCAATATCTTCCACGATGCACGTGTGGGTATCTTCGACGACCCAGAGCCCGAGCACCGTATGGTCAGCACCCTCTAGAATCCTTCTCGCATGTCACCTAGCACTTCACTCATAGGCCGCTTCCTTGCTCCCTCACCACCGTACCGGAAGCTCACCATTTAAATCGAACCGAGGCTGGTCAAGACCTCGACCGACCTTGCTATAGGAGACGTCCTCCATTGACTCTCTGTCAACTGTTACAACTTTATCAGATTAGATCTCCACGACCTCATTCACAAGACGGTTAAAATGCTTCCCCAACATTCTTGACATAAAACAATCATTTAAAAACAGGTCATAAATATAGTTTCTATAACGAACTCTTGTCTTTCCACATTGTTCCACATCAATCCACATTATTTAAATCACATCCATTTCATATGTATTCCCATTCTCATCCAATCACATCATTTTCATCTCATCACATCTTTCCTCATTAATCCTCATCAGATCTCATCCACTCGCATCTACCCATCTCCACATCTCATCACATCTTTCCTCATTAATCCTCATCAGATCTCATCCACTCGCATCTACCCATCTCCACATCTCATCACATCACATTCATCTCATCACATCACATTCATTCATATCTCAATTCACATGATAATCACATCTCATTTATTCACATCCCGATTCACATCACATTCATTCATATCCATCACATTCATTCTCATCACCATCCCATCACATACATTCTATCCACATAACATCTAATCACATCTATCCACATCATATCTCAATCATACACATCTCATCTCATTCATCCACATCCATCCAATCGTTCACCTGTACGACTACCCACATCTATTCATACATTCATATCTATCACTTCATATCCACATATATTCATGTCACATCACATCACATTCTGTCACATACACATACACATCCACATCACATTCTTTCACATACACATCCACATCCATTCTTTCACATACATCCACATCCATCCCATATCATTCATTTACATCCTGATTCACATGACATCACATCTCATCCATTCATTCACATCTATCTGATTCACATCACATCTCATCACATCTATTCACCTCACATCTTATCACCTCTATTCACATCACATCTCATCCATTCATTCACATCTATCTGATTCACCTCACATCTCATCACCTCTATTCACATCACATCCATTCATTCACATCCATGTGATTCACATCACATCTCATCACATCTATTCACCTCACATCACATCACCTCTATTCATTCACATATCCATCTGATTCACATCACATCTCATCACATCTATTCACCTCACATCTCATCACCTCTATTCACATCTCTTTCATAGAATTTAAGAGAATTCTAATTTTGATATAAAGATTCTTTACGCATCTATTTATGCATAAAAATTAACTTCAGTGAGAATAACACTTTATGCATCTATTTAGGCATAAAAATCAACTTTAATGAGAATAACACTTTTGAAATAAAAATAATTCATTTATGCATCTTTCTATGATAAAATCAAATTTAATGAAAATAACACTTTTGAAATAAAAATAAATCCTTTATGCAACTTTCTATGCATGAAATCAATTTTAATGAAAATAACACTTTTGAAATAAAAATAAATCCTTTATGCATCTTTCTATGCATCAAATCAATTTTAATGAGAATAACACTTTTGAAATAAAAATAAATTCCTTTATGCATCTTTCTATGCATAAAATCAATTTTAATGAGAATAACACTTTTGAAATAAAAATAAATTCCTTTATGAATCTTTCTATGCATAAAATCAAATTTAATGAAAATAACACTTTTGAAATAAAAATAAACCCTTTATGCATCTTTCTTTCTATTTCTAAAATCAATTTTAACATGAAAATAGCACTTTTGAAATAAAAACAAATCCTTTATGCATCTTTCTATGCATAAAATCAAATTTAATGAGAATAACACTTTTATAATAATAAAATTTCCATTATGCATCTTTCTATGCATAGAAATTAAATTTAATGAAAATAACACTTTTATAATAAAATAATTTTCATTATGCATCTTTCTATGCATAAAAATCAATTTTAATAATTAATCTCAGTGATATCCATGCATATTCATAGGTGAATATGTACATGGAGTAATTAGAATATTTCTTTTAGAATGCACAAATGGTGGGAATTACTCTTTTGGAATAACATAAAAACAAACTTTCTTTTCCACGAAATTCTGGAAAATTTTGCCATAACCTCCTTTGTATGGCTGACCATTTCTCATTTTTATCATTCTAATTTCAACTTAAATTAACCCAATCTAGATGTATAGGACTCTAATCTACTCAATTTTCAAAATTCAAGAGAGTAAACAATAAGAAAAGTTTAATTAATCATTTAAATAATCTTTCTAGGATTAAGAAAGGCTGAATTATAAAGAAGAGAAGGGGATGGCCTTTTCCTCAAAGGCATAGTTCAAGCAACTATAAAACAAGAAAATCAAGAAAATCATAGATTTAAAATTAAAAAAATAAGAAAATTTAGCTTACATGGAGTTGGAAGCTTTCCTTTAGCTTGAGGGATTGAGGGTTCTACTCTTGTTTGAAGCAAGAGTGGGCACCAATTTCTTTGGAGAGGATTCGGCCAAAAACAATTGAATTATTAAGAAATTCAATGTTAAATGGCTTAAGACGACAGGAGCAGAGTAACAGTGCATAAACACCATTAAGCTTCTTTTACAAAGGGGGAGGCTTCTATTTATAGGAAAAAGTGAGCCTCTAACCAAGCAAACTGATTCTAGAATTTTCCAGATCAGTTTGGTCAATTTTTGACCATTTTTAGGTCAGTTTAGCTTACCTTTTGGATCTAGTTGAAACAGGAGAGAGGAGAGATAAAAATATCTCATTATTTTTTAGTTTAAAACTCCTCCACACATTGAAATAGGTGCCTCCTTCATGAGGATAGATCCCACATTGAGGTGTCAAAAATGCATCATTTCCTCTAAATATCTCTTAATTTTTAACTAATAAACCTTGTACTCAGTCAACTCTTCATCTTATGTAAGCATTTACTCATTTTTGGGGGGTTTTTCTTTTATTCTTCAATTTATCTCCTCTCTACATTTGGATTAATCTTATTGGTCCGTAGGAACCTTAATTAGAGCATAATTTATTTTTTTTTGAAAATCTGGACCCTTAGGCTAAGGTCCTTTTTACCTATTTTCAATTAATTCCAATTGGACATTGAAAAGTTCTTTTTGAATTTCTATTTCAGGGGAAACCATTTTAGACACTAGGAGGATTTTTATATCCAAAAATATCTCAATTTTGAATTACCTCCCTCTAGACATTTTCTCTCTCCAGGATAAAATAGATAGAAACAAGATCTGTTATTATTCTGAAAAGGGGATTGATTACAGGGGGAGAAATCGGACATCTTGAGGGGCTAGGGAGGAATCTTACACGCATGAGAAGGCCAGGTTTTTGCACCATATATCAAATTTGGTGAGCATCTAGTAAAAGGAAGTTTCCTTCTTTGCTTTGTCGTGCTCCTTATGCAAGGGTGCCTCCATATCTACTCCTAGAATGGGTCTGCCATAGTGCGACTTGATGATAGGTGTTGTATGCTGTGATCGAGGTCCAAAAATTTCCTCTTGCAAGCGCTCAAACTCTTCATCTGAAATCTCATATTGAGGAGTTGCATCCTCAATCTGCTTTTGGATGACAATGATAATAGAGATTCTACACTACTATCATCATATCGCCCTACCTCATCGACCTGTGGTGGTAGGGCTTCTTGGAAATCAAAGTCCAAGAACTCATTAGTGGCATCTCGCACAATTATACTATAGAGTTCCTTCTCCCTCAACTCCAAGAGCTCCAACACATCCTGCATGAGGAGGTACTCCACCCCTTGGATGGTGATGGCACTCAATAAAGCTAGTAGTGGGTCGTGACTTTGGGTTTCATGAGTCTGGATGGATGTAAGCACGCCATGCCAAAGATCTCAGTGTCCTCAACAAGACAGGGTCTAGAGCGGTCTCCTCTGGTTCTCTGTCTATGTATTCCACCAATGGGAGAACATGGATGTCATCATCCTTAGGCTCTTGAACATTAGGGTTCAAGATGTAAATAGAAAAAGCAATATTCCGCTCAATGAGATCGAGTGGAATGTGCTCTTCATAGGAGGTTGGGATAACTATAGTTTCTAGATGTTATCCGATATGAGCTAGAGCTCTGTTCACCGCCTTCTTGTCATTCAATCCACTCTTCATGCTAAAGAGGAACTCCAAAGGAATCCAGCTCAAGGTGGAGTTTGGGAAGAGTAGGTAAAGTCGTCGATTGCTTGCAAAATATAGCTAACAAGGTGGAGTTTGGGTCTAAGGTGGTAATGATAGCCTCGATGTCTAAACTCTTGTCAAAATTGGAGTAGATCTAGTCCCCAAGGTGAGGATAGTGAGTGCTACTAATCCAAGCAGCCAAAGTAGGGGAGGTAGCCATGATGGGTAGTGGGGAGAGCTAGCTCACAAATGGAGAGCTAGAGAATAGATAGTATAAATGAGTTTGATCTAACTTATACTCATGTTTATACTTACACTAAAATTTATAATATTTTTAATAAATTTATACTTATGTTTATTATTATACTTACAAATAGCTATAAACTTATATTTATTTCTATATCTTATGTTTATACTGTAGTAAATAAAAGATACTTTATTAAAATATAATAAATAATAAATAATAATTCTATTTCATGCTACATTATATTATATTATTTACATAGTTACTTATATTATTATTTGCACTTAAATATATACTTAAAGTTATATTTATTTTTATACTTACATACACTTATATCTACAGACTTAAAAGGCAATGACACTTCATTAAAATATAATAAGCCATACTTCTATTTCTAGCATAATGAATTATATTATTATTTACACTTAAATATATACTCATACTTAAATTTACATTTGTACTTATTTATACTTATCATTATTTTCTTACATAATCATGGGTTTCAAACACATTAGACTTGAAAAACCACAACACTTTTTTAAAATAAATTAAATTTAAATTTACAACAGTTTTAAAGAAATAACTTCTTATATTCACTTGGAAGAATAAGAATTACATTGACTCCACAATCTCAAGGATGTGTGGAGCAACACACTGCTTGAAAGTTTTGCAATGTTCACTCCGACTCCCAACCTTCCTACCATCCAACTTAGAAGTTACAAGGGGGATCAGTTGGATTTCCTACCTCTAAGGGGCAAATGACTCTCTACATTAACACCGCTAAAAGAGTCATGACCCTCCCAAAGAATAACCACATATAATGAGTGTTGTTGAATGTGTGCCATCTCGCATGTTCAGAACGAGATTGGTTACTTCAGCTTATCAAAAGCACTCTGACACCTGGCAGAAGTAGTATGCAGATAAGAAGAGGTCAGACAGAGAATTCGAAGAAGCAGACATGGTCTTCATTCGAGTATATCCAAAAAGAAGTTCTCTATCTCTTGGGAAGTACAAGAAGTTATCCCCCAGATACTGTGGGCCATATCTGATTACAAAGAAAGTAGGTGATTTAGCCTATGAACTTCTTCTGCCTCCTCATCTCAAAGTACATAATGTATTTCATGTCAGCTTACTTAAAAAGTATGTACCGAGCCCGAATCATGTGCTTAATGATGAACTCCTATCTTCTTTAACCCAAGGGCTGATGGAACTCCAATCTGAAGAAATCCTTAATGTTCGAGAGAAGGTTCTCAAGAATAGAATTTTGAGAGAATTCTTAGTCAAATGGAAGTTCTATCCTTTTGAAGACGCCACCTGGGAGAAAGAAGCTGAACTATTACGGGATTACGCCCAGTTTGGGAGATGAGGATATCTCACATTTTTCAAGTGGGAGAGAATGTAAGATTACTCCCCAGCCCCTCAAGATGTCCAGTATCTTCCCCTGTAATCAATCCCCTTTTCAGAATAATAAAAGATCTTGTTTCTATCTATTTTGGCCTAGAGAGAGAAAATGTTCTAGAGAGAGATAACTCAGTTTTTAGATATCTTTGTATGGAAAAATATTCTTTCTTATTAAAATAAATTTTTCCAAAATAGAATTTTAAAAAGAATTTCCTAAGGTGCATCAAAAATAAATTATAATCTGCTAAAAAGACCTTAGCCCTGCTTAAGGTTCCAGATTTTCTAAAAATTTTAGATTAAGGTTCTGAGGGGCCAATCAGATTAATCCAAATGTAGGGAGGAGATAAATTGAAGAAATAAATAAAATCTCCCTAAAATGAGTAAATACTCACATAAGATGAGTGGACTAAGGACCAAAGGAAATACTAAAAAAATGAATTTTTGACACCTCGGAGTGGGGATTCCCCCTCATGAAGGAGGTGCCTATTTCACATGTGTGGTGGAGTTTTAAACTCTCAAATAATGAGATATTTTATCTCTCCTCTCTCCTAATTCAAGTCTAGTTCCAAAAAGTAAGCTGAATTGACCCAAAAATGGTCAAAAATTAACCAAATTGCTCTGGAAAATTCTAGAATCAGTTTGCTTGGTTAGAGGCTCACTTTTTCCTATAAATAGAAGCCTTCTCCTTTGTAAAAGATTAATAGTGTTTATGCACTGTTACTCTACTCCTCCTCCCTAGAGCCAAAAACATTGAATTCATTTTATAATTCACTTGTTTTTGACTAATTCCTCTACAAAGAATTGGTGGCCACTCTTGATCCAAACAAGAGTAGAACCCTCAATCCCTCAAGCCAAAGGAAAGCTCACAAAACTCCATGTAAGTTAGAAATTCTACTTTTTTTAATTCTAATCTAAAGTTTTTTTGAATTCTTACTTTTTAATGTGATTTTGGATGTTAAGCCTTAATGAAAAGGCTTCCCCCTTCTCTTCATTAAGAATTTCAGCCTTTCTTTATCCTAAAATGAGTAACAAATAAGTTGATTTAATCTTTCTTATTGTTTACTCAATTGAAAGTGAGAATTGAGTAGATTAGAGTGCTTTTCTTTAACTTGGATTTAAATTAAAGTGATATTTATAATGTAAAAATTAGAAAATGGTCAGCCATACAAAGGAGGTTATGGTAAAATTTTCTTAAATTTTGTGGAAATAAGTTTTATCTTTATGTTATTCAAAATGAATAATCCCCACCGTTCCTGCATTCTAAAAGGAATTCTTTTTAATTTAAAAGTATTATTCCTATTAAATTGATTTTCTTGCATAAATAGATGTATAAAAAGATTTTCTTTTATATAAAAGTGTTATTTTCATTAGATTTTAATTCTATGCATAGAAAGATGCATATTGGATATTTTTTAATTATTAAAGTGTTATTTTCATTAGATTCAAATTCTATGCATAGAAAGATGCATATTGGATATTTTTTTATTATAAAAGTGTTATTTTCATTAGATTCAATTTCTATGCATAGAAAGATGCATATTGGATATTGTTTTTTATAAAAGTGTTATTTTTTTTAGATTTAAATTCAATGCATAGAAAGATGCATATTGGATAATTTTTTATTATAAAAGTGTTATTTTCATTAGATTTAAATTCTATGCATAGAAAGATGCATATTGGATATTTTTTATTGTCAAAGTGTTATTTTCATTAGATTCAAATTCAATGCATAGAAAGATGCATATTGGATATTTTTTTATTATAAAAGTGTTATTTTCATTAGATTCAAATTCTTTGCATAGAAAGATGCATATTGGATATTTTTTAAAAGTGTTATTTTCATTAGATTCAATTTCTATGCATAGAAAGATGCATATTGGATATTTTTTTTATTATAAAAGTGTTATTTTCATTAGATTTAAATTCAATGCATAGAAAGTTGCATATTGGATATTTTTATATTATAAAAGTGTTATTTTCATTAGATTTAAATTCTATGCATATAAAGATGCATATTGGATATTGTTTTATTATAAAAGTGTTATTTTCATTAGATTTAAATTCTATGCATAGAAAGATGCATATTGGATATTTTTTTATTATAAAAGTGTTACTCCTATTAAATTGATTCTATGCATAAAAGGATTTTCTTTTATATAAAAGTGTTATTTCCATTGAAGTTGGATTTTATGCATAAATAGATGCATGAAGAAATTTTATATCAAAATTAGAGTTCTCTTTGATTCTATGTTTAATTTCCATGAATAATCGATAAATGAATAAGTAAATACACTGTGAGAGAAAATTCTATCATTTCATATTCACTCGGATGGTAATGAGAAAATTCAAAAAATCTATCGAAGTCGAAAATTTAGCTAAATTGATTAATTTATTTTTTATAGGAATTCATGGTGATTAGTTTAGAAATTAGTTTCAATGAATGAAATTTAGTAAAATAGTAATTGAAATATCACCCCCCCTTTCGGGAAAGGTAGTTCAGGAAGAACCTTACCAGACTCAAACCCAGAATCAGACTTTGACCAAGACCAAACTCTTCGTCAGTTTCAAGGAAAGACGATGTGACCATTTCAGGAAAATACACTCAAATCACCCACCAAATTTGAAACTAAGTTGAGACCCTTTAAATTGATCTGAGGATCAAGGTTACAGAATTCGAGAAATTCTGTTTGGAATTCAGACCTACGATCAAGAAGTCTTGGGATACGGATTTAAGATATACTCATTATATTCAAAGAAAATCAAAACTGAAAACTTGCATAGAAACCCTGTTTTCTTAAAGGACTATCTTACACCAGAATGTTGGAGGGAGCATTTGGTATATGTGTTTTTCTAAGGGAAGTTCGGTTGCAACAGCTGGCAGGGAGTATTCAAAGGACAGCTCACACGGCAAAGCCTACCCAGGTCTTGACCAGCCTCGGTACGGTTAAAATGGTGCGCTTCCGGTACGATGGACGAGGGCCAACGAAGCGGTCCCTAAGTGAAGTGCCAGGACACCTATCTGTATTCTAAAGCAAAAGTTAAGAAAGGCATTCAATTATGGGTGGGTTAGTACTTGTCTGGTTCTACCAATTCCACTGGTTGGGCGGTGGCTAACCCATGGGCCGGATGGGGTTAGGCTGAAATCAGTAGAGTTTTAATAATAAAATTGATTAACAGGAATACGCTTAGAATTCGAGTAGTTAAATAAAAGCCTGAAGACTTCTCAAATGAATAGATCAACGGCTATGTCTGATTCAATTAGGAAAAAAGTGTTGATATCTTCAAGTTAAGTCTCTAATAGTTTTCCTTCTCAAATGAATAGATCAACGGCTGTGCCTGATTCAATTAGGAAAAAAGTGTTGATATCTTCAAGTTAAGTCTGTAATAGTTTTCCTTCTATCTGGTTTAATCAGATGAAGGTTAGTTTAGTCTCTTGACCCCGTTAGAAAATTCGTTTAAGAAATTCAAGTTAAGTCTGTAATAGTTTTCCTTCTATCTGGTTTAATCAGATGAAGGTTAGTTTAGTCTCTTGACCCCGTTAGAAAATTCGTTTAAGAAATTCAAAAAGGTGGAATCGTCTACGTTTTTCCGGGCAAGGGAAATTTTTCTGCGTTTTGGTTTCGAAATGATCACCAGATTAGTCTCGTGCCTGGACATTCGAGGGCAAAGCCCCGAGTGGGAAACCCTACCCCGCGCAAGAGGAAGCTACGTCCACTGCTACCAACCGGGAATCCGGTGTGCAGAGGGGGCAGTGGGATCTCACAGTGAGTTTTCTTTTTAGAAGATGCATCTAGGGAGTCGTTTGAGGATGAAGCCACAGATGTTGAAAGAGGAAGCTCGGATGGGTTGAGAGAAGCCCTCAGGAAAAGATATGGGAAACCAAATAGTCCTATGGACTTACGAGAGAGCTGAGCCGGTTGAGTTAGGGAAGGGATGAAGAGATGGCAGCCTTTGTTAGTAGGTTTGAAGCTGTATGGAGGGAGGAAAATTCTGAGAAGTTTAGGAGAAAACCAAGTACCTCTAGACTTTCTGAAGAAGGACAAAGTTTGTTGAAGTGTTGCATGGGAGTATTAAGGAAAAGGTGGAGCTGAAAGATCCACGTACATTTGTTGAAGATGTGAAAATGGAAATTGAGCAATGTAGAAAGAAGATAAGGAAAAGGAAGCAGGAGCTGGCTAGGAAAGATAGGAAAGTAAACAGACTTGTGGAGGCTACCTTACCAATGGATATGCATGTACAAACGGAAGTTCATGTGGAAGCCCCAAGGGGGAGGAGTTAGCTGCATCATCAGGAGGTTCATAAGTTGACTCAACAAGTGGGAAGTCTAAATCTGGTTGTGTTGGAGATGCTTGGATTTATTGGAATCAGATGCAACTCTAGGGTCAGATTGGTGATGTAAGCATGTTGGCAATAGTACATGAGGAGGAGGTCAGGCTGGTGCTTTGGTCAGTGAGAGAAAGAATGATGATGCTTGCGCTACAGATCCTGCTAATAGATCAGATGAAGAAGTAGACTTGGGTCAAAGTTTGTTGGAAGAAGAAGTAGAAGACCCATGTATTGATATCGAGGGCTATAGAGCTGAATGTTGAGATGCTTTCTGAGAAAGCTGACACAAATTTGGTAGATGGTGGCATTGTAGAGCAGATACCTGAGTGTGTACTAGAGGAGATAGGAAATTTAGTGAAAGTGGGATATGGGTGTGTTTAAGCTGAGCTGGAAAATGTTTCTCCTTTCCTAGTTGGTACCTTTCTGGATGAGATTAATGTGACCTTATTTGATGAGGCTGATGAGTACGGTGCTACAAGTGATGTTGAATCATTGGATGTAGGTGGTGTGGGTATTCAGTTAGGTGGCTGTGTGATGAGTTGGATAAAGGTGGCTGTATGCAAGTTACAGAGTGTTTGAAGGACATTCAAGGCTTAGGTGATGTGACAAATGGACATGATGAGGTGGTTGTATGCAAGTTACATAATCTTTGAAAGACATTCAAGGCCTAGATGATGTGGCAAATGGACATGATAATGGTATCTATATTAATTCTATTTTGTAGGAGGAAGAATGGTCTGAGAAGACCTATAGCTCTATGCTGGGAGGTAATCATCTTGTTTTTTAAGATGCAAGTTTGGTGGGATGTCTATATTCAAGGTTCTTAGAGGTGGTCTAAATGGACATCTCTTTGAGGTTAAATGAGGATGTTGTTGCAGTTCCCCTTGGTGATAGCTTATGATGAGGAATAACCAGTTGGATGCCTGTGATGTTGTGGTTGAATAAGATGGTGACCTATATGATGCAGATTGTATGAAGAAATTTCAAGCCTTGAATGATGTGAATAGTTAGGCTGAGCTGGAAGATGTTTCTCCATGCTTTGTTGGTGCCGCTTTGGGATGACAGTAGTGTCACCTGTCTTGAAGTGGATGATGGGGGTATTGTTGCAGATGTTGTTGAGCCTGTGGATGTGGAGTATGTGAATGTCCCTCCAAGTGGCTGAGATGAGTTGGATGAGGGTGACTACATGCATGATGCTGACTATTGGAAGCAAACCCACGACTTAGATGATGTGAAGAGAGGATATAATGATGTTTATGTAGTTACTATTTTACAAAAGAAGGAGTGCTTTAAGAAGGCTTGTGACTCCATGTTGTGCGATGATCATCGTGTTTGTATTGGGTACTATATCTGGAGATGGAATGGATGGACTGATCCTAGATGATAGTAAGGTTGTGTTTAAGAAAGAAGTTGTCTTTGATGATGATATAGATACTTTATAGGGACAAGTGATAGGAGGGTATGATATGCAGGTGCTTGATTAATCCTTTGATCCAGGAGGTATATGGGCTTATGAAAGCTTGGTGGGAGTACATAGAGTTGGGAACGATTCTGAGTTAGGTGAAGAACTCAGATTTTGACACGAATGGAGAGGTAGGAAGAAGGATGGACAATGGGTGTGCATGGGCAATGCATCCATTTGATAGAGGCAAGTCTTAGATGGTATCTATTTATAATAGGTATTTGATCCAGGAGGTACATAAGGTTTAGTTAGAAGGCTATGGAGAGAGAGAGAGAGAGAGATTATATACCCTTATGATCCAGGTGGAAGGATCATCTGTTCAGAGCACAAGAATGAGATGTGAAACACTTGAAAGTGTTCCAGGTGCCCAAGCTTAGTGAGCTGGTCCACTTGGCATCAAGAAGAAAATCCACCAGTCGGGGAGGGGTTGCCAATTTGGAAGGGTCTCTATAGAGTGGAGCAAGGAAAAGAGACGAGTTTTTTTGGTGTGGCCAATTGAGGTGTGCAGCCTCAGCAGAAAGAAGATGACGACGAGGAGAAAGATTAGAGAATCAGCGGGACTAAGAATATCATCTATTAGGAAGTAAGGGCATGTATGGTGCTGCACAGCGGAAGGGGACAGAGAGGAAAAATGACGTGGAGCTGAACAGAGGAGAGGAGCTTTGTGTGTTCGTGCCTTTGGGTGAGCTTTGTGTTATCTCTATAACGCCTTGTTCTGTGTTTTTTGCAAGTCAATGTGTTGATAGCGCTGTAGTGCTAGGGAGAAAGGGTATTTGCAAGACATGTGTGTGTGTGTGTGTGTGTGTGAGGCAATTTACCAAAAAAAGTGTGTGTGTGAGGCAGACAATACCTTTCTAGTATACCCAAGAGTTTGAGGGTTTGGCTCTGCAGAGGTAGGTTCCTACAGGTTGGCTTTCTAGTTTTAGAATTGGAAATCTGCAGAGGTTGAGCTACGCAGTTTTGTTAAGAGTTTTGTTGAGATTTTGAGGCATTCCATGTTGGAGTTCTTTATTTTTTTCGTGGTTGCGGACAAAAGCAGTAAACAGTGAGAGTGGGTATAGTTTGAATCAACGCAGAGGGAGTGCATAGAGGTCAGAGGATGGTTGCAGAGACAAGCCAGCATCCCTGTTACACTTGATTCAACACAGTTCTAACTCAACTGTGATTGTTGTGTTTGGAGAGGTTTGTGTGTTTGAAGAAGACCTGCAAAGTGGCTGCAGGTATACACCTTTGAAGCTAGAAGCTATGGATATGAAGATGAAGCTACTGTGAGAACTTGCTGCTGGGACTCACTAGAGAAGGTTCCCTTTTTATGTTTTTGTTTTCCGTCTATTTGAGTTCATATGTTGAGACCTGTATGTTTTCTTGAAAGTGTGGAGATAATAGGGGATTTGACCTAAATAAGTTGTGTATGGTATGATGATGTTATATGAGGAGATGTAGGTTTGGGTGTGTTTTGTTCTGGATGATTCTGTTGAGCTGAGTCAATTATGGAAGTTTGTGTTGAATTATATGAGGTCACTTTTATAGACAAGTTGTTTTGGGCTGAGGTATGTTGAAAGAGACCACTTGGAATTGAAGATATGAGTGTTTGAGAGTCAGAGTTGGGTCAAACCTAAGTGGGTTTTGTGAGACATGCTGAAGGGGTCCAATTGATTCAGCAAGGTTCAAAGGGTATCAATTGAGCTGATTGGTGTCTTGGAGTTGATTATTTGGGAGCCCCCAGTATTGGAATTAGTATGCCTCCCTCTTGTGTGGTGTATGGTGGTGTTATAGAGGCCATCACCCACAACATGACCACTGCGGGCTTCGTGATGGCACGGTAGCATTGCTCGGTGTAGTATAGTAGCTTGTGCTCCACCTTGTGTGTGTTATTGATGAGGCTATGGATGCCATAGCCATCAACTTGCTTCATAAGGGCTTTTCCATGATGGGAGCAGTTGGGTGGGTTTCCATATTCTTCGTGGCAGTGGCCCGCTTGTCATCTCTTCTTCTGTGGAGTGTGGGTGATGACCTCAAGAGAGGAGTCAGAGTGCTCTGCACTGGCCATGACAATAGGCAAGGAGGAGGGGATAGGAGGGCAAGATGGTGATAACATTAAAGAGAAAAAAGGGAAAAGTTTTTCTAGAGAGAGTGAGAAAAATGAGGGATGGTGGGTCCTTACATAGATTTCTTGGGGAGGTATGCCCGTGTCTCCGAAGAGGTACACCCATGGCTCTAAAGTGGTACGATCGTGTTTGCGTAGGAGGTGGGAGGAACGGTTGTGGATTGTGTAGAGGAACACATGCAAAATTTTCATATGATAAGGGGTCATGTGTAGAGAGAAGAATTTTTGTATGGAATATCCTCAAATATGGATGTAAGTTCTCATGATATCCTACACACATGAGGAAGACATGCCACTAATTAACATGCACCCATGTAGTCCCTCATCTTCAGGGACAATAGGCTAGTGATTAACTTACACCCATCTGGTTCCTCATCTTAGAGGTAGGTTCTGTGATGCTTATCTTCTTTCCCTTTGTTGACTTTTTATTTTTGCATTGTTTGTATTTGTCATGTGTACGAGAACAAAGTTTTAGTTAAAGAGATTTTCAGTAAATTCTTTGATATTTTTGTATGCACAATAGTGATTATGGAATCCATGAAGTTATAGTCTTCCATGTGTTAATGTTTCACTTATTAGCTCACGTGTTTCAAGGAGCTTATTGGGTGGTGTCGCATGGCTGATGCGGTGTTAAGGATAACGGTTATAGGGTACACCTTGAGAGCACCCATTTCATCATTGAATTTTTAATCGTTACCTTAATTTTATTATTGTGGTCCTTGGAGGGGTTTTTCCTAGATTGGGGCTTATTGGCTCCTTCCTAGTATCCTTTATTTATGAGAGTTTCTTTAGGAATCCATTGCTTTGCGGGCTTGGGGAGTCACAAGTACGCCACCTTGGTACATTCTTGTTTCTGGTGCATACCTTGATTTTGTTTTGATCCTTGTAGGGAGGGATTTGTACTAGATTGGGAATCCACTACTCATTGGCTCCTTCATAGTATCCTTTATTTATGAGAGTTTCTTTAGGAATCCATTACTTTGTGACTTGGGGAGTCACAAGCCACCTTGGTACATTCTTATTTGCATCTTTTCCTTTCAATTTTAGGTCTTGGAGTTATTAATAGTTTCTCCTATCTTAGTGGTGGTTGATTCCTTTGGTGGTGGTTGATTCCTTTGGGAATCTAGATCCAAGAACCATTAGAGTTCTTTTGGGTTGCTGGGTTATTGTTACCATATTATAGTAGTGATGTGTGTGAACACACTTAGGACCGCCGGGGCACTTTTTCCCTCACTAGGAGGTTTTTTCTCCCGTGCATTGTATATACGCCCATTATCTTCTAGGGCTAGTAATCTTTCATTTTGGCACTCATAATACACTACTGTGTTGTGCTCAAGCTTCCTCATCTTCTTGAAGTTGTGTGTGCATTCCTGCAACCCTAATTCCAACAATTGGTATCAGAGCAGGCTTCCTCCTCCCGGGCAGCATCACCGGCACCTGCCGCTTCATCTCCTCCGATTGCAACGAGGTTTCACGAGCGTCTGCAGGTTAGTATATGCCGTGGGAAAGCCCGTAGGCCTTGTTCGTTTCAGAATTTTGATCTGAAGTCATTTCGCCCTCCGTTTTTGCATTCCAAGTACTGCGCAGGCAAAATCGTCCTACTGTGCAGATTTTTTGTCAAGATTAAAATCTGCAGGACAGGTGCCCATTCGTCTGTTTTGGGCTGTGCTACATAGCACAGGTCGATTTTATACAGGTTTACCTCTTACAGACAGCATTTACATCTAGTAGTACAGTCATTGGCCATGGCTGACAACAATGATGTATTCCGCATGTTGGCTGCTGAGGATAAGTTGGATGGCACCAACTATCCATTGTGGGCATATATGATGCGACATGTATTGGTAGCAAAGGGGTTATGGAACATTGTGCAGGGTATTGATGCACGTCCTATTGTGGCTGGGAATGCTGCAAACACATCAGAAACAGGTACTGTTGATGATGGTGCAGGCACAAGTGCTGTAGCAGCTGTTCGAGAACCACCACTTTCAGCAGAGCAGATTCGTTGGGATGGTAGAGATGCGCAGGCTCATGCCTTGATTGCGCTGTCTGTCAAACGTACCATTATCCCACATATTCGCTCCTACAGGACTTCTAAGGATGCTTGGGATGTACTTGCCACATTGTATCAGGCAAGAAATGAGGCTCGTGTTGCTTATCTCCGAAAACAGTTGGAGAGTGAGCATATGAACGAAGGTGATTCTATGGATAGCTTTTTGACAAAGATCAAGGATTTCAAAGAGCAGCTCATTTCTGCAGATGAAATCCTGTCAGACAGTTCACTTGTGCAGACTGTTTTGAATGGTCTACCAGATTCTTATCAGGGTTTTGCTTCCACTCTTCGCTTGATGATGAAAGGCAATCCCAATGCCTTATCATTTGAGGAGTTAGTTTCTGTTTTGCTGCAAGAAGACCAGTCAAGGCAAAACAGGAATATTATGCGTGTCGCAGATCAAGCTTTCGTTGCTAGTCAGAGAAGCGGGAAAGGTAAAGCTGGCTTTTCTTCTAGTAAGCAGAAATCTGCAAATGCTGCGCAACCAAAGAAGGAAGACAAAGATGAGAAGAAGGGTGACAAACAGAAGACATTTTGCAAGTACTGTAAGGGAAATGATCATGTCATCAAAGCGTGTCCTAAGCTGGCTGCGAAAGAGGCTAAGAAGAAAGAGGCTGGTATGGCTGTTGCAGATGCCTCTCCTTCTAACAATGAATCTGCTAATGTTGTGCTAGATACAGAATGGGCATTCAATGCGCAGTGCAATTATGACCCATCTTTGCATGACACATGTATGTCTGCAGTAGATTCAGATGTATGGTACTTTGACAGTGGTGCCACTAAGCATATCACCTCGCAGCGCAGTTTATTCACTTTCCTTGAGTCTGCTCCCACAGGGAATACTGTCACTTGTGCCAATAACTCCTCTTATCCCGTTGAAGGAGTTGGACAGATTGTGCTGAATGTTGCAAATGGCAACACCTTTACACTTTTTGATGCATTGTATGTGCCAGGGATCAAAAAGAATCTGCTGTCAGTATCCGCATTTGCCAAAACAGGTTTGGTTGTAAAATTTGTGGATGACAGATGTACTGTTCATGATCTCTCTTGTGGTGACATCATTGTAGCATCTGGTTCACTATGTCGAGGGCTGTATAAGCTCAATATGGATGGCAAATGTGTAGAGGATTCAGCATGTGCTATTATGGATACGCAGGCTATTTCAAATGCAAAACTGTGGCATGCACGTTTTGGTCATCTGAATTTTGCAAGTTTGCTGCGCCTGTAGAAATCTGAAATGGTGTCTTCTTTGCCTAAGCTTGAGGCACCTGTCAAGCATGTTTGTGAGGGCTGCATATTGGGTAAAATGCAGCGTGCTTCCTTTCCCAAAGATGGATCAGTGAGAGCTGAACGCAGATTGCAGCTTGTTCACAGTGATGTTTGTGGTCCCATGCAAACTCCATCATTTGGAAACTACCTTTACTTCGTGACTTTCATTGATGATTTTACCAGGCATGCATGGGTATATCCTTTGAAGGCAAAGTCCGAAGTGTTTTTGTGCTTCAAACAGTTTTTGGTTATGGCTGAAAATGTGTCAGAAAGTAAGATGGGCACCCTCCGTTCAGATCGAGGGGGGGAGTATATGTCTTCAGAATTTAATGCATTTCTGGCTGAGCGTGGGATAAAACACCAATGTACAGTGCCGTATACACCACAGCAAAATGGTGTGGCTGAGAGAAAAAACAGGTCTCTCATGGAAATGGCAAGATGTATGGTTAAGAGTCAAAGTCTACCACATGGTTTTTGGCTTGAGGCTGTCATGTGTGCCACTTATGTACTAAACAGGTGTCCCACCAAAGCATTACAGGTTGTCACTCCATATGAGGCTTGGCATGGCCGCAAGCCATCTGTTGGCCATTTACGTGTTTTTGGTTGCCTGGCATATGCATTAGTGCCTGTGCAACATCGCAGAAAATTGGATGACAAAGCTGTCAAATGTATTTTTGTTGGATATAGTGCTGAGAGCAAAGGCTATCGTTTGTATCATCCACAGACAAAGCGCATTTTGGTTAGCCGTGATGTTGTATTTGTGGAAGATGCAGTTCAGCCCTTGGTTTCATGTACTAAGGAGACAGATATCTGCTCACGTGATGTCTATGATACATTGTTGCCTCTTTTCAGTGGTGCACAGTCAAGTGCAATACCTCATGAGGCAGTTTTTCAGCCTATGCAGGTTTTAAATGATGGCACAGATCAGCCTATATCTGATGCAGATGTGCATGATGCACTTGAGGATGAGAGACAAGAGATTGAGGGCTCTAGGAATATGCCTAGATGGCTGGTGCAGACTTTGCGTGACAGCAAGTTGGATGCCCCTTTGTCTAGTCGCACTCGTTCTGGCTCTCATGGTGCCTCTTATGCGTCAGATTGTTATGCATTGGCTGTTTCTAGTATGTGCGATGAAAGTGAGCCTGTTTCATTTGATGAGGCACAAAGTTCAGAAAATTGGATGGCTGCTATGCAAGCAGAATACGATGCTATTATGAAGAATGGTACATGGTCTTTATGTGACTTTCCCCCTGGCAAGAAGGCCATTGGCACTAAGTGGGTATACAAATTGAAGCGTAAGCCTGATGGCACAGTGGATCGCCATAAGGCTAGGCTTGTTGCAAAAGGTTATGCTCAAGAGAAGGGCATTGATTTTGATGAGACTTTTGCTCCCACATGTCGTATGACCACTGTTCGTAGCATCTGTGCATTAGCAGCTCATAATGGTTGGAATGTACATCAGCTGGACATAAAGACTGCGTTCTTAAATGGAGATTTGCATGAGGAGGTGTATGTATCGCAGCCTCGTGGTTTTGTTCAAAGAGGGCAGGAAAACAAAGTGTGCAGGTTAAAAAAGGCTTTATATGGTTTAAAGCAAGCTCCACGAGCTTGGTATGAAAAAATACATGCATATTTGACTGCACATGGGTTTCAGAATAGTCCAACAGAAAGCACTTTGTATGTTAAACGTGTGGACGGTGTACATCTAATCATTGCTCTCTATGTCGATGACATGCTGCTCACAGGACCAAATGAGAGTCATATTGCTGATTTTAAGGCTGATTTGAATGCCTCTTTTGAGATGTCAGATTTGGGGCATTTGCATCATTATTTGGGGATACAATTTAAGCAGTGTGATGGAGGTATTGCTTTGTGTCAGACAAAGTATATTGAAACATTGTTGCGGAGATTTGGCCTTGAAGACTGCAAGCCTATTGCTACTCCAATGGAGACAGGTTTGAAGTTGAGTCTTCATGATGCTGGAGATCACTTTGATGTCACACTCTATCAGACAGCTGTTGGTTGCCTCATTTATGTATGCATTACGAGGCCAGACATTCAGTTTGCAGTCTCACAGGTGAGCAGATTTATGCATAGCCCAGGCATTAAGCATTGGCAGGCAGTGAAGCGTATCTTTCGCTATTTGAGTGGTACTCGGCATCTTGGGTTGTTTTATCCCAAGGGGGGATCATTGCCGCCAGATTTACATGCTTTTTCAGATTCTGACTGGGCTGGTTGTTATGACACACGCGTGTCCACGAGTGGTTTTTGCTTCATGCTTGGAAGCTCATGCATATCATGGTTGAGCAAGAAGCAGCCTACTGTGGCCACTTCTAGTTGTGAAGCTGAGTACAGGGCAGCTTTCACAGCTACGGTTGAGTGTGTGTGGCTCAGACGCCTTATGGCTGATTTGGGTGTTGGGCAGCCATCTGCCACCACCATCTTCACTGACAGTCAGAGCGCATTGGCAGTTGCGCGGAACCCAGTGTTCCATGCTCGTACGAAGCACATTGAGGTGCACTACCATTATGTCAGGGAGAGACTCTCTGCAGGAGAGATCAGTTTGGCTTATGTGCCAACACAGGATAACCTTGCAGACCTTTTCACAAAGGCTCTGCCTCGTGAGAAGTTCGAAGCTTTTCGCAAAGCTTTGGGCTTACTCCCTTTTGTGGATTCGTCCACATAGCTAGACACTTCCCTATACATGAGTGCTAGCTCTTGTTCACCGCATCACTCCAGGGGGGATTTGTTACCATATTATAGTAGTGATGTGTGTGAACACACTTAGGACCGCCGGGGCACTTTTTCCCTCACTAGGAGGTTTTTTCCCCCGTGCATTGTATATACGCCCATTATCTTCTAGGGCTAGTAATCTTTCATTTTGGCACTCATAATACACTACTGTGTTGTGCTCAAGCTTCCTCATCTTCTTGAAGTTGTGTGTGCATTCCTGCAACCCTAATTCCAACAGTTATCAATGCCATCATTTAAGTGCTATCATATTCAACATAATATATTGTTAAGGAATAACATACTACCTGCATACACAAGAGAAAAGAGAAGAGAAAGATGCATGCAAGGGTCAAATCTGGTTAATGGCACTTAGCCAATCCTATGAGGGTTAACTCTTTGATGTGAAGCCACTAGGGGCTCACTCCACACTCTCCTTATGTCACCCAAGGACAAATCCAATGCTAGGTAGTGAGAAAGAGGGAAGGAGTTATCAAGAGCTCAACCTCTACCTCATGTCAATCGTATGCAAATGGAACATGGAAGATAGCAATGAGAAGGTAGAAGAGAAGACTAGGGAGAGCACTACTATTCCAACTCACATACACCAACAATCATAGAAAGCAAGCAATCACAAAAGCAAACAAGAAACCATAAGCTCAAATGTGTGTGTGTGTGTGAGAGAGAGAGAGAGAGAGAGGGAGAGAGAGAGAGAGAGAGAGAGAAGGCAAACTCAATTAAGACAAATGGGATTGTCCCTTTTCATATTTCATAAAATGTCTTACATACATGAGCTCATATTTACAATGTCTGGCCGCCCAATTACAAGTGGGGGCCCAAAACTAGTCTTCCTAGTTTTACTAGCTCTATGTACATCAAATCCTCATGACCGGCATTATACATGTCGTAAGCTCGGTCATCCCATGTCTCATTTACAATTAGCGCATTGCGTGGTTACAAAAATATGAGTTACACAAGGGCGTAGTAGCCACGTGAAGGTCATGTTAACTGGAGTGGTTAACATGCTCCCCTCCCTAAAGCAGGTCCGTCCTTGGAACTGTCCAAATCTATCGATAATAGATGGAGTAGGTTCAAAAAAAATCCTAGCGGGATGTAGGAGTGGGTGGGGCTTGATGGAAGACCCGGTAGCTGGTCCAAAAAGTGGTCTCCATCATGTCTTCAAAAGTTTGGAGCCGCCAAGCAAGCATCCACATGATGCGCTCATAATATCTGAAGAGATGCTTGAGTGTAGGCCCTTTGTTGATGTCGAATGTGAGGCCTTGGTTGCCTTCGTAGTAGTGGTCCTAGTTGGGGAACGACTCCAATAGTGTGATAATAAGGTTGAAGAACTGGATGGTGGTGGTCACTATTGGGTCAGGAACTTGGTCGTAGAGGCGGATAAATTTGTTGAAGCACTTGACCATATGCTCTTCGGTGCACGGATGTTGGGCAGATGGGGGTGCGAACCACGGGAGTTTGAACTGGATCTTGGGGTTCTTCAGTTGCTTCGTGTGAAAGGTACTCTAGGCCCACTGGCGGCGGCGAATGGGGAGATAGTCAGGTGTGATCCCCAGTGCGCGTGGTGCATGACAGTATGTCTCCAATATGAAGGGTTTGGCCCCAGGAATGGCCGCTGCCAGGCCGGCTGCTCGCCCAGGAGATAAAATGTGATGGGGCAAGCAATGGTAGGTGGTAGCCGCCGCACCGTGGGTTTGGGGTGGGTGGTTGTGCCGCCGCGAGTTCAGGGTCGCGTCGAGGTATGGGTGAAGAAAGTGGAAATCGAGGCAGTCCGTGACATGGGTAAGTGGCTGCTCCTGGAGTTGTCGACCAAGCAGGATGGCTATTGCCTGCTCGAACTCTGTGCGGTCCAGGGGATCGCGCTAGTTGAGGGGATTGGGCAGAGGGTCGATTTCCTCATGCTCAGATGGGGGTGGCAGCGGGATCTCCCCTTCTTCAAGTGGTTGGGTGGAGGGTTGCTGAGCCGGCGAGACGGGGGCCACGGAGGGGTTGCTGATGTGATGAGGGTCATGTGGCAAGGCCGACGTCGAGCAATGGTGGTGGTTTGGCGGATGTGGAGACTACATCCTGGAATGCGGTGTGCATTCCTAAGTGATGGGATAATAAAGGGGGTGAGGGGGGTGTGGGTGATGGGGGTGGAGTGGGAAAATGGAGGGGAGGTGAAGAAGAGTGTGCGTGAAAAAGAGCGAGGGTCGATGTGCCTGTGGGGGGTGGTGAGGGTGGGGGTTGGTGATGGGGAGGCACGGATGATGAACTGGGTAGTGGAGGTGGAGGTGGGGGTGAAGAGGCTCTTGGAGGTGGAGCCCTACCCATCATTGCCATCATCATTGTCGTCCAAGGAAAGGGTAGCTTCAGCAGTAGCCCAAGGACCGTTAGCATAGAAAAAATGAACAGCGGCGGTAGCCTCAACTTCAGTGTACTCCCAGGGAAAGGCTACATGTGTATCATCAAACTAGCAAATGCCAGTGGTTGCCATAACTTCAATTTGTAGAAAGCATCCGTGGTACAGAATGAGCAATCCACCTGTGGAGTACGGTGGTAGAGGATGATGCATAAGAGATAGGTATGCATCATTGACCACATGCCATCCAACAGTGCGAAAGTACTGTAGCGGCCTTTAGCAGATCTTAGAGGGGTGTGGGTAAGGGTAAACACCGTCAAGGATAGCTAAATCGAGTAGGTCGACGGTGTGAGACCTCTTTTTGATTTATTTAAAAGAGAAAATTACATCATACTTTAATTAGAAAATGCATAAATTGAATTCGGTGTTAAAAGAGAAGGTTTCACCATAATTTTATGTAGAAAATTATGGTATATTAATGTTGAGAATCAAAATGGAGAAAATAATATTTTAAGATATTTCTATATAAATTCTCAAATAGAACTATTTATAATTCTAATGTGTCCAGGAAAGAATGAATTATCATAATTTTGGATTTTACCCTTACGATTGGAAATCCCAGTTAATTTATCAGATAAATAGAAGAAAAATCCTTAAGAATCAAAGCGAGGATTAAATCTGAGTAATTTATGGTTAGACCACAAGTACATGAGAATGGTGGGCTAGTAAGATACTTTACCTATCTCTCGAATCAGAAATTAAGCAAAATCTTGTAACCATTCCCATTTCTTCAATAGTACGAAGAATGAATTACCGATGATTTAGAGAAGTTTTTAATGGACCGGAATCATCGAGAAATAAGTCATAAATTCATTGTAATTGATGGGTGGGTTACCAAGATACTAGAATTGTGATTTTCATTAAGAAAGTCTGGATACTGAGAGAAAGAGTCTTGTGGAATCAAACTCAACGCATAGAAACTCTGCTTTTCTAAAGAACTGTCTTACGCCAGAATGCTGGAGGAAGCATTTGGCTTATGGTTTAATCTAAGGAGAATTACCTTGTAACAAATGGCGGTGGGGAGTCATCAAAGGACGTCTCTCCTCGCAACAAAGCGTGCCAAGGTCTTGACCAGTCTCGGTATGGTTAAAATGGTGTGCTTCTGGTACAATGGGCGAGGGTCGACAAAGCAGTCCCTGAGTGAAGTGCTAGGACACCTAAGGAGGATCTTAGAGGGTTCTGACCAGGGGATGCACGGGCTTGCGGCTGCTAGGACACCCATGCGTATGTTGAGGAAGATATTGATAGACTGGAAATAACTTATCTAAGTGAACTGAAACTTGAAATTGGATCTCATTGGTTGACTAGCTGGTCTTCAACGGAGAGTCCGGATGACATTTTGATTGTAAAACATTGGACTAGAATTTTGAGGATTATGATGGAAATACTATGGTTTCATTCCAACTCTGTTTTAAAGATAGCTAAATTTGTGAAAAAGGCAATTTCATATTGGGTGTGTAAGCGGTGTGTCTATTTTGTAATTTGCTTGAGTGCCGGCTAGGGGGCCTGGGAACTCTTTTCCCTGGTACGCGGGACAAAACATAACCAATTTTTTATAAAAAAGGATCCCACCAATACACTGGTTGGGCAGTTGGCTAACCCATGGGCCGGTTGCTGGATCGGTGGATTCCCACGATACAGTTAGATACGTTCAAGTTACGTTAGTTAGAATCAATCCCAGGAAGATTCTTGTTCTATGGGGGAAAGAATCAACGGCTGTGCCTCGCTTAAGGGAAAAAATGTGATGATTTCTATGAACCAAGTGCAAGTCCCTTCCTTGATGTGGCCACATGACCTATGTGTTCGGTCAGAATAGAAATGATAGTTAAGGCCTTGACCAATCGTTAGAAAATTTTCATGGAGAAATCGCCCGTGCTTTCTGGGTGAGGGAAGTTTTTCCGATCTTGGTTTCGGAGGAATCGCCGGATTAGTCTCTTGTCCTCCAGACATCTGTGGGCGAGGCCCCGAGTGGGAATCCCTACCCTGCGCGAGAGGTTGCTACTTCCGCTTGCCAGCACCCCAGAGAAGGCCGCGCAGAGATGGTTTTAGTCAAAATTTTTTGAAAATGTGGACCCTTCTTAGGCTAAGGTCTTTAATACACATACTCAATTAATTTCTAATGCACATTGGAAAATTCTTTTTGAACTTCTATTTTAGGGGAGTTCATCTTAGATATTAGGAGAAACTTTGTATAGAAAAATATCTCAAAATTGAATTATCTCTCTCTAAGCTAAAAACAAGGAAAAACAATGTTTTCTTGCATTTTGAAATAGGGGATAATTATAGGGGACTGAGAGGAGAGCTTATACATCTTTTAGGGATGAGGAAGAACCTTACATTCTCTCCCCCTTTAAAAATGCGAGATGTTCTCATCTCGCAAAGTGGGGGTAATCCTTTACCAGCTCTTCTTCTTTCTCCCAAGTGGCATCCTCTAAAGGGTAGATCTTCCACTTAACCAAAAATTCTCTGTTCCTGAGAACCTTCTCCTGAACGTCAAGGATTTCTTCAGGTTGGAGTACCATCTAGCCTTGAGTCGGAGAGATCAACTGTTCATCATCATCAAGCACGTGACTCGGGCTGGGTACATACGTTTTAAGTAAGCTGACATGGAATACATTATGTACTTTGAGATGGGGAGGCAGAAGAAGTTCATAAGCTGGATCTCCTACTTTCTTATTAGTAATGGTGTACAGCCCACAGTATCTTGGAGATAGCTTTTTGTACTTCCCTAGAGATAAAGAATTTCTCTTGGGTCGTACACACGAATGAAGATCATATCTGCTTCTTCAAATACTCTCTTCGATCTCTTCTTGTCAACATACTGCAGCCTTGATATCTTTGTTTGCGGACTGCCTACATTTGCTGCTCCATATCATCAAGCATTTGTCTAGACACCTCGACCCTAATCAATGGGTCGGCGGACCAAGTTAATGGTGTGAGGCAATCTTGTCTGTACAGTCTTAACCCTTTCTGCCTTGACTCTGACATGTTAAGCACTAACGTACATGATTGAGTACATCCCTTTTGAGTCCTGTCCCAGAAGAAACTCTTCTTGACAGACATGTAGGGATTTATCGGGCTATCATGGGCTTCCCTCAAAATTTTTTCCTTTGTTTCCTCATCATTAGGAATGCATAGGTGATTATTATAATACATGCATCCTTCATCCATTTTGTACCCAAGAACTTGACTCATTTCCTGAGGAGTCTTGCTTTCCTGCATCAGTAGGGTAGCAATGCGGGCAAAGAATCTATCTCACATGATCTTCTCTCTTGCTTCACTGATCAATGGATTTGACACCAATGTTATTACAAGCAAGGAGGCTTTCCTACTGAGCGCATCGGCTACCACATTTTCTTTTCTTGGTCGGTACTTTATCTCAAAGTCAAATTCCTTTAAGGTCTACATCCACCTTCTTTGACGCATGTTGAGATCCCTTTGGGTGAAGATCGACTTTAGACTTTGATGATCTATCATCAAGGTGAATCTTTGTCCCAAGAGATAATGTCTCCACAACTTCAGAGCATAAACTACTGAGAGTAACTCCAAGTCATGGGGACATCATAATTTCTCTCATGCGTTTTAAGCTTTCTAGATTCATAGGCTACTGCATGACCTTCCTGCATAAGAGCACCTCCTAGGGCAAAGCCATTGGCATCTGTAACTACCTCAAAGGATTTAGAAAAATCTTACAATTTAAGGACATGGTTGGTTACTAAAGCTGTCTTCAATTTATCAAAAGCACTTTGACACATAGCGGTCCAATGAAATAGGGTGCTCTTCTTGAGAAGGTTAGTCAAAGGGGATGCTATTTGAGCATACTTTGGTATAAAGATTCTATACCATCCAATTAATCCTAGGAATCCTCTGACTTCTTTCACTATTTTTGGCTCTGACCAATCCACGACTACTTGGATTTTAGTGGGGTCAGGAGAAATCCCATCTTTAGATACTATGAATCCCAAGTATTCTACATAGTCAACAGCAGCAGAGAAAGTGCTCTTGCTCTTTTTTGCAAAGAGTTGGTGCTTCCTTAGGATCTCCAAGACTTTACGCACATGATCTTCACGATCAGCTGCATTCTTATAGTATACCAAGATGTCATCGAAGAAGACAAGAACAAATTCATCCAAATATTCTCTGAGAATGTCCTGCATGAGGCGATTAAACGTCACTGGGGCATTAGTTAATCCGAATGGCATGACTGTGAATTCATAATGTCCATAACAAGTATTGAAGGCTGCCTTTGGGATATCTTGTTCCTTGATTCTTATCTGGTAATACTCACATTTGAGATCTATCTTTGTGAACATTTGAGTTCCAGTTAACCAATCCAGAAGTTCATCAATCCTAGGGATAGGATACTTCTTTTTTATTGTAACTGATTTAATCCTCTGTAATCAATACACAGAGCCTTAACGTTCCATCTTTCTTTTTCTAAAGAGAACGGACACACCCTAAGGTGAGACACTGGGTCTTACGAATCCTTGCTCTAGCAGTTGTCTTAACTATTCCTTTAGTTCTATGGCTTCAGGAACTGGCATCTTGTATGCATGCTAGGCTACTGGCTGAGCTTGGGGGTTAGCTCTATCTCATGATCTACTTCACGAGTTGGAGGCATCTCAGTCAGCTCTTCTGGGAATACATTAGCGTACTTACTTAGCCATTCTGGTTTCGCAGCCTTGCATTCTCTGTCTACTGGATTCATTTTAACGACCTAGACAATTTGCCTCTTTCTGAGTCCCTTAAGCAATTTAGAAGCTTTGACTAATTGCAGAATTGGGGATCCAAAAATTCCAGTTCCTTGGACTTGATTCCCATGCAAGTCCAGGAAAGAAATGGTTCCATTGTGACAGTGAATGTCAGCGTGATTCTTATGGAGCCAATACATTCCAAGGATTCCATCATAGATTCCCAAGGGTAAGACTCTGAACTAGGAGTTTGTCGCATTCCCATATAGATTAAACTGAATGCAGTCTGTCTCATGGTGTGTGAAAGGAATCTTCCCACTGGCCAATTCTACTTGCATAGGTTTTCCTATTTTCTAATCTAGGACTAACTTACGCAAGCATCCAGGGGAAATAAAAGAATGTGTACTTCTTGAATCAATCAAAAGCTTAAAGTGCTTACCCTTGTACTCTGATAGAGTCTGGAGGACTGAGAAGAACTGACGATTCTGCCCTTGATCTTCAATGGCGGCATAAATCTGTCCTCTTTCTTCCTCTACTTCCTCAGCTATATATGAGGCAGCTCTAGCTGCTGCAATATGAGGTGGAACTCTCTCTTTTTGGTTTTCCCAATTCTGGGAGGGAGTTTTGAGACTACTTTGCATTGAGGCTGCAATCTGAGCTGGCACTATTTTGGGGTTGCCCTGATTTTGGCGAGGGGGACCCTAATTGGATTGATACGAAGGAGTCGGTCTTTGAATTCTAGGACCTTGGCTTCCTTGGTCCATTGACATAGAAGGAGTTGGGCAATCCTTGAGTTGGTGCCCAAAACCTTGACAACCGAAACACCTGTTTTCACTTCGAATCTCTTCCTTCTGCATTATGGAAAGAGCCAGAGTTCTTGAAAAAGAGCTTCAAGGAAAAGGACTTCCATCCATTCTGAAGCTTCCCGTCTCCTGGTTTTGATTAGGACCTTGGTGTTTTTTGGGAGGCGGAAGTTTGGAAGTACTTCCCGGGGTTTGGAACCTTTTGAAGGACGAGGGAGCTTTGGTGGGACCTTAACAACAAAGGCCTTGGCGAAGTCCTTCGCCATCCATACTACTTCAGCCATGGAAATTGGCTTGGCATTCTTTACCAGGGTATCCAAGGGTTCATTCATTCCCCGAATAAACTTGGCCATCAGCTGTTCTTCGTCCAGCGTGGTGGCGAGTATTTGAGGAGGAGAGCAAACGCTTGGTAATACTCTTCAATAGTTTTGCTCCCTTGGGTTAACTACAAGAATTCATTCATCTTAGTTTCCAAGAATTTGGGAGGACAAAATCGAGATCATTCCATGTCTGGGTGTTCCGATCTAGATGGTTTTTCTCATAGTGGTTTCTCCATGCTACTCTGGCTGTTTCTACTATCTTCAGCCTTGTAAGAGCCACTTTACTTTTCTCATTTGTATCCAGTGACATAGAAGTATTCTTCCATTGCTTCGATCCACTTTTCCAGAGCCTTGCCCAAGTTTTTCCCTTCACCCCCTTGAAGGGACCTGGCTGAGATCTGTGAAGGGATTTGCGAACATCAAGGTCAAGCTCTTCCTCATCCGTGAGAGGATCTGGATGTCTGCCACGGTTTGCGTATCTCATGATTATGCCAAAATGATACATTGTTAAATTTCTATTTGATTTTGTCATCAAGATCCTAAGACTTAAGAAGTTCAGAATTAATTACTTCAAACAGGTTAATCGTTCTTACTAGAGATCTACGACATACGTCTGAGAAAATAGATCTTATTTCTTTAAACTTGATATCTGATAGTTAAATCACTTAGGTAACTGGAAATTTTTCACAAAACATTCTTTATCTACATAAAGTTTGCAATATATACATAGAGCAACATGGCTCCAAAAAATCAAAACCTACGTGGTATACAGCGATACTAGGGTACAAACATGCCGCGATACAATTGTTCCCTTATCACTAAGGTGCTACAATCTTACTTCTTGGGATAAAACAACTAGGAAGTCTATAAATATGGCAGAAAAGCCTAAAATCTCGAGGTGTGGGGTGATACAGGATAACACAGCAAACCACCTTTAGCCTCAACATGACCATGGCTAAAGAGATATTTGTCCTCAGCATCAGGCACACTGGTTGCAAGAGGTGTGGACATATTGTGCTGCAAACCACTTATGCTGTCATCTCTTAGGTGGGTCTAGAAAATATAGCTCAAAATGATTAGCGAGCCTTGCCCGACTTGTTCAAGTCATAGTAGCGGAAGAGAGGATATGCTCAAAAGAGAAAGCAATCATATCTTAAGTTTGAGTAAGATCGGGGATACCAGATATACATGGGGCGTCCATCTATAAAATCCAATTCATCAATTAAAAGTATTTAATAATGAACTTAATCTAAATGAAAACACAATATATGAATGCTCTTTTCCAAGATTTTATTATAAATTTCTATCAAATTTGGTCTTTTATTCTTAAGCTTTCAACAAATCTCTAATACCAGCTGTGAGACCCCTACCCTCTCCGCGTGGCCTTCTCCCGGACGCTGGTAGCAGCGGATGTACCAGCCTCTCGCATAGGGCGGCAGGGATTCCCACTCGAGGCCTCGCCCACCAACCACGGATGTCCAGACAAGAGACTAATCCGTAGTTCCTCTGAAACCAAGACCGAAAAAACTTCCCTCACCCAGAAAGCAGGGGCGATTCCTTCAGGGAAATTTTCTAACGAGAATCTTAACTAACGGGTCAAGGACTTAACTATCCTTTCTATTTTGATCAAAACTGTAGGTCATGTGGCCAGATCAAGGAAGGGAATCACACTTGGTTCATAGAATTCATCGCATTTTTCCCCTTAAGCGAGGCACAGCCATTGATTCTTTTCCATAGAACAAGAATCTTCCTGGGATTGATTCTAACTAACGTAACTTGAACGTATCTAACTATATCGTAGGAATCCACCGATCCAGCCGGCCCATACCATTGTATTGGTGGGATCCATTTTTATAAAAATTTAGTTATGTTTTGTCCCGGGTACCAGGGAAAAGAGTTCCTAGGTCCCCTAGTAGCTGGCACTCAATACAAAATAGACACACCACTTACACACCCAATATGAAATTACCTTTTTCATAGATTTGCTGTCTTTAAAATAGAGTTGGAATGAAACCATAGTATTTCCATCATAATCCTTAAAATTCTAGTCCAATGTTTTACAATCAAAATGTCATTCGGACTCTCCGTTGTTGAAGACCAGCTAGTCAACCAACGAGATCCAATTTCAAGTTCCAGTTCACTTAGATAATTTCTTTCAAGTCCATCAATATCTTCCTCAACATATGCATGGGTGTCCTAGTAATTGTTCGCGAGCCTGTGCATCGCTTGGTCAATACCCTCTAGGATCCTCCTTAGGTTTCCTAGCACTTCACTGAGGGACCGCTTCGTCGGCCCCAGCCCATCGTACTGGAAGTGTACCATTTTAACCATATCGAGACTGCTCAAGACCTTGGCAGGCTTTGCCCCACGAGAGACGTCCTTTGATGACTCCCCGCCAGCAACTACAACGTAATTCTTCTTAGATTAAACCATAAGCCAAATGCTTCCTCCATCAGCATTCTGGCGTAAGATAGTCCTTTAGAAAAACACAATTTCTATGCAAGTAAGAAGTTCCCGTTGAGTTTGATTCCACAAGACTCTTTTTCTTAGTATCCAGACTTTCTTAATGAAAATCACAATTCTAGTATCTCGGTAACCCACCCATCAATTACAATGAATTTCTGACTTATTTCTCGATGATTTCGGTCTAAGGAAAACTTCTCTAAATCACTAGTAATCCATTCTTCGTACTAAAGAAATGGGAATGGTCACACAAGGTTTTGCTTAATTTCTGATTCGAGAGATAGGTAAGCATCTTACTGGCCCACCATTCTCACGTGGTTGTGGTCTAACCATAAATTACTTAGATTTAATCCTAGCTTTGATTCCTAAGGATTTTTCTTCTATTTATCTGATAAATTTACTGGGATTTCCAATCGTAAAGGGTAAAATCCAAAATTATGAAAATTTATTCTTTCCTGGCCATAATAGAATTATAAATAGTTCTATTTGAGAATTTTATAAAGATAACTCTTTTTCCAATAATCCATTTGTGCATATGCATACATCATTTTATTGATTTATTCGCATAGAAATATCTTAAAATATTTTTTTCTCCATTTTGATCCTCAACATTAATATACCATAATTTTCTACATGAAATTATGGTGAAACCTTCTCTTTTAACACTGAATTTAATTTATGCATTTTCTAATTAAAGTACGATGAAATTTTCTCTTTTAAATAAATAAAAATATCCATGTTTTGAAATATGCCAAGAATTCCTCTTTTAAGATTTAAATTATTTGTATCTAGAATATCGTGGGAATTCCTCTTTAGCATCTTTTTTTTTGCATGAAAAAATAAATATAACAAAAATTCATCTTTTCTCTATTTAAACAATAATGCATAAATACTATAAAAGTATCTTCCATAAAAATGACAAAAATCATTCTTTTAGCATAAAAATATCTATGCCTAGAATATGATGAGAATTTCACTTTTCTCTATTTAAACAAATATGCATAAATACTATAAAAGTATTTTTCGTAAATATAACAAAAATCATTCTTTTAGCATAAAAATATCTATTCCTAGAATATGATGGGAATTTCTCTTTTCTCTATTTAAATAAATATGCATAAATGCTATAAAATTATTTTTCATAAATATAACAAAAATCATTCTTTTAGCATAAAATTGTTTAGGCCTAGAATACGATGGGAATTCCTCTTTTTGTATTAAAAAAATTATGCATAAAATTAAATTTATTTTTTCAAAAAAGTTACTATAGTTTTGCTACATTTTTTGAGAATTCTCAAAATTCCACTTTTAAATAAATACCCATAATTATAAAGTGTGATAGGAACTCGTCTTTTAAACTAAAAGTTTATTATGCATACATAGCATAATTATAAACATAATTATATTTAAACTTTTTAATTATTCTTAAAGTATCCATTCATCATTACTATATGAAAATACTTACAAAAATATTAGCATAACTCTCTTTCAATCTTGAAATGAATTAATATGATTTTTATTAATCATAAACAAGCTTAAAAGAATTAATCATCAATTTTAACTAGATCAAAATCATAAAATTATTAATCTTCTTCTCTAGCTTATCAAGCCTAGAGTTTTGATTAAGATAATCAGATTATCATTAAGATCCATCCTTCTAATAAGGATCTAACCATAAAGATGATTAATATTTCAAAAGAAGAGATTTACTAATAAAAAAAGCATTATAATTAAGCATAAAGATTAGCATTAAACCATTTAAACATTATGAATAATTAAAAAAACTTGATTTCAAGAAAAAACCATTGATTAAATATCTTCCCAAGCATTAGAGGGGTTGGGAAGAAGATTGTCATTGAGAAAGATAGAAAAACAACATGGATTAAGGCTTACCCTTGATTTTTGGCTTGATTCTTTCAAAAAGAAGTGAAGCCCACAAAGCAAGCTTGGCCACCAAGATGGGGAGGGTAATCTCCAAGAGAGGATAGAGATTTGTGAAGCTCCAAAGCTTCCCAAAGTAGAGGCAAAATAGAGGGATAATAGAATTACACTAAAATGAAGATAATACTGGCATGTAAATACACAAAGATGAAAATACAAAGGAATGAGGGTCTATTTATAGGTGAGGGAGGCCACTAACCAAGTCCAACTGGGTTCTAGAGGCTTCTAGCTTCAGTTTGACCCAATTTGGAACAAGATTTGGACCAGTTTAGCTCACTTTTTGATCCAGTTTGCAGGAGGTGAGAGGAGAGATAGAAATATCTCATTTTTTGGAATAAAAAATGTAAATGAATGAAAAAAAGGTGCCTCCTTCATTAGCCCTCTCCCTCCTTCATTACCGAGGTGTCAAAAATTGATTCTTTTACTAATAAACTATAATTTTTAGCCAATAAACCCAATACTTGGTCAACTCTTCATCTTATGTGAGCATTTACTCATTTTTGGGGTATTTTCTTTTATTATTTATATTTTTGTCATCCCAACACTTAGATTAATCCTATTGGCCCTTTAGAACCTTATTTGGACCTTAGTCAAAAAATTTTGAAAATGTGGACCCTTAGGCTAAGGTCTTTAATACACATATTCAATTAATTTCTGATGCACATTGAAAAATTCTTTTTGAACTTCTATTTTAGGGGAATTAATCTTAGATATTAGGAGAAACTTTGTATAAAATATACAAAGTTTAAATATATAAAATAGAAGTTCAAAAATTCTTTTTGAACTTCTATTTTAGGGAAATTCATCTCAGATATTAGGAGAAACTTTGTATTAAAAAATATCTCAAAAACTTAATTATCGCTCTCTAGAACATTTTCTCTCTCTAAGCCAAAAACAAGAGAAATTAATGTTTTCTTGCATTCTGAAATAGGGGATGATTACAAGGGACTGAGAGGAGAGCTTATACATCTTAGCTTATACATCTTTTAGGGCTGAGGAGGAATCTTATAGATGGGTTCAGTGGGGTCGAAGGGAAAGCCATAGCGGAGGAGAAGGCTCCAACGGGTCAGGAGGGCTTGGAGAGGGTGCATGGGGAGCTCAAAAAAGTCATGTGGGTGGTGGAATGAAAGGAGTCCCTGGAAGAAAAAGTGTGGGATAAGGGTAAGAGTTCGATAGGGAGTTTGGCGAGGGCATATGCGTACTATTGTGGCGGGTGAGCGGCTCCTCAATGTAGAGGTTATGTTACAAAAGGTTGAGCCAAATGCTATGGAACCAAAGGTCGACTAGCTAGTATGGGGTTTGAAAGGGAAAATCCAAAATGGGGAGCTCGATTTCCATTTTCATTAAGGCATCCACATTTCGCTCTAATGTGCTGGACAAGGGAACCAAAGGAGTGGATGGAAGCTGAGGTGCTCAAGCCTCAGCATCTCCGAGTTGCTCTTGCAATGTACGGATGCTAGCCTCGGTGAGTGCCCGATGCTTTGCAAAGTTTGATTGTGTGCGGGCAAGAGCATCCTCCGTAACTTGTGCCCGATTCTACGCATCCCAATAATGTAGGCCTTCGATGAGAGAGTGAGATCGTGGTGTGCTCTTTCAGCCGCGCTGCATGGGCTTGGGAGATTTGCTACTAGAGCTTGGTGATGCATGTAATGGCAGTGCCCAACTACTCTGTTTGCTAATCAAACTTCTTTTTTAGCTCCATAAACTGAAGGTTTGTCTAATATAAGTCCTCAGATAGAACGCGCTCCTTGGCCTTGGCTAATAGCATCTCACGCTGGGACATTTGTGACACCTCTTGCTGTCTATAAATGTAGGCGATCATCTGGGTGATGAGCTCACGTGCCATATGCGAGAAGCCAAGGGTAAAATTTGGAACAACATCATGGGCCGTGTGTATACTCTCGGCATAAGCGTGGCTAGAGCTAAAACTGCCTGAGTACGCCCCAACAAAGAGTATTGATTGTATTTTGTGTATCACTGGAGAAGAAGGGCCGGCCTTTGCATAGGATGGCATCTTGTTGAAGTGTTCTAGAGGTGGTGTCTTGAAAAGGTTCGTGTTGAAAAAATCTTATTTCTTCTTCTCTTCCTCTTCCTCCGTGGCCTTCTTATTGGCTTCTGCTCTGTTGCAAGCTCTTCTTATGTTGGTACTGAGCTGGGGGGTGGTGGAGCTTGTTGTGTGACTGTTGGCACATGGTGTGGCCTCTTTGCTGTGGGGGGTTAGGAGAAGTGGATGGAGAGGGTAATAAGGTGACCTCAGCATCTGGGCCACTCAACTAGATTTCACTTGGCAATTCATCCCATCCTGCATAGTAAAGGACCTTGGTCAATAATGTGGAGGCGGCCACCAGCTTTCCTTGGGGGTTTGAGCAGACAACGTGCAGCTTCTGAAAAAGGTAATCTGATCAATTCACCACATCTGGCCTTGGTGGACGTGAGCCAAGGTAGACATACTGCAATGGCTGAATCGATCTCTCTACCTGGTTGTAAGTAGAAACTGTAAGGCCCATGTGGGCATAACCAGGTCAGCTTGTTGTATATTCCCCTACTTAACTCTGTCCTTGTTGGGGTTGCCCATGTATAGACCTCTGGTGAGATTTGTTGCATTGTTGATAAGTACATATGGTTGATCCATACGGGGAAGTGACAAAGCATCCATTATTAGCTCCACACTGAGCTACACCTTGTGCCTCTAGCCCTCATTGTCTATCACTTCACCAGTGTGCTGTGATTAGCATCGTAGGTTTTTGTGAAGTAGAGCGCAATGTAGAGGTTGGGCCCCTAGAGATCCAAGGTTGACAACCTACCCAAACCTAGCTGCTCCAGCTTCAGCACCACCATGGGGTCCTCAGCAATAGCTTTGCAACACGGGCCTGTGTAGCAAAGGAGCTTATGCTCCACCTTATGATTGTTTTTCATAAGGGAATGGATGGTATGCCCATTGATTTGCTTCATCAAGGCCTCACCTAGGTGAGAGAATTGGGTCGGGTGCTTTGTATATTCTTCGAAGCGGCCACGCGTTGGTCTCTTCCTCCGGATAGAAGTGTGGTGGAGAACTTCCTGGGAGGAGTTTGAGGCTTTTGACATTCTATTGTCTAGTTGGTGAGTGTAAGAATTGGGAGAAAAATTGTAAGAGTTTGGCTAAGGTGCGAGGTAAAATCGAGAAAAAAGAGAGGGGGGACCCATATTTATAGCACTAGGAGAAGGGCACGGCTGTGGCAAGTCCAAGGAATGAACATGGCA
Organism: Cibotium barometz; assembly: GCF_041138505.1. Lineage (NCBI taxonomy): Eukaryota > Viridiplantae > Streptophyta > Polypodiopsida > Cyatheales > Cibotiaceae > Cibotium > Cibotium barometz. Next base: position 43,759,074 of record NC_141050.1, read on the forward strand.
CTAGCAAGAAACGACATGGCAAGGTGATTGAATGGGAGTGGGAGTTGGCCCCAATGTGAGTGAACGGGAATGGGAACTTTAGAAAATAGGCATGGGAACATGAGTGAATGGGTGTTCCTTCGAAGAACGGGCGTTTGCTCATGAAATCACAAAGGGACGTCCTCGCAAGAAACTTGGCCAGGGCATTTCAAAAACTGAGGAAGGAACGTCCGTGGTGGCAAACTTCGAACGGCCATAGCAAATATGGAACGCCCGTGGCCTCGTTTTTTTTTTGTACCCTGAAGCAGGTTTTGTGTACACAAAGCCTATGTTGTCAGCACCCCATTGCAGGTTTTGTGTACACAAAGCCTATGTTGTCAGCACCCCATTGCAGGTTTTGTACTGACAGCGTTTCCAGTTTGCCAAGGTGAGGAGTCTATTCTAGTTGGCTGATGGTAAGGTGGCAGGGGTGACTTCCTTAAGGGATTCCGAGGTGGGTGGTAAGGAAGTACTTGAGGCTGAAGGAGTGGATGGTAGCTTTGTAGAACTTTTGAGCCTCACAATGAGTGGTGGGGGGGTTGCTAATGTCAAAGGTATATCTGTAAGGAAATTTGTCAATGGCAACATAAGGGTTGTAGTGTCACCCTGGACTTTCTGCTTTCCTTTGTCCTGAGAAATCTTTACTACGGATGTTGCCTTGGGTACCCATTGAAGTGTAGGATATTGCGGAGTGACACAAGGTGGAGGTTTAGGTTGGGGAGTTTTGGGGATCCAGATGTTAGGATTTCCTTCATAGAAATGTTGGGCCGAAGAAGAGGTTTTAGGATCCACTGTTTCGCGGGGGTTGAGGGTTTGATCAAGGAGGGTTGGAGATCTTTGGAGAGCGCTTGGGTTTGCTTGGTCCTATACCCTATATGCTTGAGGTTGGAGAATGGGTGGCCGACATTGGGGAAAAGGGGGATGGTTGGATCTTTTGGAGAGCGCTTGGGTTTGCTTGGTCCTGTACCCTATATGCTTGAGGTTGGAGAATGGGTGGCCGACGTTGGGGACAAGGAGATTTGTGTGTCTGTGGACAAGGGGGATAGTTGGATCTTTTGGGGATCCACAATTGAGATGCGCCCTCATAGTAGCCTTGTCCAAAGAGAAGTTTCTTAGGCACCCAGTGGTGGGATTATTTCAAATGTGGAATAGGAGTGTGACTGTGCCTATGCAATTAACATGCTTTGAGGCACAGTGGGCACAGGGGTTTCTTTTAGTGTGGTTTCCATGAGGGAATGCCAAGTTTCATATGACATCAAATTTTAACTAGCCCCTATATCAAAAAGAGCTAATTTTAACTAGCCCCTGTATCAAAAAGAGCTAATTTTAACTAGCCCCTGTATCAAAAAGAGCTAATTTTTGGACAAAGCTTGTTAGGGTGGTCATTGCTCACCAACCGAGCTAGCTTCACCTCCCAATCATCTTCTTCTAAGTCGACCACTTGGGCCATGTTGACCATGATATGTTTTTGCCTAACTTGGCTTGCCTTACTTTGGCCTCTTCTTGCACAATTTTTTTCATATCCTCCTGGTTCTTCTTTCATTGTTTTTTATTATGGATGGATTTTAAGATGGCCTCTATGAGAGATCCATAGTAGCGTTTAAGTTTTATACCATTGAAGTAACCAGCCATCTCAATACCATCAAGTGTTTCAATGCACACTACGCCTTGTGGTGTTATCTCGGAGATTAGGAAAGGTCCTAAGCCTTTGATCTTGAGATTTTTCTTATGTGTTTTGGTACTAAATAAGAGGACCATGTCTCCCTCATTTGTTTATCCTTGAGCTGGTCATCAAACCATTGTTTGTGCCTTAACTTCTTTAAAATCATGCTATAGACTATAAAAAGGTGTGTTTTGTTGAGCTTTTCAAACTCGAATATGTGATAGCTTATAGCATTTTTGGTGAGTTGTTTGTGCACTAAAACATGTAGACTAGGGACTAAGAACTCCATGGGCATTACCGCTTCAGTACCGTAGGTTAAATTGAAAAGGGTGGCATTTGGTTGTTGCCTTGTGTGAAGTTTGATAAGCCCAAAAGGTTGCTAGAAACTTCTGTTTCTAATTGTTGTGGTTGGCCTCCACGGTTTTGGTAAGAATGGCACACAAGATTTTGTTTGTGCTTTTAGCTTGGCCATTCGCGGTGGGCAATATGGGGAGGACTTTTTGTGGATGACAAGGAACTCTTGTAGTAGGAGGAATTTAATTACCTCGTTGATGAATGTGTCCCGTTGTCGCTCTGACAAGCTCGAGAGGGCAACCAAAGCATGTAATCACTGACTCATAGAGAAATTTAGCCATTGATCAAGCATCAACCTTGCAGTTTGCACGCGAGCTTCAACCCACTTGGTGCAATAATCCGTGGTGGCAGCAATTATATATCCGACTTGAGTGTATTTGGTTGCCAGACTGATAGGTCCAACAAAATCTATACCCCATTTCTCAAATGGTTATAAAGACACGATGAGGTTTAGGGGCATGTGATCCTTGAAACGAGGAATTGCTGCATGCTGGCATTCATCACATCGTTTGTCTTACTTAGCAAAGCGTTAGCCCCATTAGAGTGGGCCACCATAGCCCATCTATGAGAAACTTGCAAAAGCAGTGATATTATCTGTTGCAAAGTGCCCCCCCAGGAAGAGTGAGCTTGTTCAAGGAGAAAGAAATACTCGTCTTCCCGCGACCACAATGTCGTAGAAATTTGTCTTTACCCCACTTGTAAAGTTTGCCCTTAGGAACCTTAAGGTCGAATTAAGGTTCCTATGGGCCAATAAGATTAATCCAAGTGTTGGGATGAGATAAATCGAATGAATAAAAGAGAATACCCAAAAATGAGTAAATGCTCACACAAGATGAAGAGTTGTCTGAGTACAAGGTATATTAGTTAAAAACTATGAGATATTACTAAAAAAATGAGTTATTTTGGAGGAATGATGAATTTTTGACACCTTGGTAATAAGGAGGGGAGACCTTTGAGGTAGGCGCCTCCTTCACATGTGTGTGGGGGGGTTTTAAATTAAAAAATATTAATATATTTTTCTCTCCTCTCTCCTGGATCAAACTGGATCAAAATGGGAGCTAAAGTGGTCCAAATCTTGTCCAAATTCAACCAAACTGAAGCTGAAAATTTCTAGAAATTATTTGGACTCACTTAGGGGACTCCCTCACCTATAAATAGACCCTCATTCTTTTGTATTCTCATATGTGAACTAGACCATGCCAGTATTACATTAAAATAAGCATATTTTCTATTATCCCTTACAAATCCTCTACATTTTGGAGAGATTGGAGCTTCTCTCTCTCTTCAATCATCCTTGGAGCTTTCCTCTCAAAACACTAACCAATTGATTGGTTGGGGGCTTTCTTCTTCTAAGAGAAAGAAGCAAGCAAAATCAAGAGGTAAGATATGATTTCATGGTTTTTCTCTAATATTCTCAATGTTTTCACTTTTCAACCCCTCTCAAGCTTGAGAAGTTTCAAATGGATTATTTTTCAATGCAAATTAATATTTCTAAAGAATGCTAATGATTAATCACAAAAAGTTTATCTTTATGCTTAATTTAGGATGTTTTTATGTATATCTCTCTCTCCCCAAAAGAATGGTCATTCCTATGACCAATTCTCTATTCAAATGATGCTTCTCATTGATAAATTCTCAATTCAAAAATCAAACTCTATGCTAGTTAGCTAGAGGTTAAAGAAATAGCTTTTTAATGCTTATATGCTAATAAAATTATGATAAACTTATGATTTAATTTCATAAATTGGATATAGTTCTAAATGATATTTATTCTATCATAATAGTATTACAAATTCTTATTCTTTCAAAATTTATTAAAAATTATCAGTAATAGCACAGCGAAGCTATGGTAAAATTTTTAGAAATAAACACATAAATCATTTTTATGCATAATGTGAAAAGAGGACTTCCCACCATATTCTAGGACTAGTCATCCTATGCTAAAAGAATAATTTTCATTACATTCATGGAAAACTAATTTTTAGTATTTATGCATAAATAATTAATTAGAGAAATGAGAAATTTTTGGTATTTCTATTTTTATGCAAAAAGAGAAATTCCCATGATAATGGAGATCCATGTAATTCAATGGAAAAAGAGAAAATTTGATATATTAAAATAATGAATATTTTTATTTAAAGAATAATTTTAGATAAATTTATTTTTATGCATGAGAAAATTTAAATGATTAAAGAGAAATTTTCATGACATTGGAATTCAATCATTTAAATGGTAAAAGTGGAATTCTTGGTTTATTTGAATTAATGGATATTTTTATCAATTTAAAAAGGAATTTTAGATAAATTTATTTTATGATAAAAGATAAATTCCGATGACATTTGAAATTCAATCATTTAAATGGTAAAAGTGGAGTTCTTGGCATAATTGAATTAATGGATATTTTTATTTAAATTTTAAAGAAGAATTTTAGATAATTTTATGCATGAGAAAATTTACTTTATGATAAAAGAGGAATTCACATGACATTTTGGAATCAATCATTTAAATGGTAAAGGTGAAATTCTTGGTTTATTTGAATTAATGGATATTTTTATTAATTTAAAAAGAAATTTTAGATAAATTCATTTTATGATAAAAGAGAAATTCCCATGACAATTGGAATCTAATCATTAAATGAGAAAAAAAGAATTTTAAGCTTATTAAAAAAAAGGATATTGGTATTTAGTTAAAAGAGAAATTTTTATGGTATTTAATTAGAGAAAGAATTGAGTAAATTTTTGGTGACAAAAGAGGAATTTTTACCAAAATTCTACCTAGAGAATTAGGGTTGATAAATTAAGTGGTAGAAAGAATATCTTAAATATTTTATTTGGTTAAATCACTAAATTAATATTTACCCAAAATTAGATTAAATGAAAGAAGAGTATTTTCATTAAAATCCGATATTCTCATATAAAACCAAATCTTAATCTATTATGGTTAAGAAGGAAGAAATTCACAAAGTTAGAATTTCCTTATGGTTAGAAGTTCAGTAGATGTTTATCTGAAGAAAATCCTTAGAATCAAGCTAGAACTATCAAATGATTTTGATTAGACCACGACTATGAGAGGGACGGTCAGCAAACTACTTGTCCATCTCTTGATCTGAATCAAGCAAAAACCTCATGACCGATTCTAGTTATTAATACAAAGAATAGACTACCATTGAATTAACTAGTTTTTCCTTGACCGAAATCACCAAGAATCTAGTTGGACAGTCAGTCAAATGATGGGTAAGATTACCCTGATGAGAGATCAAGGATTCTCATTTTTATGAAATTGGGGATTAAGGAAAAAGGGTTTTGTGGAACCAATCTTAAACTGGGAATTTTATTTGCATAGAATCTCTATTTTCTTTTAAAGAACTATTTTATGCCAGAATGCTGGAGGAAGCGTTTGGTATGTGTTTAATCTAAGAAGAGGCTCGTTGCAACAACAGCTGGTGGGGAGTCGTCGAGGCTTGTGGGCAAAGCCTGCTGAGGTCTTGACCAGCCTCGTGCGCATTTGGTACAATGGGCAAGGACCGACAAAGCGGTCCCTGAGTGAAGTGCTAGGACACCTAAGTAGGATCCTAGAGGGTTTTGACTAGGTGATGAACGGGCTCGCGGTTGCTAGGACACCCATGCGTGCGTCGATGAGGAAGATTCGGATGGACTAAAAAGAATGACTTTTGTGAATCAAATTTTGATATTGGATCTTGTTGGTTGGCCAGCTGGTCTTCAACAGAGAGTCCACATGACATATTTTGTAATACAATGGACTCAGAATTTTGGAGGATGATGATTAGTAATATTATGATTTTCATTAAAGGATTGTTTTAAAGAGAGCCGATTATGTTATAATGGCAATTTCATATTGGGTGTGTACGTGGTATGCCTACCTTACTTTTTGCATGAAACGCCGGCTAGGGGGCCTGGGAATTCTTTTCCTCGGTACTCGGGCAAAACATAACCAAATCCTTATAAAAGAATCCCACCAATACAGTGGTCGGCCGGGCGGTTGGCTAACCCATGGGCCTGGGAATTCTTTTCCTCGGTACCCGGGCAAAACATAACCAAATCCTTATAAAGGAATCCCACCAATACAGTGGTCAGGCGGTTGGCTAACCCATGGGCTAGATTGGGGGATTCCTGCGATACCATTAAGATAAGATTAGTTGCGTTAGTTAGATTAAGTCCTGAGAAGACCCTTGTTCTGTGGGAGGGAATCAGTGGTTGTGCCTCAGTAAAGGAGGAAAAAAGCAGTGATTCTATGGACCAAGTGCAAGTCTCTTCTTTGATCTGACCATGTGACTTCACGTTTGGTCAGATCAGTGTGAATAGTTAAGACTTTGACCCGTTAGATTACTTCTCCCGTTCAAAGATTTTCCCTGGAGGAATCGCCCGTGCCTTCTCGGCGAGGGAAGTTTTTTCGGGCTCGATTTTGGAGGAACTACTGAACTAGTCTCTTGTCCGAACATCCATGGGTAAGGCCCCGATTGTGGATCCCTGCCCCGCGCGAGAGGCTGACGTTGCTTCCGCCCCGTCAACGCCCTCGGAGGGGGCACCGCGAAGGGGGCGAGGGTCTCACATTCACCGTTGGGGATCCTTTACATGTGGTCTGTAAGAACATGCTGAGAGCCTTTCCTTACTATGACGGTGAAGTCATACTCAAGCAAAAAAAGTAGCCACCTGGTGATTCTGCCTATCATACAAGGCTTATTTACAAGGTAAAAGGGCTTGATGGTCTACGAAGAAAACAAACTTTGGTCGCTAAAAGATAATGGCAAAATTTCTTAACCATGTAGACCATCACTAATCCCTCTCTCTTGGTTGTGGTGTAATTCCTCTCAACTTCATTAAGTTGGTGGCTTGCAAAACTGATGGGGAAGTCCATCTCGTGTTTACCTGGTTGGGAAAACACGCATCCTATAGCAAATGCTGAGGCATCAATGTGGACATGGAAGATGAGATCCCAGTTAGGGGATCTGAGGATGGGAGTGCTCGACAAGGCTTTTTTGATTGTGATGTATGTTGAGATATTGAGCTCAACTAGTGCTACGCGGCGGACATTGATGTGATAGCTTCCGCATCTACACCACTGGCATGGTTGGTGAGATTATGGGTGATGTGTGGCCAGTGGGATAACAGGCTATGTGACAGCCATTTTGGATTACTAGAGACTGGCATAGTTATTAGCGCCAGCTCATTTAGTCGGGTTCACATTATGGACCGAAACTTGTATGTTGTAGTAGTTAAGTACTAACCCATTTAGTGTGTACTCTTATCTTTATGTTATGTTGGTTGAGTAGAGAAGAAGAAGATAGAAGAAAATTCAGCTATCCATCTCTCTCTTGTGTGTGTGTTTACTTGCTAGGGTTTGAAGCTCTCCCTTGCCCCACATTCTCTTTATGGTATCAGAACTTTGTTCGTATGAGAGCTAAGGAGGCAAGCAAGAGGCAAGAACAAGCAAGGAAGGAAGCAGTACTACACGGGTAAGAGCACCATCATCTCTTTCCCCTTCTTGGTTTAGGTACAACACCCCCTTAGTAGCTTTGGGAGCTACACATCTCCGATTGAGGAGTTGTCTTCGCAAGAGCGGAGCTATAGGGCAGATATACTGTCTTAGTAGCTTTGGGAGCTACACATCTCCGATTGAGGAGTTGTCTTCGCAAGAGCGGAGCTATAGGGCAGATATACTGTCCTATTAGAGTAAGTTTTTTTAGCGAGATTTGCATTTTGGCACGTTACGGGCCCTGTTTCATCACTGTAGGATATTTTTGACAGTTTTCTAGAAGTTCTGGTAGAGAACTACTTCTGCTCAAAATCTGGTTATTGTAGTGCAACAGTGCATTTTGGAAGTGTAGATAGGGTTTCCACATATATTGTTGATACTAGGTGTATGTACATGTACTCTGGTCACATTTGGTGACACATAGGTTGTGCTGAAGTACCGCTGCTGCTGCAGCAGTGAGACAGGAGATACTGCTGCTCTATTACAGGTTGCATACAGAAGTTGTCTGTTTGCAAGTTATTTGATTGCTACAAGAAAACATGTCTAACATAATTAAATAGATTGTTAGTGAGAATCTAGATAAGAATAACTTCCATGCTTTGAATTTCAGAATGACCAATTTCCTAATGGGTAAAGGATTTTGGGATTATGTAGAAGGAGACAATGAGGAGCCTCCATAGTTATTTGAGGAGAATGCCACTCCTGTAGATATAAAGGCATTCAAGGATTGGAATCAAGGTGCAAGAAAAGTCATGTATTGGCTTTCAATTAGTGCCACAAAAACTATGATAGGACACATACAGGATGCAAACACTCCAGTAGTTGCATGGCAAAATCTAGTTCAAATGTTTCAGTAGTTGCATGGCAAAATCTAGTTCAAATGTTCTAGACTAACACAAAGGCAAGGAAGTTGGAGTTAAAGCAAGAGTTGCATACTGTGGAAAAGAAAATCAGGTCCATCAATGAATATGCATTAAAGATCAAGGGCATTGTTGAATTCCTTGGGTCTATCAATGTATTAGTGGAGGATGATGATTTGGTGCGTGTCTGTTTGAATGGGCTTGGCGAAGAGTACAAGCCATTCAAGACCTCCATTGTAGTTAAGGAGAATATTCCTAACTTTCAAGACTTGATATCTATGATGATGATAGGAGAAAGGGCTTTAGGTGAGAGGATTCTTCTTCACAAAGAAAGAACACATCAAGACAGGCCTTCTATTCTAATTCAGGTAGAGGCAGATATAGAGGCCGTGGTCAAGGCCAAGGTGGTGGCCGACAAGGAAATGAGAATTTTGGACAACAACAGTCTAATGATTCACAACAACAATCATACACAGGTGGAAGAGGCTAGTCTAGAGGTAGGGGGAGCCAAAGAGGCCGAGGTGGTTGGCAAAAAAATCAAAATGAAAATAGCATAGAGTGCTATTACTATGGCAAACAAGCACACATGGCAAAGGACATCTACAAAAAGTAGAATGACATTAAAAGTAGGAAGTTGCAGCAAGGCAACTATGCATCATCTAGCAAACATGGAGGTGATGTGATAGAAGTGAGCTGCTATTTGTGATGCAGCACATGTTTAGTTCCATAACACGGGATGTGTCAGGATCTCAAGATATATGGTATGTGGATTCTCGTGCCTCTAACCACATGACCAAACATGTTGAGTGGTTTAGAGATATGCAGAAATGGAAAAACCAACTTATGTAGAAAGAGGTGATGATACTGTGCATCCCATTGCGCATGTTGGTAAAGTGCCATTGTCTACGTATTATGGAAAAATGAAGTAATTGACTGATGTAATTCATGTTCCGAATATTACAAAGAACCTGGCTTCTATTGGACAGATGGTTGAGCATGGTCTGCAAGTGAGGTTTAATCCTCAAGGATGTTTTGTGGAAGACTTCAAAAATAAGTGTCACTTGGTTACAAAAGGTAACAGAAATGGTAGGATGTTTACTTTGGATGTGAACATGACTGAGATAAAGGCAACCATTTTTGCATATGGAACAGGTGTCATTGCAGATATTGACATATGGCATAAGCGCATTGGTCATGTGAATGTATAGTGGTGACTGAAGTCTATGCAGGCCCAAAATATTGTTACAGGTTTGCCAAAGTTTAAGGTCAACGGTATGCATAAGTTATGTGAAGCATGCCAACTTGGTAAGTAGGTCAAACATGCTTTCCCACATGAAAAGCATGTCAATGCAAGGCCAGTGGATGTCCTACATTCAAATGTATGGAGACCAACCAAGACTGCAACAACTTTAGGTTACAGCAGGTACTATGTTACATTCATTGATAACCACAATAGGAAAGTGGGTTTATTTTATGAAGGAGAAAAGTGAGGTGGTTTCTCACTTTCAGAGATTTAAAGCCTTGGTCAAGAAGGAAAAAGGCATGCAAATAAAATGTCTAAGATCAGATGGTGGGGGAAAATATTTCTCCAATGTGTTCAAAGATTTCCTGAGAAAGCAGGGAATCAAGAGACAATTTACGTGTAGGTACACTTCGCAACAACAAAACGGTGTTACAGAAAGAAAAAACATGCACATTGCAGAAGTGACACGTCCCTTGATGGCTGAAAAGAATATGCCACGTTACTTTTAGGCATAAGCAATAGCAACTGCTGTGTACATTATGAACATGACACTCACTGCAGCTATTCATGGTATGACTCCTGAAAAGAAGTTTACAGGCAAAAGACCGGATGTGTCTCACTTAGAAGTGTTTGGGTGTATTGCATATGTACATGTTCCTCATGAAGTGAGAACAAAGTTGGATCCAAAGGCATAGAAATGCATCTTCATTGGTTATGCTATGGAGAAAAAAGGTTATAGATGCTATAACCCTACCACTCGTCGTGAGATGCGAGTAAGGAGAGATGTCTTCGATGAGATGAGTAGCTGGTATGCACCAATAGTGAAGGCAACAGAAGATGCAGATGTAAGAACTGCTGATGTTGCACCACATATAGAGTAGCAATCACAGGCGTTGAGTGGACCTAGGGAGTCCTCGAGCAGTGGATCCAATGTTAGAGCCCATGGTCAGGTAGGTTGAGGAATGATGCAGGTACACATGTATCATGGAAAGGGAAGGAAAAGGTAGATCAACATTTTGTGCCTGATCTATAAGCAAGTCACTCATATGTGGATTTGTGCCTGATCTGTAAGCAGGTCACTCATATGTGGATTTGTGCCTAATCTGTAAGCAGGTCACTCATATGTGGATGGTGACTCTAGTGGCTCTGAGAGCAAAGCCTTGATGAGGAGCTTGGCATTTTGTCTGTGGTTACTCCTGGTGTGTAAGGAGAACCAGGGCTATTTTGAGGACACTTGGGAGTGATCTAGGTGTATGCAGGTCTACACGGGTTAGATATCCTATTGACAGGTTGAGATATGATGGATATATAGCCTATCATTATGCTTACATGGTAAAAGCAATACAAGAGGTTGAGCCCACTTGCTTTGAGAAAGCAATTGGAAATAAGAAATGGGAAGATGCCATGGATGAGGAGATGGCACCATTGGATGCAAATGCAACATGGGAGTTAATGCCTTTGTCTAAGGAAAAGAAGGAAATTGGATGTAAGTGGGTGTATAAAGTCAAGTACAATGCTAATGTTTCAGTGAGTAGGTACAAGGAAAGATTGGTTGCCAAGGACTATGCGCAGATTTATGGCATAGACTATGAGGAGCCATTCAGCCTGATTGCAAGAATGGAAACCGTGAGAGCTGTCATTGCTATGGTTGCATAGCGAAGGGTTGGTCTTTACATCAAATGGATGTAAAGAATTCTTTCTTACATAGTAATTTGCAAGAAGAAGTGTACATGATGCAGCCACCAGGTTATAAGAGTGATGCACATCCAGATTTTGTGTGCAGGTTACGCAAAGCCTTGTATGGCTTGAAGCAGGCACCCAGAGCATAGTTAAACAAGATTGAGGAGTATCTTGTTACCATTGGATTTCAGATATCCAATGTACATTTTTCACTATATGTGAAAAAGACAGATGGAGGGATCATGCTATTAGTCATCTATGTGGATGACTTGATTGTCACTGGTGATAGATAGTGATGTAGTAGACATACATGATGTCAGGATGCTTTTGAAGCAGAAGTTTGAGATGAAGGATTTGGGTGAGCTGCGGTATTTCTTGGGCATAGAGGTGGTGAGATCACCTCATGGCATTTTGCAATTGCAGAGACAGTATGTCTTGTGAAAAGATGCAGGGGGGAAGAGAGCTTGAGCTCTTGCAAGCACACACACACTCACAAAACCCTAATAGAGAACACACAAGGTGAGAGGCTGAAAATCTTCTTCTTCTTCACTCAACACTCAACACACCATATACAAGATAAGAGCACATAATATGAAACGTACTCAACCAATACATACACGGATTCTCTATAGTGTGAACCCAACTAAATGAGCTGGTGCTATAACTATGCCAGTCTCTAGAATGACTGTCACACAGCCTGTCATCCCACTGGCTGCATATCACCATGATCTCACTAACCATGCTAGTGGTGTAAGTGTGGGGCCTATCCCCCAGGCGGGTCATCAGTGTCCACTGCCTCACAAGACGAGCTATGCAGGGGAGCTATGCAGGGGGGAAGAGAGCTTGAGCTCTTGCAACAAGCACACACACACTCACAAAACCCTAATAGAGAACACACAAGGTGAGAGGCTGAAAATCTTCTTCTTCTTCACTCAACACTCAACACACCATATACAAGATAAGAGTACACATAATATGAAAGGTACTCAACCAATACATACACGGGTTCTCTATAGTGTGAACCCAACTAAATGAGCTGGCACTATAACTATGCCAGTCTCTAGAATGGCTGTCACATAGCCTGTCATCCCACTGGCCGCATATCACCCATGATCTCACCAACCATGCCAGTGGTGTAAGTGTGGGGGGCCTATCCCCCAGGCGGGTTATTAGTGTCCACCGCCTCACTAGACGAGCTTGATATCTCAACACTCCCCTCGAGCTCAACTCCATCTCATGTACACCAAGCGAAGCCCTGAATCTGCGGAGCTTCTCTGTACCCAATGCTTTGGTGAAGATGTCAGCTACCTAATCCTCTGTGCTGACATAAACAAGGTCAAGCTTGACTTCAGGCAATTGCACTAAATCCCAAGTCTCATTTCCATATAGTGCATCCATCTCCTCATCCATAGCTTTCTCCCAACACACATTTCCAACAGCCTCATCAATTCATGTGGGCTCTACAACCTGCACAACCTTTGCCATATATGCATAATGATGTGCCACATAACCATCATAGGTAAATCTCTGCACAGGATTTTTCACTCTCCCAGATCTTCGCAGCTTTTCATTCATGGCTTCCATAGCCTTCTTTACACCAGGTGTTCTCATAGCTGGGATCCCAAGCTCCTCATCAAGGCTCATATCTGAGCCACTAGACTCTCCATCAACATGAGAATGCCCTGCAGAAATGTCAGGCATACCAAGGGGCTCAACCACTTTCTCTTTTCCTTTACATGATGTACTAATCACATTTGCAGGACTGGTATTATGACGCAGCCTGCCACTCCATGGTCTATCAACAGACCCACTAGATGAGGATTGACCCACTAGATAAGGACTGATCCACTAGATGAGGACCCACTAGATGAGGACTTACCCACTAGATAAGGACTCTCCTGGCCCACTCAAAGACTGTGATTGCTGACCTGCATTCTGTGCAACCACACTTCCACTCACATTAGCCCCAATAGCTTCTTTTCCAGCAGCATACTAGCTGCTCATCTCATCAAAGACAACATCCCTGCTTACCCTCAACTCACGTGTAGCAGGGTTATAACACTTGTATCCCTTTTGCTCAAGGGAATATCCAATAAACACACATTTTTCAGCTTTCGGATCCAGCTTAGTTCTCAGCTCATCTGGCACATGCACATATGTAATGCATCCAAAGACTTTCAGATGAGACAAATCAGGTTTTCTACCAGTAAACCTCTCCTCTGGAGTTACATCATGTATGGCTTCAGTTGGAGTACTATTCATGATGTATACTGCTGTAGAAACAGCCTCAGCCCAATAGCTATGCAGCATATTCTTCTCTTCCATCAATGCTCGCGCAATCTCAGCAATGTGCCTGTTTTTTCGCTCAGCAACTCCATTTTACTGCAGAGTGTATCTGCATGTAAACTGTCTCCGAATACCATTCTTCTTCAAAAATTCAGAGAACTCTTTGGAGAAGTACTCTCCCCCTCCATTTGACCTTAGGCACTTTACATATTTCCCTGTTTGCTTTTCAACCAAAACTCTGAAATTCTGAAAGTGAGTGAACACCTCACTCTTCTCCTTCATGAAATATACCCACACTTTCCTTGTGTGGTCATCAATAAAAGTCACATAATACCTGCAGCCTCCCATAGACATGGTCTTCGTAGGACCCCATACATCTGAATGCACAACATCTAGTGCATTTCTGCTCACATATCTATTACGTGGAAATACATGCTTTGTTTGCTTTCCAAATTGGCATGCTTCACATATTCTCTGCATACCTTCCACTTTAAACTTTGGCAGCCCTATCACAATTCCTTTAGTCTGCATAGACTTCATTCGCTGCGCATTCACATGTCCAATTCTTTTATGCCAAATGTCTGTGTCTGCAACAATTCCTGAACCATTTGCAAACATCGCAGCACTCATTTCAGGCATGTCTACATTCAACATAAACATTCTGCCCACTCTGTTGCCTTTTACAACCAACCTGCACTTGTCTTTAAAGTCTTCAACATAACAACCATCAGGGTTAAGCCGAACCTACAAACCCTGCTCAATCATTTGGCCAACTAAAACCAGATTCTTTGTTATGTTCGGAACGTGAAGTACATCTGCAAGGTACTTCACTTTGCCATCCTGCATAGACAATGGCACATCTCCAACATGGGTAATTGGATGAGCAGTGTCATCCCCTGTTCCACAAAACCTAGTCTTTCAAGGTTTTTCATCTCCTTGAACCACTCCCCATGACTTGTCATGTGGTTCGAAGCACCTGAATCCACATACCATACATCATCTTTTTGTGTTGCTTCAACATTCTCAGACATGGCATTCACGACATGCTGCATAATAAACAACCTTTCATTATCCTCATTGTTTCTGCTTGAGGATGCATAGTTGTTCTGCTACACTTTCCCATTTTGCATGTCAGCTTGCTTCTTATAACATTCTGCCTGCACATGTCCAGGCTTACCACAATAATAGCATTCACGTGCATCATTATATTGCCTTTGCCAATTTTTATGTCCTCTTTGACTCCCCCTATCTCTGAATTTGCCTCTTCCACCTGCGTGTTGTTGTTGTTGTGTATTCTGGGACTGTTGTTGTTGCTGATGCTGGCCATAATTCTGATTACCTATTCGGCCACCTCCTTGACCGCGTCCACGGCCTCCTCTACCTCGTCCTCTTCTTGAACTTGTGTAGAAGGCCTGTTGCTCTGAACTGTTTTTGTTTTGTGAAGACTGTTGGTCTTCACCCAAGCTATTCTCTTCTATAATCAGCATAGACACCAAATCTGTAAAGTTGGGAATGTTTTCCCGAGTTTGAATAGATGTCTTGAACGCCTTGTATTGTGGCCCGAGACCACGTAGACAGACTTCCACCTTATCATCATCATCTACTGACACACCAATAGATGCAAGGGATTCCACAATACCCTTTATCTTCAATGCATAGTCATTCATAGACATGCTCTTTTTCTCCACAGTATGAAGTTCGTTCTTCAACTGCATCTTGCGTGCCTTGGTATTTGTTTCATAGAGTTTAACCAAGGTGTCCCACACCTCCTTGGGGGACTTGGCATCCTGAATGTGCCCAATCATGGTGTCCTGTATACTAATGGAGAGCCAATACATAACTTTCCTGGCTCCTTGGTTCCAATCTTTAAACTCTTTCACATCTGCAGCAGTCTGATTTATGTCCGGTATCTCCGGTGCCTCTTCATGCTCACCTTCTATGTAGTCCCAATAGCCCTTTCCCATCAGGAAATTTGTCAACCTGAACCTCCAAGCATGGAAGTTATTCTTATCAAGCTTCTCAGCCACAATCTGGGTTATGCCATCATTTGACATCTTACCAAACACACAATTTTACCAGAAATAGCACTCTGGTTTGTCCTGCACAAACTGCTGTATTTTCTGCAGTGGTACTGTAGTACTCTCAAATGTCACAACCAGTGACTTCAATGTGCATACATACACCCAATGGCAACTGTTGACCTCTTTGCAGCACCCACAGTGTCTACACAGTCAATCTGTCTTCCTGGAGTTCTTAAAACAGAGTTCTGCAGAGAATCGATGACTTACCCGCAGTGCTCGAAATCGCTTGCTTTTTGAAAAACGAACGTCCAGACGCGCTCGAAACGCGTTTTTAGCCCAGAAAATTATGTCCGATAGGACCCTATATTTGCCCTATAGGTTTACTCCCGCGAAGAAAGCTCCTTGATTAGAGATCGTTTGCCGGTGCCTCCCGTATAGAGCTCCCGACAAGGGTGTAGTCACCAACACAAATAAGGAAGAGTAGTTGAAGCTCTTACCCTCATACCGCTTCCTGTGGTTCTCTTACTTGCAGCTCAGCCCTTAGCACGAACCAGGCTCTGATACCATGAAAAGATGCAGGGGGGAAGAGAGCTTAAACTCTTGCAAGCACACACACACTCACAAAACCCTAATAGAGAACACACAAGGTGAGAGGCTAAAAATCTTCTTCTTCTTCACTCAACACTCAACACACCATATACAAGATAAGAGTACACATAATATGAAAGGTACTTAACCAATACATACACACGTTCTCTATAGTGTGAACCCAACTAAATGAGCTGGCGCTATAACTATGCCAGTCTCTAGAATGGCTGTCACATAGCCTGTCATCCCACTGGCCGCATATCACCCATGATCTCACCAACCATGCCAGTGGTGTAAGTGTGGGGCCTATCCCCCAGGTGGGTCATCAGTGTCCACCGCCTCACTAGACGAGCTCGATATCTCAACATCTTGGACATGTTGTCCAAGTATGGTATGACAAGCTGTAACCCTATTTCAGTGCCATAGGCACAGAACACAAATCTTTCTATAAATACAGCTGCAAATACAACTGCAAATACAACTGAGATTTTGGAGGACCCCACTACATACAGGCGCATAGTGGGTAGTTTGATCTACATGACCATTACAAGGCCAGACTTAAGCTATGTTGCTGGACTTGTCATCTATGCAGGCCCCTAGGAAGCCACACTTGGATGCCGCTAGATGGATCATTGGGTACATAAAGTCCACAATTGATTATGGACTTTTCTATGAGACTGGTACATAGATATAGTTGTATGGGTACATAGATGTTGATTGGGCTGGTAGTATTGTAGACAGGAGATCTACCAATGGTTTATGTTCTCATTTGGGAGTGCTGCTATGAGTTGGAGCAGTAAGAAGTAGCCAAGAGTTACCTTGTTGAGTACAAAGACAGAGTACATGGGTGATGCTATGGCAGCTTGTGAGGTAGCTTGGTTTCAGAAGCTACTTGTTGGTGACATGTTGTTGGTGACATGGGAGAGACCGTGGTGGATAGGGAAGTTGTCATATATTGTGACAACCTGAGCAGTATATAGTTGGCCACCACTAACCCAATATATCATGCTAGAACAAAGCACATTAAGGTGCATTATCACTTTGTGAGGGAGAAGGTTCTAGAAGGAGATGTAGATCTGGTATATGCAAAAAGGTTCAGGTGACTGACATCTTCATGAAGGCATTGGGCACAGAGAAGCTCCATAGGTTTAGGAGCTTACTTGGAGTGTAGTGTGAGGAGTTGAGCTCGAGGAGGAGTGTTGAGATATCAAGCTCAACTAGTGCTATGGCAGACATTGATGACCCATCTAGGTGATAGCTTCCGCATCTACACCACTGGCATGGTTGGTGAGATTATGGGTGATATGCGGCCAGTGGGATGATAGGCTGTGTAATAGCCATTCTGGATTAATAGAGGCTAGCATAGTTATAGCACCAGCTCATTTAGTTGGGTTCATATTATGGGCAAACCCTTGTATGTTGTAGTAGTTGAGTACTAACCCATATAGTGTGCTCTTATCTTTATGTTATGTTGGTTTAGAGAACAAGAAGATAGAAGAAAATTCAACTATCCATCTCTCTCTTGTGTCTTGCTCTCTCTTGTGTGTGTGTGTTTGCTTGCTAGGGTGTAAAATCCTTGTCCCCACTGTGCAACGAATTCAGGGGTACTAACAGTGGAAGTAGCACTTCTTGTGCGGGGTAGGGTCCCACACTCGGGGCCTCGCCCACGGATATCTAGACAAGAGACTAATCCATCGGTTCTTCCAAAATCGAACCCGAAAAAACTTCCCTTACTGCCCAGAAAGCACCGGTGATTTCTCCATAGTTTTTCTCTAACGTAGTCAAAAGCTTTAACTCACTGAACTAATCTGACCGAATCCGTAAGTCCCATAGTCAGATCAGGGAAAAGATTGCACTTGGATCATAGAGACTAATGCTTTTTTCCTCATTGAGAGGAGCAACCGTTGATTCTTTTCCATAGAACAATATTTATCTGGGATTTACTTCATCTATTGTACCATAACAGAATTGAGTCTCAAATTAGGGATCCATCAGTCCAGCCTAACCCCATCCAATCCCATGGGTTAGCCAACCAACCACTGTAGTGATGGGATCCAATTAAGAATTTGGTTAGGTTTTGTCCAGGGAAAAAAGTTCCCAGGCCCCCTAGCCGGATATTCATGCAAACTTAAAACTAGTCACACCACTTACACACCCAATATGAGATTGCCTTTTTCACAGAATCAGCTATCTTTAAAAATAATCATTTAATGAAACCATTGTGTCACTGATTATAATCCTCAAAATCTTCGGTTGAATCCTTATTTCCAAACATTCTTTCATCGGTGTACCTATGGCATCATTGGCAACTAGAACGCTCACCACCTGTCCACTCAGGGGCCTTTTCGATGGTTCATAGCTAATAGTACTCAACAATATATTCACATATCAAAATGGAATCTCTGTTAAAGATCAGCAAGATCAACCAATGGATCCATATAAAAGAGCCATGGACTCATCCGTTGAGGACCAGCAAGGTCAATCAACCAAATCCATGCCCGAATTCAGAAAACAACTCTTACTCCTTGTTCCAATATCTTCCTCGATGCACGCATGGGTATCGTTGGCATCCCAGAGCCCCAGCATCGTATGACCAGCATCCTCTAGGATCCTTCGCACAGCAGGTCACCTAGCGCTTCACTCATAGGCCGCTTCCTTGGTCCCTCATCCACCGTACCGGAAGCTCGCCATTTTAATCAAACTGAGGCTAGTCAAGACCTCGGTCGGGACCTTGCTATGTGAGACGTCCTCCATTGACTCTCAGTCAGCTGTTGCAACTTTCTCAGATTAGGTCTCCACGACCTCAATCACAAGATGGTCAATATGCTTCCCCAACATTCTTGATATAAAATAGTCATTTAAAAACATGTCATAAATAGAGTTTCTATAACGAACTCTCGTCTTTCCACATGAAGAAGAAGAAGAAGAAGAAGGTGATGATGACCATTGAGCTTCTTATCATGGAATTCATGTCGCAATCAACTTCTAAGTGGCCACCAAGCCTTTTTTTGAAACCTTATTGGCTACATCAAAAATTTATTGGCAGGTGGCCTCCTCTTCTCGCACAGGGGGGCTCCTTTCGTGTGGCGTAGATGCAAAGGTAATTCTTGCCATGCACATTCATAGATGGGCCTAAGAGCCATTATATCGTAAGAGAAAAACTCTAGGGAACACAAGAGAATCTATCTTGGAAGCTACCATGAGCGAATCTGCCACCAGTAAAGATAGTAACACAAGAGAATCTAGCTTGGCCCTAGATACCATGGGCCAAGCTACCATGAACAAATCTACATCATCTTTGCTAGTAGATTGGCACTAGGGCCAAGTTACCATCAACAAATCAACACCATCTTTGCTAGTAGATTTGTTCATGGTAGCTTGACCCTAGGGCCAATCTACCAGAAGAAATGGCATTGCTCTAGTGATGCTAGCTTGGCCTTAGGGCCAACCAAGCTATCAATGAAGAGGATGTTGATTTGTTCATGGAAGCTTGGCCCTAGGGCCAATCTACTAGCAAAGATGTGGTTGCTTTGTTGATGGTATCTTGGCCCTTGGGCCAAGCTACTAGCAAAGAGGATGTATAATGGTATAAATATGTTTCTTTCTACTTTTTGTTTGGTGTGCATATATATAATGGTTAACCATTATATAATTAGAAATGCTTAATATTATGTAACACACACACACACACACACACACACACACACACACAAATAATATTTATCTATAATCCCACAAAAACAAGCTTCTGGGACTTCAAGTCAAGCTTCCCCCTTTGCTTCTTTGGAATGTGAACATAGGCATCACTCCCAAAAACACAGAAATGGGAGACATCTATTTAAGGTTAGGCTTTAAATACCCTTATTACAAGTACAAAATCAAGAAAATGTTATATTTCCATGTGTCCACATAGGTGGCTCTTTGCTTTAAACACAAAAGGTTATTCACACTTTACTAAAGATGACCATCTCTTGTTAAGAGGGTGTTCACACACACACATACACCCAAACACACTTTTTCTTTATTATATATCTCCTACAAGTCCTCCCTCTCAAAGGGAAAGTGAGTGTGAAAGAAAGGTGATTTGAGCTCGAACAAGAGATCCTTCACTAACTGGAACTTGTTATATACAAGTTAGGAGAAATGTCTAAGAATCTTCAGAAAAAAACCAGGTCCCTACCTCGAACTAAACCAGATCCCTCCCTCGAACTAAACTAACATATGAAGTGGTAAATGTCTTTGATTTGAACGAGCCACGAACCAAATCGATGTGCAAAACCTCCTTTCATAATGATCTTGAAGTGTGATACTAAAAAAATATGTCACTAACATAGTAAAGGCAACATGAGGTGGAGCACCACATCTCACCCAAACGATGTTGGATGGTGACCAAATGTTGCAAATTGTGTGGAGAGGGGTACACCACACACACTTGCAAAGTTTCATGGACATTGTTTGTGTGTGATAAGATTGAGAAAACCCATATTTAAAGCACCATATCTCACCCGAACTACATGCGATGGTGAGGCTGAACTTTGCAAGTGTGTGAAGAGGGTACCCCACACACACACATGCAAAGTTTACTCACCATTGAACATCGTTCGTGTATTTCCAAGATTGAGAAAACCCATATTTTATGCATTTGGGATCTCTTGGATGCCCCATGGCCATTTCCAACATGACCTATGTGCCTTGGGGTCACGAAAGAATGGCCCTGGGCCATTCTTTGATGCCCTAGGGCCAATCTTGCATGCTCTTTGAGGCCTTTAAAGTAAAACAGTGGCCTTATTTGCTATGAAAGAATGGCCCTAGGGCCATTCTTGCACCGGTTATGCATGAAAAGAATGGCACTAGGGCCATTCTTGTACCTGTTGATTAGGTAAAGGATGGCCCTATGGCTATTCTTGTTTGCCCAAGAGCATGCAAGAAGGTTGGGTGGCACCAAGGCCATGCTAGAATGGCACTAGGGCCATTGTTATATGCACAAGAGCATCAAGATTGGCCCTAGGGCCATTCTAGGATGCCTAAGAGCATGCAAGAAAACAATGGCCCTATGGCCATTTTTAGATTCCCAAGAGCATGCAAGAAAGTTGGGTGCCACCAAGGCCACGCTCGAATGGTCCCATGTCCATTATTGTATGTAGAAGAGCATCAAGAGTGGCCCTAGGGCCATTCTAGGATACCCAAGAGTATGCAAGAAAAGAATGGCCCTAGGGCCATTCTTGGATGCCCAAGAGCATGCAAGAAAGTTAGGTGCCACCAAGGCCATGCTAGAATGGCCCCATATCCATTACTGCATGTAGAAGAGCATCAAGAGTATCCCTAGGGCCATTCTTGGATGCCCCATGGCCATTTCCAACATGATCTATGTGCCTTGGGGTCATACAAGAATGGCCCTAGGGCCATGATTTGATGCTCTAGGGCTAATCTTGCATGCTCTTTGAGGCCTTTAAGGCAAAACAATGACCTTATTTTCCATGAAAGAATGGCCCAAGGGCCATTCTTGCACCGCGATTGTGCATGAAAAGAATGGACCTGGGGCCATTCTTGCACCTGTTGTGCATGAAAAGAATGGCCCTATGGCCAATCTTGTTTGCCCAAGAGCATGCAAGAAGGTTGGGTGGCACCAAGGCTATGCTAGAATGGCCCCAAGGGCCATTTTTGCAGCATCAAGTCTGGCCCTAGGGCCATTCTAAGATGCCCCATGGCCATTCTTACACCTGTTGTATAAGAAAAGAATGGCCCTATGGCCATTCTTGGATGCCCAAGAGCATGCAAGAAAGTTGGGTGCCACTAAGGCCATGCTAGAATGGCCCCATATCCATTCTTGCATGTAGAAGAGCATCGAGAATGGCCCTAGGGCCATTCTTCGATGCCTCATGGCCATTTCCAACATGATCTATGTGTCATGGGGTCAAGCAAGAATGGCCCTAGGGCCATGCTTTGATGCCCTAGGCCAATCTTGTATGCTCTTTGAGGCCTTTAAGGAAAAACAATGACCTTATTTGCCTTCAAAGAATGGCCCTTGGGCCATTCTTGCACCGGTTGTGCTTGAAAAGAATGGCCCTATGGCCATTCTTGTTTGCTCAAGAGCATGCAAGAAGGTTGGGTGGCACCAAGGCTATGCTAAAATGGCCCTAGGGCCATTGTTACATGCATAAGAGTATCAAGATTGGCCCTAGGGCCATTCTAGAATGCCCCATGGCCATTCTTGCACCTATTGTATAAGAAAAGAATGGCCCTAGGGCCATTCTTGGATGCCCAAGAGCATGCAAGAAAGTTGAGTGCCACCAAGGCCATGCTAGAATGGCCCCATATCCATTCTTGAATGTAGAAGAGCATCAAGAATGGCCCTAGGGCCATTCTTGGATGCCCCATGGCCATTTCCAACATGACCTATGTGCTTGGGGTCATGCAAGAATGGGGACATACCTACCTTTCTAGCCATTCTAGCCCTTTCAAACATACCCTAGTATTATGAACACAATTGAGTATATTATGTTTTCATCCTTGGAGATTTGTACGATCTATGTTTGTAGAGAAATGGGGACTGTGTCTGTGTTTGTAGAGAAATGTGTGAAGGAAGTAGACCTTCCCCTTCCAACTATGGATGCAAGAGATCTAAGAGGAGCAGTTTGGACTTTCGTCTGTTGGCCTAAAGTTATGTTATTGCCTTTTAGAGATTCTCCAAATTTTGGAGAACAGATGGAGAATGCAGTTGGACAAGCCGGTCCTATGGAACCTCCAATTGGGATGCTATACCAATGGCATCTTTAGAGTCTAACATCAGAACTTGAGAGTCTTGGAAGAGCAAAAATGTCCTTTTATGAGATGACAGCAACACCTAAATGATGTACAAGGGTTTGATGCTGTATGTGCTTCCAGAAAACTGTGTCAACTTTGAACAACTTGGTGAGCTTTGCATAGGTGTGTGTATTGATAGGACGCAAGAGGGTACATTAAGGGGAAATGGTTATGAGGTGGACAACATCAACTTAGTTAAGTGGCCTATCAAGAAACTTACAATAATAAACAATACTCCATTGCAGCGCTCTATAGCCTTTGAAGACATGTAGGGTGATGGGGCGAGCAGAACTCTGTTGAGTATCCAATGGTGGCTTAGGAGGTCCCAACCTCAAAAAAGAGAACCTATACTTTCATAAAAAGAACTCCAAATGAGAGAGAACCACCAACTTTGAGTTTTTATTTGTCAATAGAATCAGTGCAAAGTGTTGCCTCTATTGATTGTTGTAAAAACAAATGTTGTCAGCTTGCAGATCGCGACATGATAATGCGCATACGTCAAGACTTTTGGGGATAATCTCAAAAAATTCAGACAAGCTATGATATGCTCTCTGTGTCTTGGCTACAAGACACAGAGAGCTATGATATGCTCTCTATGTCTTGGCTACAAGACTTAAAAACAAAGAAGATTAAATATGAATTTAGACTTAATGGGATGGGTGTTTGTTGCCGATCATGGTATGAGGTGCATGGAATCTCGAAGACATCCTTTTACTGCTACAGGGAAAAGTTTGAGGCTGGTGTGCGTCAGCATATACATGGAAACACATGGATAGTCTGAAGAAGAAGCCTTGAGCATACTGGTATGGCTAGAGCACTGCTTGAGGACTTCATCAACGTTAACTTAGAGTGGATTCCTAAAAAGAGTAGAACTATGCTGGATGGCTCAAGGGAGACTCAGTTAAGGATACTTGAAACATACAAGCAAGTTGACATATTATATGAGATCAATACAACACTTGATCAATTGGGATATGAAAAGAAGTTATCCAAGTCTTCTTTTGGGAGAATATGGAATCAAGAGTATCCCCATGTGTTATTGACAAAGACAAGTGAGTTCTCTAAGTGCAATTTGTGTAGTTTATTGAAGGCTAGAATGGGAGCCAAGCCAAGTCTACAAGAAAGAGCAAAGATCAAGGAGGAAATAAAGTTCACATGAGTCAGCAATAGAGTTGTAGAAACATGTACTATACATGGCGTGCATTTTCAGAATTATAACCAGAGAAATATGTGTGCATCATCCATGATAAGATGGATCAAAAGAAGACGGCCATTCCTAGACTACGAACGGTACCAAAGGACACAACTCTTGAACAAGTATGATGGTAGATTATGATGGTGGGAAAACAATTTCGTTTGCAAATTAGGTTGTGAGAAATAGAAAATTTCAAATAAGTGAGACTGTTGCATTTTTACTATCATGAAAATTTAAAGCACAAAAGTCATAACACCCACAAAAGTCATAACTCTTCAAGGCAGGCACTATCAAAGTCTTCCTCATGAGGTTGATGTGCTCCACATAGGCACATTCCTTCTTGTGTTTTTTTGGCTTCCTTGACTGGTATCTTGATTCTCGTATAAGGCCCTAGTTTTCTAGGCCTCCATGACCAAACAATTGCATCTACCTCTTCCCTCACCCGAGGATCTACCTTGTTCTCTGCCCAAAACCCCTTCCACCAACAATCAGCATAGGTCTCTGCATCTGTCAAACCACCCTTTCTTGCACACGGTGCCCAATACTATATTAGAATCTTCTTGTAGTTTGGTGACTTCCTATCCATATCAATGTTTGATTCAGCCATAGCAAACCAAATAGGATACACTTCTCTGTTTGGTGGGAGAAACAAGATAAATTCCCCTTGTTGGACATCTAGCATTGGGTTGAATTCTTCCCTTAGTTTCTCTCATTGAGGCCCACAATAATGATCATTGTACTCCTCGTAACCTAAGAACCTTTCAAGCTCAAAGGAAGCATCCATGTCTTGCTCTATTGAGACCCTTGAGACTGTGGCCAAAAATGTGTGTACAATCTAGCCTCTAATGCTATAATTGGTTTATCAAGCTCTTGGATTACATTATTCCAGTAATCTATCATAGGTCTATAATATCTTGGAACAAAAGAACCGTTTCCAAGATTTTGCCAAAAATCTTATATAAGACTTTATACCTGATATCACATCCTGATGCCCCTTTACATGCTCTACCATCATCGACAACAAAGGTGGATTACCTGGTGGTAACATTAGCTTACCTTCACTATCTTTCTTCCATAGTGGAATACCTCCATCACTAGGCCTCCAATCAAGTGTTTCTACATGCAATTTATATTGCATTACTGGTGTGTCTCCATGAAGAATCGAAATTGAAGTGGCCTAGAGAGGCCTATAAATGCATCTTGCCCATCACAAATGTATCCATCACAATATCGCTTGAAGTCAGGCACTTGAGTTAGCAAAAAAGGCATTGGTGAAGAGCTTGAACTGGTCCTTAAGGTGTCCATCAAAGGTGTCCATCAAATGTGGTAAAGTGAAGGTCTGTTCGACTCTCAATTTTTCTGAGAACCTACTAAACATTGCATCTAGGTCCTCATGTGTGTGTCCAACCATTAAAAATCCCAGTTGAATAGTTTAAAAAACCCCCCTTGCAACTAGAAGAGATAGATATGCAAACAAATATCGATTCTTGTTTTCACCTGCATAATTATCTAGTTGTGGTAGCAAGTTCTCTGGAAATTTGCGAAAAGCTAAAATCACATTGACACCTTGTAAATCATTTGGACTTGATGCATGTTCTCCTGGAACAATGGTTGTTGTGGAATTTACATGTACATTATCACTCGATACTTGCTGGCCAATGAGCTCTTTACCACCATCAGTATCATAGTGGTAATCTAAATCTTGTAAATCATTTGGACCTGATGCATGTTCTCCTGGAACAATGGTTGTTGTGGAATTTACATGTGCATTATCACTCGATACTTGCTGGCCAATGAGCTCTTTACCACCATCAGTATCATAGTGGTAATCTAAATCTTCCCTTGAGCTCAAGGCATGGAGAAGTGAAACATTATTCCTTGAAGCCCCATCTGTAGCTAGATCACCAAGGGGGTGCTTATCCAACCGCTCTAGGTTATATGCAAACACAATGCAATTGATCCAATTGTGAGATTAGGATCCAATGTTCATAACCCATTTAGCATAAAGTGACCGTAATGGCCCTCCCCATGTCCATGAGTGATCATACCAATCAATGCCACCTACAGCTGCCATGCTGAATCTGTGGTCACGTGTTGGAACACCACATTGCCCTGTCCTTAAAATCCATTTTTTCTTCCCATCCTTGTATTTCTTTATGGATTGCATGTAATATAAGCAAGGGAACTCTGTTGATGCTGAATTTGAAACACTAAACATACATTTCAATGTTTTCAAATCGCCAGCACAAGATACTATTCTACCTCATATTCACCAAATCCATCGACATGTAAAACTTCACCATTGTTTTGTTGTCGTACAATATCTGGTATCTGTGTTAAGTTAAAAAAGACTTAAGTAATTCATGGTTCTCCTTTAGTACCTCAAATGTAGCAAGCCACTATATTTCATTCTACAATTGCACACTGAAATATTTTGGATGTTTTAAATTGATGTTAGGATCCAACTCCCTTTTCATTAGTGTCAAGCTAACACATTCAACCTTTTGGCCCTTAACGACTTCACTCTCATCAAGCTTTAAAAAAATTAAACCTTACCTCTACACTCTTAGATAGACATGTTGTAGAACTTCACCGTTGCTACTTGTAGCTTATATACTTTCAATATAAAGTTATTGTCTACATATGCAATTTGAAGGGAACTTCCTTTGATCCAGACTTAAGCATCTGTGTCTGTTCCAAATGTATTGACTCACCAATTGTGTCTAAGACTTTTGCATGAAGATCTTTTCATGCTTGCTTCACATGGAATGGTTTAGGGATGGGCACCACCCATTTGTTGTTAAGAACAACCTTAAACCCTACATCCAATTGCTTATAAATCATAGCATAGGATTTGGAGCTAATCCCTACCTTGTCACATATGCCTTGAGCATTTGTAGCTATAAAGGTATTCCTTACTTCCTTCAAGTGTACTCTTGCAGCATCATCACCAATGGTTTTGAATTTTGGGTTTTCCCAAAGTAGACTTCACCATACCTTTGCTTAGGACCTTTGCAATTGCATCATCAACCTCTTCACTAGGGATGGAAAACATATTAAGACAATATTAGATAATTTGGGAAAAATCTCATACTTTGGGAATTACCTTTTTGAAATAGTTTTGGCCATATCTTGAGCATATTAACTCCAAATTTGTCGGACATTATATATTTAGATACTACTCTTCAAGATCTTTCCAATGATATGTCACATGAGGGGGTTTTGACAAAAGCTTGGATAGGTTCACCATGATCCCATTTTTTAAATGGGAATGGGATTTTTCCCAAATTATCTAATATGGTATTTATTCTTCATGTTTGCACATTGTACTTAGACGACCCACCGATTATATTGCCCACTGCCTTTGGTCAACTCATGAACTGGTTTGAGCAACCTCACATGCTTCTTTGGTTTTTGTTTGAGGGTCTAGCAACAACAGTTTTTGGGCTCTAATTGAAAGTGAATGTCTCTCTTCCTGTTCTAGTCTAAATCTTAAAATTAGCATTTGGACACAAAATAGTTATTTACCAAAAATTAGCTTTGGAAAAAACATAACTATTAACAAACAATAGCTTTTATACACTTGTACAACTCAAAAATTTAACAAATAACATAACTTTAACCAGAAATAACTTTATTCAACACAATGTTAACTAGATATAGCTTCAATATAACCTAGAACTAAATCATAACTTTTAATCAAAATAACACACTTATTTCAACCAAATAACTTAGAAACAAGATCATGAAACTCAACTATTGACTTCAATTTCACACATGACTAAATGATATTTAGAATAATAAGATGGTCAGAATAGGAAAGCAAACATAATTAAACACAACTATTAATCCCAAATTACCGTTTATACATTTGTATAACTCAAAAAATTAAAAAATAGCATAGCTTAAATGAGAAATAATATTATTGAACATAACATATAGACTTCAATATATCCTAGAACTAAATCATAACTATTAATAATTTCACCCACTTGTTTCACTCAAAAAATCACTAATGAACAATCCAAATAACATCATTAAACTCAACTGTTATCTTCAATTTTACACATGACTAAATCACATTCAGGAACAATAAGATGGTCAAAATAGAAAAGAAAACATAATAACTCAGACAAAATTAAACCATAACAAAACAACATAACAGATAACAAGATAGACATACCTTCATTGCTCTGTTTTCTTTGATTCTTTTGCAGAGATTAATGAACATAGAGATGATTGAAGGGGAAGATGAATATGTGGTTCCAACTAAATGGCACCAAATAATCAACATACCCTTCAATTTCTCTATCAGTAAAGAGAAGAAACCCCATGATTGAGAAGATCTAAAGTCATTAATGTGGTTTAGGAGGGAAATCCTAAGCTTTTGAGCATAGCTACTACATATTCGAATTTTCTTTGCATAAAGGTGAGAAAATGAAAAACCTAAAGCCATATCTCATCAAAGCATACTAAAAATCTAGAGAAGTCTCTACATGAAGAAAAAATTAATAAACCCATGTATACTTAATGAAAAATGACAAAAATTAATATCCACACTCTTAGAGCATAGAGGTAGGCGTGGGTAAAAAGAAATTAAAAAATGTGATGTCTACTGTAGGGTCCGTGTCCCCACTGCGCAACGAATTCGGGGCCGCTAGCAGTGGAAGTAGCACTTCATCTAAGCATCCCTTCATTCACATCTGATTCACATCACACATCTCTTCACATCTATTTACCTCACATCTCATCACATCTATTCATCCCTTCATTCACATCTTTCTTATTCTCATCACACATCTCTTCACATCTATTTACCTCACATCTCATCATGTCTATTCACATCACATCTATTCATCCCTTCATTCACATCTATCTGATTCTCATCACACATCTCTTCACATCTATTTACCTCACATCTCATCACCTCTATTCACGTCTGTTGAGATATCGAGCTCGTCTAGTGAGGCGGTGGACACTGATGACCCGCTTGGGGGATAGGCCCCACACTTACACCACTGGCATGGTTGGTGAGATCATGGTGGGTGATATGCAGCCAGTGGGATGACAGGCTATGTGACAGCCATTCTAGAGACTGGCATAGTTATAGCGCCAGCTCTTTTAGTTGGGTTCACACTATAGGGAACTCTTGTATGTATTTGGTTAAGTACCTTTTTCATATTGGTGTACTCTTATCTTGTATATGGTGTGTTGAGTGTTGAGTGAAGAAGAAGAAGATTTTCAGCCTCTCACCTTGTGTGTTCTCTATTAGGGTTTTGTGAGTGTGTGTGAGCTTGCAAGAGCTCAAGCTCTCTTCTCCCCTGCATCTTTTCATGGTATCCATTAGGAAGTGAATGGGGTCTTCTTGGGCCCTTTAATTTCCCCCAGCCTAATCAAGGTGATTAAGGAATAGCCAAATGGGGGGTTGCCATGTGGACTGAAATGTTGGGTTTTTAAGAGAGGTGTAAGAGTGGTCAAAGGGTGCACTTTTTTCCCCAAAAAGGGGGGGAGCAATTTTACAATTTTCGAACCTTCATAACTTCTACATACAAGCTCCGATTTGAGCGGAGATTACAGATCCGTGATCTACGCATCAAGAGCTTTCCATAGATATGTTACATGATATGGTTTTATCCGCTAGATTTTAAATTCCATTTCTCCCCCAAAATTCAAATTCGAATAAAGTAGCCGTTTTGAAGCTTCTAATTAGAAAACGTTTCTTCTTAAGAGAAAAGGTTTGACTCCCTTAAACTGCCAAATAAAAGGGCCCAAGAAGCCTTCCATTGAGGTCCTAATGCAGAGCTTGGTTCATGCTGAGGCAGTCCGGGGCGGGCAACAAGAAGAGCAGCCTCTAAGCACTCCTCAAGGCTCCCGTGTTGCTCAATGGGCTTGGGGCACAACGCAACACAAACATAAGAATCCCAAAACCACACACTCAACAAGAAAAGCGGCACCACCTAGTTATGTGTGTGAACTAGGACACCAAAGATCTTTCCTTGTAGCCAATCAACACAAGCTAACCATATACATCAATCAAAAGGCACACACACCCTCAACAAACACTCATAACATATGATATTGTGTGTGTAGGAGACTAGCATAACACAAATAGATGCACACCAAACTTGGAGAAGAACTTAGAGAGACAATATAAGCTTGATTTTGTTGTCGGTATACACATGGTCTTAAGGTTACAAGAGCCCTCTCACCATACGACCCTCTTACCATGGATTGAAAGGTAACAAATCAAAAACAGGCCCTCAAGCCGCCAAGCATAAAATCACACCACAAAATACAAGGATCGAATTTACCTTAAATCAAACATCGGACCACTTTGCTAAATCAACTTTGGAGATGTAGGAGTCCAAGACTTTGTACACAATTGCACCCAAACTACTAATCTTATTTATGAAACAAGGGCAAGATACAATTATGATAGGGAGTATGGCATCACTCAAGCCCTCACAATGACATAACTAGCTTCAAGCTTCTCTATGCAATCAAAGGTATTGATGTATAGAGAAAGCTCACAAGTTCACTATCTCCTTACACACTAGAGTTGGGAGTGTTGTACAATGTGTGTAATCCCCCCTTCACAAGGAATGGAGAGGCTCTATTTATAGGTTTGAGAAGCCCCAATTAGGATTAAGCCTAATCAATTTTATTATGAGAAATCATAGATTATGGATTTTTTTATTTTGAAATGAGAGTGGGCCTCTTCTTATCCCTTGAGTCACATGGATGTGGGCTCAAGGTGAGAGAATTATTGAAGGTGAGAGGAGAGTGTGATGTAGAGGTTTGAGCAAATAACTTGTAGTAATGCCTACTCAAAAAGTAGTAGAGTGGGTGCTTATTTACATATGTTTAGTGGTTATAATCACTATAAAAGGTTAGTAGTACAATGTACAAATGGGTGAAAAGGGCTGAGAGGTTGAGTGAGAGGAGTAAAGATTTGGAAATATCCTTTGTGTGGTTGAAAGCTCAAAGAAGCTTGGACTCTCCCATGTGTAGATCTTTAAGTTAACCGCCGGTCTCCTTCTTG
The DNA here is from genome assembly GCF_041138505.1 of Cibotium barometz. Taxonomy (NCBI): domain Eukaryota; kingdom Viridiplantae; phylum Streptophyta; class Polypodiopsida; order Cyatheales; family Cibotiaceae; genus Cibotium; species Cibotium barometz. Next base: position 43,790,321 of record NC_141050.1, read on the forward strand.
CATTCGACGCCACAAAAGTTGATTGAGGTGAAGAACATGGAGGATTTTGTAGATGAAAACCCCATATTTACAGAGGTTAATATGATACATTCATGCTGAATTTTTATGTATTTTTTGAGATTGGGAAAATAATTTAGTAATATGGGAGTAGTAGGGAGAGAAATGGAGATGAGGTATGGGTGTAGAGTAGATATGAGAGCAAATGGAGATGGAAGGAGAGGGAAAAGGTGGAGAGGGTGAGAGAGGACATGAAGTTTGCAGGTTTGATGGAGTGAGAAAGGAATGAGTAAGTGTGTAGGTGATGAATGTGTAAGGGAGGTGAGAAGAGACTAGGTTTACCACCTTGCCAAAAAGTGGGCAGACTGGGGCCCAATAAAAAAATTCATATCTCATCACCATTAGCTCCAAAAATTCTCAAACAATGTAAGCATATTCCTGAACTCACGAGCTAACTTTTGTCTCTTGATGACCAATCCGAATTCGGAGTGGAGGCGGGCGCAAAAGTTCCAGCAGAATCATGTATTTTTTGAATTTTCAAAATCTTTGTGTGGATCCCCATTGGTGGAATTTCTTGATAGCTCCAAGAGTGAGTCCCCAATACATCATATCCTGACCTTAGAGACTCAAGTGTATGTGGACACTTGCATGGAGGAGATTTTTTTCATTTTATAAAGATATAATAAGAAAAAAAAACAAGTTAATACTTTATCTAGTCAACATATCATGATAATATGGTTATTATTATGATAGGAAAATAAAATAAACAAAGAGGTCTAATTGTAAATAAAAATAATAAAATATATAAAAAAATTGATATATAAAAAACTATTTAATAAAAATATATATAAAAAATATTTAATAGTAAAAAATATATACAAAAATACTAAACTATGGAAGTCAAAAGGGAGGGAGACCCTCATTATTTTAGGGTAGATGAGAGAATAAAAGATGAAATAGTCTAAGGGAAAAAGTGATTTAGGTAGTAGGCTCTCTACACGGTGTGGGTAGAAATGTGAGGACATAGGATTTACTTATGCATGGTGAAGTTGAAGCATATGTGTAATAATGGTCCAAAAGTATTATGAAGAAATAATAATAATAATAATAATTAATAAAATATACTTAGGTTTTGTAATACACACACCTAATGAAGTATTTACATAATTAGAGAAAATAGAGACCCCCGTATTTAGGCCCTTATATGAAATGAAATATTTACACAAAATGGGTCGTAATAATTTTATTTATTTTTGATAAGTAGCTAGCAAAAACTTTTTTTTAAATAATATAAAAATACATAGAAGATATGGGTAAAGTCCCTAACGCACACATGCCTATTTATAGTGAAAAGGTATTTATTACAAATGTTGTGGGCTCTCCTGACTCTACTTGCAATTTTAGTGATGGGTACATCCCTGCAATAAATCTCTCCTTCTTCAAGAATTCTGCACCATCTCCAAGGTTAGGAAGACTACGCAACCAAAGAGTCCAAAGGCATAAGAATTCTTGCTTATAACTCAAGTAGTCCTCTACATCCTTTTGCTTATGAGCAACTATTTCTTGCCATAGTTTTTGTGTTCAAAGGAGTGAAGTAATTGTCTCTAAAAAGTTGTATGACCCCCTTGTAATCTACTCGTGCATGTGCAGGTAGAGATTGAAACCAAGTGGAAGCATCTCTTCGTAGGACCAACTCAAACATGTCTAAGCACTCTTGGTCTCTTACCACTCTCTTTATGTGGAGTGCCATTCTAAAGTTTGATAAGAACAACTCGGCATCCTCACCGGGCTCTCCAAATAATAAGGGGTAGCCACTCATTTGCCTAGTGGTATAAATGCTTAAGAAGAAGAAGCACAAATATGATTGCACAAAGGTCTTCCTTCACTCTCTTTCTCTCTCACTCTTTTTTTTTTCAAAGTAGAATGAAAATGTAGACGTCAAAGATTATGTCATAACGAATCAAAGACAAAATAAATGGATTAACTGAGGCATTCATGGCTGCTACTTCCCTAGGTCCAAACATACGACGAATGATACACTGAAATTGCAACTTACTACAAGCAACTATGTATATTTCTTGCCTAGCATAAGAAATTAGCCTACGGTATAAGTCTTCTTGATTCATAAAACTAAGCTAAAACAAGATGAAAATATGCACATCAAAGGAAATGGTGTAATCTACAATGGGAAGTATGACAGGATTAGGTGATGCTAAAACCTCTCTTAGTCTTTCTGGACCAAAAAGAAGATGAAAATATGCACATCAAAGGAAATGGTGTAATCTACAATGGGAAGTATGACAGGATTAGGTGATGCTAAAACCTCTCTTAGTCTTTTTGGACCAAAAAGAAGAACCATGCGTTGTTGGTAGAAAATTTTTCTATCAATACAAACATTCACTCTAATGGAGCGCACCCAATGAAACTGGTTGAATTGAATCCCAAGAGGATTAGGAGGAGGTGGATTATTCATGAAAGATCACACAAAAGTACCAACTTTCCTTCTTAAAATATGATACCCAACAAGCACACAAGGAAATTTATGTGTTAAAGAGATCGATGTACCTTAAATACCCATTCAAAAACTGCTCGTCCTCAGTGGAGGCACCAAAATTGAGGTAATTCGAGGCGGGCAACAAGAAGAGCGACCGCTAAGCACTCCTCAAGGCTCCCGTGTTGCTCAATGGGCTTGGGGCACAATGCAACACAAACATAAGAACCCCAAAACCACACACTCAACAAGAAAAGGGGCACCACCTAGTTATGTGTGTGAACTAGGACACCAAAGATCTTTCCTTGTAGCTAATCAACACAAGCTAACCATAAACATCAATCAAAAGGCACACACATCCTCAACAAACACTCATATTATATGATATTGTGTGTGTAGGAGACTAGTGTGTGTAGGAGACTAGCGTAACACAAATAGATGCACACCAAACTTGGAGAAGAACTTAGAGAGACAATATAAGCCTTATGTTGTTGTCGGTATACACATGGTCTTAAGGTTACGGGAGCCCTCTCACCATACGACCCTCTTACCACGAATTAAAAGGCAACAAATAAAAAACAGGCCCTCAAGCTGCCAAGCATAAAATCACACCACAAAATACAAGGATCGAATTTACCTTAAATCAAACATCGGACCGCTTTGCTAAATCAACTTTGGAGATGTAGGAGTCCAAGACTTTGTACACGATTGCACCCAAACTACTAATCTTATTTATGCAACAAGGGCAACAAGGGCAAGATACAATTATGATAGGGAGTATGGCATCACTCAAGCCCTCACAATGACATAACTAGCCTCAAGCTTCTCTATGCAATCAAAGGTATTGACGTATAGAGAGAGCTCACAAGTTCACTATCTCCTTACACACTAGAGTTGGGAGTGGTGTACAATGCGTGTAATCCCCCCTTCACAAGGAATGGAGGAGCTCTATTTATAGGTTTGAGAAGCCCCAATTAGGATTAAGCCTAACCAATTTTATTATGAGAAATCATAGATTATGGATTTTTTTATTTTGAAATGAGAGTGGGCCTCTTCTTATCCCTTGAGTCACATGGATGTGGGCTCAAGGTGAGAGAATTATTGAAGGTGAGAGGAGAGTGTGATGTAGAGGTTTGAGCAAATAACTTGTAGTAATGCCTACTCAAAAAGTAGTAGAGTGGGTGCTTATTTACATATGTTTAGTGGTTATAATCACTATAAAAGGTTAGTAGTACAATGTACAAATGGGTGAAAAGGGCTGAGAGGTTGAGTGAGAGGAGTAAAGATTTGGAAATATCCTTTGTGTGGTTGAAAGCTCAAAGAAGCTTGGACTCTCCCATGTGTAGATCTAAGTTAACCGCCGGTCTCCTTCTTGCATTCGACGCCACAAAAGTTGATTGAGGTGAAGAACATGGAGGATTTTGTAGATGAAAACCCCATATTTACAGAGGTTAATATGATACATTCATGCTGAATTTTTATGTATTTTTTGAGATTGGGAAAATAATTTAGTAATATGGGAGTAGTAGGGAGAGAAATGGAGATGAGGTATGGGTGTAGAGTAGATATGAGAGCAAATGGAGATGGAAGGAGAGGGAAAAGGTGGAGAGGGTGAGAGAGGACATGAAGTTTGCAGGTTTGATGGAGTGAGAAAGGAATGAGTAAGTGTGTAGGTGATGAATGTGTAAGGGAGGTGAGAAGAGACTAGGTTTACCACCTTGCCAAAAAGTGGGCAGACTGGGGCCCAATAAAAAAATTCATATCTCATCACCATTAGCTCCAAAAATTCTCAAACAATGTAAGCATATTCCTGAACTAAAGAGCTAACTTTTGTCTCTTGATGACCAATCCGAATTCGGAGTGGAGGCAGGCGCAAAAGTTCCAGCAGAATCATGTATTTTTTGAATTTTCAAAATCTTTGTGTGGATCCCCATTGGTGGAATTTCTTGATAGCTCCAAGAGTGAGTCCCCAATACATCATATCCTGACCTTAGAGACTCAAGTGTATGTGGACACTTGCATGGAGAAGATTTTTTCCATTTTATAAAGATATAATAAGAAAAAAAAATAAGTTAATACTTTATCTAGTCAACATATCATGATAATATGGTTATTATTATGATAGGAAAATAAAATAAACAAAGAGGTCTAATTGTAAATAAAAATAATAAAATATATAAAAAATTTGATATATAAAAAACTATTTAATAAAAATATATATAAAAAAATATTTAATAGTAAAAAATATATACAAAAATACTAAACTATGGAAGTCAAAAGGGAGGGAGACCCTCATTATTTTAGGGTAGATGAGAGAATAAAAGATGAAATAGTCTAAGGGAAAAAGTGATTTAGGTAGTAGGCTCTCTACACGGTGTGGGTAGAAATGTGAGGACATAGGATTTACTTATGCATGGTGAAGTTGAAGCATATGTGTAATAATGGTCCAAAAGTATTATGAAGAAATAATAATAATAATAATAATTAATAAAATATACTTAGGTTTTGTAATACACACACCTAATGAAGTATTTACATAATTAGAGAAAATAGAGACCCCCGTATTTAGGCCCTTATATGAAATGAAATATTTACACAAAATGGGTCGTAATAATTTTATTTATTTTTGATAAGTAGCTAGCAAAAACTTTTTTTTAAATAATATAAAAATACATAGAAGATATGGGTAAAGTCCCTAACGCACACATGCCTATTTATAGTGAAAAGGTATTTATTACAAATGTTGTGGGCTCTCCTGACTCTACTTGCAATTTTAGTGATGGGTACATCCCTGCAATAAATCTCTCCTTCTTCAAGAATTCTGCACCATCTCCAAGGTTAGGAAGACTACGCAACCAAAGAGTCCAAAGGCATAAGAATTCTTGCTTATAACTCAAGTAGTCCTCTACATCCTTTTGCTTATGAGCAACTATTTCTTGCCATAGTTTTTGTGTTCAAAGGAGTGAAGTAATTGTCTCTAAAAAGTTGTATGACCCCCTTGTAATCTACTCGTGCATGTGCAGGTAGAGATTGAAACCAAGTGGAAGCATCTCTTCGTAGGACCAACTCAAACATGTCTAAGCACTCTTGGTCTCTTACCACTCTCTTTATGTGGAGTGCCATTCTAAAGTTTGATAAGAACAACTCGGCATCCTCACCGGGCTCTCCAAATAATAAGGGGTAGCCACTCATTTGCCTAGTGGTATAAATGCTTAAGAAGAAGAAGCACAAATATGATTGCACAAAGGTCTTCCTTCACTCTCTTTCTCTCTCACTCTTTTTTTTTTTCAAAGTAGAATGAAAATGTAGACGTCAAAGATTATGTCATAACGAATCAAAGACAAAATAAATGGATTAACTAAGGCATTCATGGCTGCTACTTCCCTAGGTCCAAACATACGACGAATGATACGCTGAAATTGCAACTTACTACAAGCAACTATGTATATTTCTTGCCTAGCATAAGAAATTAGCCTACGGTATAAGTCTTCTTGATTCATAAAACTAAGCTAAAACAAGATGAAAATATGCACATCAAAGGAAATGGTGTAATCTACAATGGGAAGTATGACAGGATTAGGTGATGCTAAAACCTCTCTTAGTCTTTCTGGACCAAAAAGAAGATGAAAATATGCACATCAAAGGAAATGGTGTAATCTACAATGGGAAGTATGACAGGATTAGGTGATGCTAAAACCTCTCTTAGTCTTTTTGGACCAAAAAGAAGAACCATGCGTTGTTGGTAGAAAATTTTTCTATCAATACAAACATTCACTCTAATGGAGCGCACCCAATGAAACTGGTTGAATTGAATCCCAAGAGGATTAGGAGGAGGTGGATTATTCATGAAAGATCACACAAAAGTACCAACTTTCCTTCTTAAAATATGATACCCAACAAGCACACAAGGAAATTTATGTGTTAAAGAGATCGATGTACCTTAAATACCCATTCAAAAACTGCTCGTCCTCAGTGGAGGCACCAAAATTGAGGTAATCCAAGGCGGGCAACAAGAAGAGCGACCTCTAAGCACTCCTCAAGGCTCCCGTGTTGCTCAATGGGCTTGGGGCACAATGCAACACAAACATAAGAACCCCAAAACCACACACTCAACAAGAAAAGGGGCACCACCTAGTTATGTGTGTGAACTAGGACACCAAAGATCTTTCCTTGTAGCTAATCAACACAAGCTAACCATAAACATCAATCAAAAGGCACACACATCCTCAACAAACACTCATATTATATGATATTGTGTGTGTAGGAGACTAGTGTGTGTAGGAGACTAGCGTAACACAAATAGATGCACACCAAACTTGGAGAAGAACTTAGAGAGACAATATAAGCCTTATGTTGTTGTCGGTATACACATGGTCTTAAGGTTACGGGAGCCCTCTCACCATACGACCCTCTTACCACGAATTAAAAGGCAACAAATAAAAAACAGGCCCTCAAGCTGCCAAGCATAAAATCACACCACAAAATCCAAGGATCGAATTTACCTTAAATCAAACATCGGACCGCTTTGCTAAATCAACTTTGGAGATGTAGGAGTCCAAGACTTTGTACACGATTGCACCCAAACTACTAATCTTATTTATGCAACAAGGGCAACAAGGGCAAGATACAATTATGATAGGGAGTATGGCATCACTCAAGCCCTCACAATGACATAACTAGCCTCAAGCTTCTCTATGCAATCAAAGGTATTGACGTATAGAGAGAGCTCACAAGTTCACTATCTCCTTACACACTAGAGTTGGGAGTGGTGTACAATGCGTGTAATCCCCCCTTCACAAGGAATGGAGGAGCTCTATTTATAGGTTTGAGAAGCCCCAATTAGGATTAAGCCTAACCAATTTTATTATGAGAAATCATAGATTATGGATTTTTTTATTTTGAAATGAGAGTGGGCCTCTTCTTATCCCTTGAGTCACATGGATGTGGGCTCAAGGTGAGAGAATTATTGAAGGTGAGAGGAGAGTGTGATGTAGAGGTTTGAGCAAATAACTTGTAGTAATGCCTACTCAAAAAGTAGTAGAGTGGGTGCTTATTTACATATGTTTAGTGGTTATAATCACTATAAAAGGTTAGTAGTACAATGTACAAATGGGTGAAAAGGGCTGAGAGGTTGAGTGAGAGGAGTAAAGATTTGGAAATATCCTTTGTGTGGTTGAAAGCTCAAAGAAGCTTGGACTCTCCCATGTGTAGATCTAAGTTAACCGCCGGTCTCCTTCTTGCATTCGACGCCACAAAAGTTGATTGAGGTGAAGAACATGGAGGATTTTATAGATGAAAGGTTAATATGATACATTCATGCTGAATTTTTATGTATTTTTTGAGATTGGGAAAATAATTTAGTAATATGGGAGTAGTAGGGAGAGAAATGGAGATGAGGTATGGGTGTAGAGTAGATATGAGAGCAAATGGAGATGGAAGGAGAGGGAAAAGGTGGAGAGGGTGAGAGAGGACATGAAGTTTGCAGGTTTGATGGAGTGAGAAAGGAATGAGTAAGTGTGTAGGTGATGAATGTGTAAGGGAGGTGAGAAGAGACTAGGTGTACCACCTTGCCAAAAAGTGGGCAGACTGGGGCCCAATAAAAAAATTCATATCTCATCACCATTAGCTCCAAAAATTCTCAAACAATGTAAGCATATTCCTGAACTCACGAGCTAACTTTTGTCTCTTGATGACCAGTCCGAATTCGGAGTGGAGGCGGGCGCAAAAGTTCCAGCAGAATCATGTATTTTTTGAATTTTCAAAATCTCTGTGTGAATCCCCATTGGTAGAATTTCTTCATAGCTCCAAGAGTGAGTCCCCAATACATCATATCCTGACCTTAGAGACTCAAGTGTATGTGGACACTTGCATGGAGGAGATTTTTTCCATTTTATAAAGATATAATAAGAAAAAAAAACAAGTTAGTACTTTATCTAGTCAACATATCATGATAATATGGTTATTATTATGATAGGAAAATAAAATAAACAAAGAGGTCTAATTATAAATAAAAATAATAAAATATATAAAAAAATTGATATATGAAAAACTATTTAATAAAAATATATATAAAAAATATTTAATAGTAAAAAATATATACAAAAATACTAAACTATGGAAGTCAAAAGGGAGGGAGACCCTCATTATTTTAGGGTAGATGAGAGAATAAAAGATGAAATAGTCTAAGGGAAAAAGTGATTTAGGTAGTAGGCTCTCTACACGGTGTGGGTAGAAATGTGAGGACATAGGATTTACTTATGCATGGTGAAGTTGAAGCATATGTATAATAATGGTCCAAAAGTATTATGAAGAAATAATAATAATAATAATAATTAATAAAATATACTTAGGTTTTGTAATACACACACCTAATGAAGTATTTACATAATTAGAGAAAATAGAGACCCCCGTATTTAGGCCCTTATATGAAATGAAATATTTACACAAAATGGGTCGTAATAATTTTATTTATTTTTGATAAGTAGCTAGCAAAAACTTTTTTTTTAATAATATAAAAATACATAGAAGATATGGGTAAAGTCCCTAACGCACACATGCCTATTTATAGTGAAAATGTATTTATTACAAATGTTGTGGGCTCTCCTGACTCTACTTGCAATTTTAGTGATGGGTACATCCCTGCAATAAATCTCTCCTTCTTCAAGAATTCTGCACCATCTCCAAGGTTAGGAAGACTACGCAACCAAAGAGTCCAAAGGCATAAGAATTCTTGCTTATAACTCAAGTAGTCCTCTAATCCTTTTGCTTATGAGCAACTATTTCTTGCCATAGTTTTTGTGTTCAAAGGAGTGAAGTAATTGTCTCTAAAAAGTTGTATGACCCCCTTGTAATCTACTCGTGCATGTGCAGGTAGAGATTGAAACCAAGTGGAAGCATCTCTTCGTAGGACCAACTCAAACATGTCTAAGCACTCTTGGTCTCTTACCACTCTCTTTATGTGGAGTTCCATTCTAAAGTTTGATAAGAACAACTCGGCATCCTCACCGGGCTCTCCAAATAATAAGGGGTAGCCACTCATTTGCCTAGTGGTATAAATGCTTAAGAAGAAGAAGCACAAATATGATTGCACAAAGGTCTTCCTTCACTCTCTTTCTCTCTCACTCTTTTTTTTCTTTCAAAGTAGAATGAAAATGTAGACGTCAAAGATTATGTCATAACGAATCAAAGACAAAATAAATGGATTAACTGAGGCATTCATGGCTGCTACTTGCCTAGGTCCAAACATACGATGAATGATACGCTGAAATTGCAACTTACTACAAGCAACTATGTATATTTCTTGCCTAGCATAAGAAATTAGCCTGCGGTATAAGTCTTCTTGATTCATAAAACTAAGCTAAAACAAGATGAAAATATGCACATCAAAGGAAATGGTGTAATCTACAATGGGAAGTATGACAGGATTAGGTGATGCTAAAACCTCTCTGTCTTTCTGGACCAAAAAGAAGATGAAAATATGCACATCAAAGGAAATGGTGTAATCTACAATGGGAAGTATGACAGGATTAGGTGATGCTAAAACCTCTCTTAGTCTTTTTGGACCAAAAAGAAGAACCATGCATTGTTGGTAGAAAATTTTTCTATCAATACAAACATTCACTCTAATGGAGCGCACCCAATGAAACTGGTTGAATTGAATCCCAAGAGGATTAGGAGGAGGTGGATTATTCATGAAAGATCACACAAAAGTACCAACTTTCCTTCTTAAAATATGATACCCAACAAGCACACAAGGAAATTTATGTGTTAAAGAGATCGATGTACCTTAAATACCCATTCAAAAACTGCTCGTCCTCAGTGGAGGCACCAAAATTGAGGTAATCCGAGGCGGGCAACAAGAAGAGTGACCGCTAAGCACTCCTCAAGGCTCCCGTGTTGCTCAATGGGCTTGGGGCACAATGCAACACAAACATAAGAACCCCAAAACCACACACTCAACAAGAAAAGGGGCACCACCTAGTTATGTGTGTGAACTAGGACACCAAAGATCTTTCCTTGTAGCTAATCAACACAAGCTAACCATAAACATCAATCAAAAGGCACACACATCCTCAACAAACACTCATATTATATGATATTGTGTGTGTAGGAGACTAGTGTGTGTAGGAGACTAGCGTAACACAAATAGATGCACACCAAACTTGGAGAAGAACTTAGAGAGACAATATAAGCCTTATGTTGTTGTCGGTATACACATGGTCTTAAGGTTACGGGAGCCCTCTCACCATACGACCCTCTTACCACGAATTAAAAGGCAACAAATAAAAAACAGGCCCTCAAGCTGCCAAGCATAAAATCACACCACAAAATACAAGGATCGAATTTACCTTAAATCAAACATCGGACCGCTTTGCTAAATCAACTTTGGAGATGTAGGAGTCCAAGACTTTGTACACGATTGCACCCAAACTACTAATCTTATTTATGCAACAAGGGCAACAAGGGCAAGATACAATTATGATAGGGAGTATGGCATCACTCAAGCCCTCACAATGACATAACTAGCCTCAAGCTTCTCTATGCAATCAAAGGTATTGACGTATAGAGAGAGCTCACAAGTTCACTATCTCCTTACACACTAGAGTTGGGAGTGGTGTACAATGCGTGTAATCCCCCCTTCACAAGGGATGGAGGAGCTCTATTTATAGGTTTGAGAAGCCCCAATTAGGATTAAGCCTAACCAATTTTATTATGAGAAATCATAGATTATGGATTTTTTTATTTTGAAATGAGAGTGGGCCTCTTCTTATCCCTTGAGTCACATGGATGTGGGCTCAAGGTGAGAGAATTATTGAAGGTGAGAGGAGAGTGTGATGTAGAGGTTTGAGCAAATAACTTGTAGTAATGCCTACTCAAAAAGTAGTAGAGTGGGTGCTTATTTACATATGTTTAGTGGTTATAATCACTATAAAAGGTTAGTAGTACAATGTACAAATGGGTGAAAAGGGCTGAGAGGTTGAGTGAGAGGAGTAAAGATTTGGAAAGATCCTTTGTGTGGTTGAAAGCTCAAAGAAGCTTGGACTCTCCCATGTGTAGATCTTTAAGTTAACCGCCGGTCTCCTTCTTGCATTCGACGCCACAAAAGTTGATTGAGGTGAAGAACATGGAGGATTTTGTAGATGAAAACCCCATATTTACAGAGGTTAATATGATACATTCATGCTGAATTTTTATGTATTTTTTGAGATTGGGAAAATAATTTAGTAATATGGGAGTAGTAGGGAGAGAAATGGAGATGAGGTATGGGTGTAGAGTAGATATGAAAGCAAATGGAGATGGAAGGAGAGGGAAAAGGTGGAGAGGGTGAGAGAGGACATGAAGTTTGCAGGTTTGATGGAGTGAGAAAGGAATGAGTAAGTGTGTAGGTGATGAATGTGTAAGGGAGGTGAGAAGAGACTAGGTGTACCACCTTGCCAAAAAGTGGGCAGCCTAACTTTTGTCTCTTGATGACGAGTCCAAATTCGGAGTGGAGGCGGGCGCAAAAATTCCAGCAGAATCATGTATTTTTTGAATTTTCAAAATCTTTGTGTGGGTCCCCATTGGTGGAATTTCTTGATAGCTCCAAGAGTGAGTCCCCAATACATCATATCCTGACCTTAGATACTCAAGTGTATGTGGACACTTGCATGGAGGAGATTTTTTCCATTTTTAAAAGATATAATAAGAAAAAAAAAACAAGCTAGTACTTTAACTAGTCAACATATCATGATAATATGGTTATTATGATAGGAAAATAAAATAAACAAAGAGGTCTAATTGTAAATAAAAATAATAAAATATATAAAAAAAATTGATATATGAAAAACTATTTAATGAAAATATATAAAAAAAATATTTAATAGTAAAAAATATATACAAAAATACTAAAATATGGAAGTCAAAAGGGAGGGAGACCCTCATTATTTTAGGGTAGATGAGAGAATAAAAGATGAAATAGTCTAAGGGAAAAAGTGATTTAGGTAGTAGGATCTCTACACGGTGTGGGTAGAAAAGTGAGGGCATAGGATTTACTTATGCATGGTGAAGTTGAAGCATTTGTACAATAATGGTCCAAAAGTATTATGAAGAAAATAATAATAATTATTATTAATTAGTTAATAAAATATACTTAGGTTTTGTAATACACACACCTAATGAAGTATTTACATAATTAGAGAAAATAGAGACCCCCATATTTAGGCCCTTATATGAAATGAAATATTTACACAAAATGGGCCGTAATAATTTTATTTATTTTTTGATAAGTAACTAGCAAAAACTTTTTTTTAAATAATATAAAAATATATAGAAGATATGGGTAAAGTCCCTAACGCACACACGCCTATTTACAATGAAAAGGTATTTATGACAAAGAGTTTATGTGATTTTCCTTGGCCGAGGTAGCTCCCTGTGGTAATGTGGATAGTCGAAAAAACGGCTATCATTTAGCCCTCCCCCTAGATGATGGTATATTCATGTACCATCATAAAGTAGGCCTTCTAAAGCAAGTGGTGTAATGTGGTTCTCTTGTCCATCTTTCTTATGTTCCTCGTGTTTTGCACCACCACCACAGACATCACTCAAACCACAGAACTTACATGCCCTTTTATCTCCTTTTTGTGGTTGCTTTTGTAAGTCTGTCGGTAGAATGCGAATCAAGTATGGCTTGAGTCTATAGCCATTAACCTTCTTAGAATGTTCTTTGCCATCCAAATCCATGAGCTGATAATAGCTAGAGTTGAAAACCTTCTTGACAATGTATGGTCCCTGCCATCTAGTTTCAAACTTGGCATCAAACCGGTTATCAAGTCGATTATCATACTTTAGCACAAGATCTCCTTCTTTGATTCCCTTGTCTTTCAAAGTTGCATTGAACTTCTCCGCTGCTTGCATGTCTTTTCTTCTATAACACTTGTATCCAGCTTCTCTTTTCCACTCTAGCTCAACTAAAGTGAAAAGTCGATCCACCCATGCATCTTGATCTCCTAGTCCACCTTTTCCATGTCTTTCAAAGTTGCATTGAACTTCTCCGCTGCTTGCATGTCTTTTCTTCTATAACACTTGTATCCATCTTCTCTTTTCCACTCTAGCTCAACTAAAGTGAGAAGTCGATTCACCCATGCATCTTGATCTCCTAGTCCACCTTTTCCATGTAGCTGCATTGTTGGAATGTTGAGGTCAATAGGCTGCAATGCTTCTTGGCCCATAAACCAAGTGAAAGGGCGTAAACCCCGTTGCTTCTTGATAGGTAGTCCGGTATGCCCATAGTGCCCCATCAAGGAACTCGTCCCAAAGCTTTGTCTTGTTCTTCACCATCTTCCTTATGATTCCTGCAATGATACCATTAGCCTTCTCTACTAACCCATTTGATTGAGGATAGTAGGGTGTGCTATGACGATGTGAAAAAAGAAGCTCTTCACAAACTTCGGTGAGCAAACCTTTTCTAAAACCTGGACCATTGTCAGAAACAATCTCCAAGGGTGTGCCAAATCTGCAACATATATGAGTGTAAACAAATTTGCTTATAGTCTTTTCATTCACCCTTGCCACACTTTGAGCCTCCACCCACCTAGTCATGTAGTCTATGGCCACTAAGACGTACAATTTTCCATTTTTAGTTCTAGGTAGTGGACCCATAGCATCAATGCCCCATTTTTCAAATGGACCACTTGCAATGACTAATTGGCGTGGACCATGTAGCAACCTCTTATTACCATTGACTTGGCAGTTATGATAGCTCTTACACCAATGTTGGACATCCATATGTAAGCTTGGCCAAACATACCCACCAAGCAAAAATTTTTTCACAGTTAGTTCTTGAGTAAAATGGCCACCACATGGTTCTTCATCATGCAAACCTTCTAAAATGGCTGGAATCTCCTTGGTTGTTGGTACTCTTCTGCACACTTGATCTTTTCCTCTTTGGTAGAGGACACCTTCTAAGAACAAGAAAGAACTTGCCCTCTTTATGAGCCTCCTCTTTTGTGTCCTTTCTTTTGTTCCCTTGTGAAGTCTTGTGGGAATTCACCTTCCAAGATGTACCTCACTATGGGAGAGCCAGTGTCTCCATTCCTTGGTACCGTGGTTGCTTAATAGCCACTGTTGCAGCCAAGACTACTTGCATTTCCTTCTTAACACATGCAACAGCTTGTTGTGCAAGTAGATCAGCATCCTCATTTTGTTTCCTAGGAATAGATACAATTGCACCTCCTCAAATTGATTAAACAACCTACGGATAGCATGAACCTTTTGCCTTAATCTTTCATTCTTGCATGCCCAAATGCCTAAAATTTACCTTACAATAAGAAGTACATCCCCTTTTACCAGGAGACGTTGTATCCTTTGATTGCACACCTTCAAGCGATGAAGTAGTATGTCATACTCGGCTGCATTGTTGCTAGTAGAACTTGGCAAGTTAACCTTCTCCTTTATAACCACCTCTCCACTTGTGTAAGATTTCTCCCCCAACCCCTTTTTGATGTCTAGTATCTTCCCCTGTAATCAACCCTCTTCAGAAATATAAAGACCCTGTTGCTAACTATTTTAGCCTAGAGAGAGAAAAATTATTCTAGAGAGAGAATATTCAGATTTTGAATATTTTTGGATAGAAAAATATCTCTTATAATTCAGATGAGTTCCCCTGAAACAGAAATTCAAAAAGAATTTTCCAATGTGCAATTGGAATTAATTGGAAATAGGTATAAAGAACCTTAGTCTAAGGGTCTAGATTTTCAGAAATCTTTAGACTATGGTCCAATTAAGGTTCCTATGGGCCAATAGCATCAATCCATGTGTAGGGAAGAGATAAATCCAAATTTGTAAAAAGAAGATACCCAAAAATGAGTAAATGCTCACATAAGGTGAAGAGTTGAAAATGTACAAGGTTTATTAGTAAAAAACTATGAGCAATATTAAAAATATGAGATATTTTGGGTATCCAAAAATGAGTAAATGCTCACATAAGATGAAGAGTTGAAAATGTACAAGGTTTATTAGTAAAAAACTATGAGCAATATTAAAATGATTCCATTATGATACATATGTAAGGAAGGGGAGTTCTTTAAAGGAGGTGCATATTTCACATGCTTGAATGAGTTTTAAACTCATAAAAATTGAGATATTTCATCTCTCCTCTCTCCTCATTCAAGTCTAGTTCCAAAAAGTTAGCTTAACTGACCTAAAAATGGTCAAATATTGACCAAACTGATTTAGAAAATTCTAGAATCAGTTTGTTTGGTTAGGAGCTCAATTTTTCCTATAAATAGAAGCCTCCCCCTTGTTGAAAAATAGATAGTGTTTATGCATCGTTACTCTACTCCACCTAAGCCAAGAACTGTGAATTCATTTAATAATTCACTAGTTTTTGGAGCTTCCCTCTTTCTTCAATCCCCATTAGTGGCTCCATCAACATACTTAACCAATTGATTGGTTGGGGGCCTCTACCGTGAACAAAGAATCAAGCAAGTTGTAAGGTAATTAGTGAATATTGATCTTTCTATAATTTCTCAATGGTTCTCTCTTCTCAACCCCTCTCAAGCTTGAGAAGCTTAATTGGTATGGTTTTTTAAATGCTATTGAAGTTAATTGGTGATTAGTAGTGAAGAGTTACATAATTTAATAAATGCTATTGAAGTTAATTTCCATTTATGTTTAAATTCTAATAGTTTTTATGAAATTTCTCTCTCTCACTCAAGAAATGGTCATACTCATGACCCATTCTCAATCCAAATCAAGCTTTTCATAAAGCTTTTCCTTAGCCCAAGATTAAGCTATGCTTGAGGCCAAATTAATGGCTTTTTTCTATGCTTTTAGTTTATGTATATTGATGATTCAATCCACTATGGATTAATGAGCCAATTAGAGATCATTTTTATTTCCTTAATGATAAGCTTTATCCCTTAGAAAAATTGAGATTTATCAGTCATAGCAGCGGAGATATGGTAAAATTTTTATAAAAATTATGCATAAAATAATCTTATTCAAAGCATAAAAAGAGGACTTCCTACCATATTCTAGGAATTATCATCCTAGATTAATTGAAAGAATTTCATTACAATCATGGAGAAATTGAATTTTAATATCATGCATAAAGGATAAGTTTTTATATCAAAAGTGTTATTTTTACCATTTTTATTTCATGCATAGAAGTATGCATAATGGATAAATTTTTATATCAAAAGTGTTATTTTTACCATTTTTATTTCATGCATAGAAGTATGCATAATGGATAAATTTTTATATCAAAAGTGTTATTTTTACCATTTTTATTTCATGCATAGAAGTATGCATAATGGATAAATTTTTATATCAAAAGTGTTATTTTTACCATTTTTATTTCATGCATAGAAGTATGCATAATGGATAAATTTTTATATCAAAAGTGTTATTTTTACCATTTTTATTTCATGCATAGAAGTATGCATAATGGATAAATTTTTATATCAAAAGTGTTATTTTTATCATTTTTATTTTCATGCATAGAAGTATGCATAAAGGATAAATTTTTATATTAAAAGTGTTACTTTTATCATTTTTAATTTTCATGCATAGAAGTATGCATAAAGGAAAATTTTTTATATTAAAAGTGTTACTTTTATCATTTTTAATTTTCATGCATAGAAGTATGCATAAAGGAAAATTTTTTTATATCAAAAGTGTTACTTTTATCATTTTTAATTTTCATGCATAGAAGTATGCATAAAGGAAAATTTTTTTATATCAAAAGTGTTACTTTTATCATTTTTAATTTTCATGCATAGAAGTATGCATAAAGGAAAATTTTTTTATATCAAAAGTGTTACTTTTATCATTTTTAATTTTCATGCATAGAAGTATGCATAAAGGAAAATTTTTTATATTAAAAGTGTTACTTTTATCATTTTTAATTTTCATGCATAGAAGTATGCATAAAGGAAAATGTTTTTATATCAAGTGTTACTTTTATCATTTTTAATTTTCATGCATAGAAGTATGCATAAAGGAAAATTTTTATATTAAAAGTGTTACTTTTATCATTTTTAATTTTCATGCATAGAAGTATGCATAAAGGAAAATTTTTATATCAAAAGTGTTACTTTTATCATTTTTAATTTTCATGCATAGAAGTATGCATAAAGGAAAATTTTTATATCAAAAGTGTTACTTTTATCATATTGGATTTCATGCATATAGGTATGCATAAAAGATATTCTTTTTATACTAAAAGTGTGATTTTCCTCATAAATGGATTTTATGCTTAACTTAGATGCATAAGAGAAATTCTTTTATTCTAAAAGTATAATTTCCTACCAAATTGAATTTATGCATAAGAAGATGCATAAAAGATTGATTTTAAATTCGAAAGTGTTAGTCTCCTTAAATGGAATTTATGTATAAATAAATGTGTAGAGAAATCTTATATCAAATATAAGAATTCTCTTTATAAAAAAAAAGATATGAAATGTGATAAGATGTGATAAGAAGTGTATGAGATGTGATAAGAATTGATAAGATGCGTATGGAAAGTGATAGGATGTGATAAGAGGTGTATGAGATGTGATAAGAATTGATAAGAAGTGTATGGAAAGTGATAGGATGTGATAAGAGGTGTATGAGATGTAAAAAGATGTGATACGATGTGTATGAGATGTGATAAGATTTGATAAGATGCGTATGGAAAGTGATAGGATGTGATAAGAGGTGTATGAGATGTAAAAAGATGTGATAAGATGTGTATGAGATGTGATAGAATGTGTTAAGATGAGTTAGGATGTGTTAAGATGTATATGGGATGTGTTAGGACGAGAATGGATGTAATATGGTTGTATGAATGTGATGTGGATGTATACATGTAGATGTATATGTATGAATGTGAATGTTGATGTGGATGTGGATGTATGGATGTAGATACGGATGTGTATGTATGTATGTGGATGTGTATGTATGAATGAGGATGTAAAAATGGACGTATGTATATAGATGTGGATGTATGGATGTATGTATGTAGATGTGGATGTATGGATGTGATTGTGAATGAAGAGGTGGATGTGAATGTATGGATGTAGATACGGATGTGGATGTATGTATGTGAATGTGGATGTATGAAGGAGGATGTGAAAATGGATGTATGCATGTGAATGTGGATGTATGAACATGAATGTGGATGTGTGGATGTGGAAATGGAGGTATGGATGTATGAATGTAGATGTGAATGTATGCATGTAGATGCGTATGTATGAATGTGAAATTGGATGTATGATGTGGACGTACGAACATGGATATGTATGTAGAATAATGAATATGAAGATGTATGTGAGATAATGTAATCTATATGAGTGAATGGATGAGAACGAGTACACACTGTGAATGGAATGTGGAATAAGTAATGTGGTCCGAGAGTGGATAATATGGAAAGACAAGAGTTCGTTATAGAAACTGTATTTGTGACTGTTTGTAAATGACTGTTTTATGTCAAGAATGCTGGAGAAGCATTTTGACCGTCTTGAGGATTAAGGTCATGAAGACTGAACTGATAAAGTTGCAACTGCTGACGGAGAGTCAATGGAGGACGTCTCGCGTAGCAAGGTCGATCGAGGTCTTGACCAGCCTCGGCTCGATTTAAATGGTGAGCTTCCGGTACGGTGGATGAGGGACCAAGGAAGCGGCCTATGAGTGAAGCGCTAGGTCACCTGCGAAGGATCCTAGAGGGTGCTGACCATACGGTGCTCGGGCTCTGGGTCGCCGAAGATACCCACACGTGCGTCGTGGAAGATATTGGAACAAGGAGTAAGAGTTGTTTTCTGAAACCGGGCATGGATCTGGTTGATTGACCTTGCTGGTCCTCAACAGATGAGTCCATGGCTCTTTTATATGGATCTGTGGGTTGATCTTGCTGATCTTCCACGGAGATTCCATTCTATTATATGAATATATTGCCGGTTACTATGAGCTAGGAACTATGGAAAAGGCCCCTGAGAGAACAGGTGGTGAGCGTTCTGGTTGCCAATGATGCCATAAGTATACCGATGAAAGAATGACTGGAAATAAGGATTCAACTAGAGACTTTGAGGATTGTCATCAGTGACATAATGGTTTTATTAAAGGATTGTTTTAAAACTAGTTGATGCTAAGAAAAAGGCAATTTCATATTGGGTGTGTAAGTGGTATGACTAGTTTTATGTTTGCATGAACTTCCGGCTAGGGGGCCTTGGAACTCTTTTCCTTGGTACCCGGGACAAAACCTAACCAAATTCCAAATTGGATCCCATCACTACAGTGGTTGGGCGGTTGGCTAACCCATGGGATCGGATGGGGTTAGGCTGGACTGATGGATCCGTAAATCGAGATTTAATTTCTATTATTACGATAGATGAAGTAAATCCCGGATAGAAATTGTTCTATGGATAGGAATCAACGGCTGTGCCTCTTGATGGGGAAAAAAGCGTTGATCCCAATGATCCAAGTGCAAGTTCTTCCTTGATTTGACCAAGTACCGTTAAAGGTGCAGTCAGATCAGTTTGATCAGTAATGATCTTGACTACGTTAGAGTAAAGAGTTATCCTGGTGGAATCGCCTGTGCTTTCCGGGTAAAGGAAGTTTTTTCGATTTCAGTTTTGGACAAAACGACGGATTAGTCTCTTGTCCGGATATCCGTGGGCGAGGCCCCGAGTGTGGGACCCTGTCCCGCGCGAGAAGTGCTACTTCCACTGCTAGTACCCCGAATCCGTTGCTCGGTGGGAACAGGGACCTCACAGTTGGTATCAGAGCGAAATTGAAAGCTAATAAAGATAATTAAATTCTTAATTGAAATTGTAAAAAGAATTCAGAAACAGCATTTTCATAATGTATTTTCATTCCGTAAGCTTCTTTAATGAAGAAATTTTAATCAAAAAAAAAATTTATTTTTATAGATGGAAGTTCCCCATTTATCTGGTATTCCCGACCTCACCCAGTCTCAAGATATGATTGCATTTGCCTTCGAGCATCTCATCTCTTCCGCTTCAACTCGAATAAGCCGAAGAAGACTCGCACGCCATTTCGAGGATTTATATTTTCCTAACCCAGCGGAGAGAATTCAGCATAAGTGGTTTGCAGGGCAATATGTCCACGCCTCTTGCGACCGCCGTGCAATGCTGTGGGAGAACCTCTCATTGGCTATGATTTTGTTAAAGCTGAAAATCGTACGTGGCGTCATTTTATATCATTCAACGCCTCGAAATTTCAGGCTTGCATGCCAAGTCTACAGACTTCTTAGTTGTTCTATTCCTAAATGGAATATAATAGCTCCCTTGTCAGTAAGTGGACGTTTGTATCAGGGCATGGCTATGGCCCAATACCGTCGTCCTATGCGTTTCCCGAGGAGATTTTGAGTTCTGGAACCGAACTGCTCTATGTACATAATGCAACTTTTATATAAATAAAAAAATGTTTTCCGGAGAAAAATTTTCTGTTGTATAAATGATTGTTTACGGCGGACGATCTGCTGATAAAGAAAAATCTATTTATCAGACTTAAGTCATAGATCTCCAATAAGATCAACTGAGGAGCAAATTATGTCAAAAGTTTATCAAGACGCACAAAAAGGTTGTAATTGTTTGATATAATTCATACAAATTGTTAATTCAAATTGGAATTCGTAAATTAGTAATTGGGTCTTCAATTGGAAGTACCGCAATTGTATGGAACCCTGACTTGCTTGAGACCTAGACATGATGGTATTTACCTTATAGTTTCGAGTATCATGACTATCCGTATATACCGAGGGTATAACTGCAGCTCTTTACCGACAGTATATACGAGTAAATCTAAGACTTGAAATTATAAGCGTTAATGCTATCCAGATGATGATTTTGAATGTGGTTGATATGATTTTTAATTCTATTTGGGAACTGATGAATTGATTTGGATTCTGATTGAAAAATGATGATCCTTGAAAATGGGTTGAAATGTAATAAGCTGAGCGAAACCACAATGTGGATGATTGGGACGAGTCCCTATAATGATAAATGATGAAAATGATTCAGCAAATCACTATGAGATTAGTGGATTATGTTGTCAAATTGCTACTGTTAATACTTGAGACGGTAGATCAAGTTAAGGGATGACAAATTGAGAACTTGCTTAACTTAAATTCCGTGGAGGAATGTTCAGAAGGAAATTTTCGGTCTAATGGACCATTATCGTGTTAAAGATATGAATGATATGATCTGAATGAATTGTTATTTAATGATGAATTCTATATAAGGGATATTTATCCCCATATTCTGTTGGGTTGATCGGAATATAAGGAACCCCAGAATAAATTGGATATTAAGCAAAAAAGTTGTCCTCTACTTGCGAGATGAGGACATCTTGCACCTTTTAAGTGGGGTAGAATGTAAGATTCCTCCCCCAGCCTTAGAGGTATACAGGAGTAAGAATCTCCCTTTCTAATCTTATAATTATTCTCTCTCTAAAATAAAAGAAAGATTCTGTTTAAAAAAGGAAGAACCTTTTCCTGAATACTTCTCAAGAGTCCCACTTGTTTTAAGGATTCAGAACAACGAGTTCAGAAGTGAGAATCGATGTTTTGGATATCAAGGTTTTGGTCTCGAGTACGGCCCAAAAGAAGTTCTTTATCTCTTGGAAAGTATAAGAAGTTATCTCCCAGATATTGTGGACCAAAGAAAGTAGGTGATTTAGCTTACGAACTTCTTTTATCTCCTCATCTCAAAGTTCTGAATGCCTTCTATAGAAAAATGTGCCAAACCCAAATCATAGAAAGACGGTAAAACTTCAATGGCAAGTTACCGTTGGCTTCTAAGTTACGCTAGCTCCTTCCTTTATATAAATCGTAACTTTTACTTGTCGTTCACAGTAATCTTACTTCCATCGATCTTCTTTCTTTCTTAATCTCCTTCATGGCTTGGCAACAAGAATTAGTTTTATCCTTGATGATTTCTCACCTTCAAGACGCAAGGGAGTCTGTGAAGAAAGATTTTATAGAGCAGTATGAGCGCTCACTTTTCCCTCACTTGGGAACTTCTGTAGCGCAGACAAAATGGCGGACCTATCAAGACATAACTAGGGTAACACCCTGGGGACAGCAGCACTTTCGTAACAATGTCCGCTTGGCCATGGTTATTGAAGCTTTGGGTTTGGGTCCCCGATACTACTGCGTCATGAGATCAAGGCATCCTGGGTTTTCTGAGCGGGTCTTCTTACTGGCGTGTTTTCTTCCTCATGAGAAGATATGCCTTTACCCCGTTTTTGGCTTGCCTCTCAGAGGTCCTTTTGTTAGAACACCTCATACCACTGAGATAGGCGCAGCAATAACCCACAGAATCATTCCCATAGATGAGTTACCTTATACTTGTGCAGCTTGTGAGGACTGCTTTTGTGACCATATGATGGACGGGCTTATGGAAGTGTAAAGAGTTCCTCTATCTTTACTGTATAAGTTCCGAGAATGAATAAAGTTTAAATCTTGTTCGTATTTTGAATCTTGCTCTCTTTAAGACTTATCTTGGTGGTTAATCTTGATTAAAATTTTTCCCTAAGTCTCATATTCGTGAATCTTGCGAAATTATCACAAGTTGCGAGATGAGGACATCTCGCGTTTTTTAAGTGGGGTAGAATGTAAGATTTCTCCCCCAACCCCTTTTTGATGTCTAGTATCTTCCCCTGTAATCAACCCTCTTCAGAAATATAAAGACCCTGTTGCTAACTATTTTAGCCTAGAGAGAGAAAAATTATTCTAGAGAGAGAATATTCAGATTTTGAATATTTTTGGATAGAAAAATATCTCTTATAATTCAGATGAGTTCCCCTGAAACAGAAATTCAAAAAGAATTTTCCAATGTGCAATTGGAATTAATTGGAAATAGGTATAAAGAACCTTAGTCTAAGGGTCTAGATTTTCAGAAATCTTTAGACTATGGTCCAATTAAGGTTCCTATGGGCCAATAGCATCAATCCATGTGTAGGGAAGAGATAAATCCAAATTTGTAAAAAGAAGATACCCAAAAATGAGTAAATGCTCACATAAGGTGAAGAGTTGAAAATGTACAAGGTTTATTAGTAAAAAACTATGAGCAATATTAAAAATATGAGATATTTTGGGTATCCAAAAATGAGTAAATGCTCACATAAGATGAAGAGTTGAAAATGTACAAGGTTTATTAGTAAAAAACTATGAGCAATATTAAAATGATTCCATTATGACACATATGTAAGGAAGGGGAGTTCTTTAAAGGAGGTGCATATTTCACATGCTTGAATGAGTTTTAAACTCATAAAAATTGAGATATTTCATCTCTCCTCTCTCCTCATTCAAGTCTAGTTCCAAAAAGTTAGCTTAACTGACCTAAAAATGGTCAAATATTGACCAAACTGATTTAGAAAATTCTAGAATCAGTTTGTTTGGTTAGGAGCTCAATTTTTCCTATAAATAGAAGCCTCCCCCTTGTTGAAAAATAGATAGTGTTTATGCATCGTTACTCTACTCCACCTAAGCCAAGAACTGTGAATTCATTTAATAATTCACTAGTTTTTGGAGCTTCCCTCTTTCTTCAATCCCCATTAGTGGCTCCATCAACATACTTAACCAATTGATTGGTTGGGGGCCTCTACCGTGAACAAAGAATCAAGCAAGTTGTAAGGTAATTAGTGAATATTGATCTTTCTATAATTTCTCAATGGTTCTCTCTTCTCAACCCCTCTCAAGCTTGAGAAGCTTAATTGGTATGGTTTTTTAAATGCTATTGAAGTTAATTGGTGATTAGTAGTGAAGAGTTACATAATTTAATAAATGCTATTGAAGTTAATTTCCATTTATGTTTAAATTCTAATAGTTTTTATGAAATTTCTCTCTCTCACTCAAGAAATGGTCATACTCATGACCCATTCTCAATCCAAATCAAGCTTTTCATAAAGCTTTTCCTTAGCCCAAGATTAAGCTATGCTTGAGGCCAAATTAATGGCTTTTTTCTATGCTTTTAGTTTATGTATATTGATGATTCAATCCACTATGGATTAATGAGCCAATTAGAGATCATTTTTATTTCCTTAATGATAAGCTTTATCCCTTAGAAAAATTGAGATTTATCAGTCATAGCAGCGGAGCTATGGCAAAATTTTTATAAAAAT
Source organism: Cibotium barometz (assembly GCF_041138505.1). Taxonomy (NCBI): domain Eukaryota; kingdom Viridiplantae; phylum Streptophyta; class Polypodiopsida; order Cyatheales; family Cibotiaceae; genus Cibotium; species Cibotium barometz. Next base: position 43,814,913 of record NC_141050.1, read on the forward strand.
TATGCATAAAATAATCTTATTCAAAGCATAAAAAGAGGACTTCCTACCATATTCTAGGAATTATCATCCTAGATTAATTGAAAGAATTTCATTACAATCATGGAGAAATTGAATTTTAATATCATGCATAAAGGATAAGTTTTTATATCAAAAGTGTTATTTTTACCATTTTTATTTCATGCATAGAAGTATGCATAATGGATAAATTTTTATATCAAAAGTGTTATTTTTACCATTTTTATTTCATGCATAGAAGTATGCATAATGGATAAATTTTTATATCAAAAGTGTTATTTTTACCATTTTTATTTCATGCATAGAAGTATGCATAATGGATAAATTTTTATATCAAAAGTGTTATTTTTACCATTTTTATTTCATGCATAGAAGTATGCATAATGGATAAATTTTTATATCAAAAGTGTTATTTTTACCATTTTTATTTCATGCATAGAAGTATGCATAATGGATAAATTTTTATATCAAAAGTGTTATTTTTATCATTTTTATTTTCATGCATAGAAGTATGCATAAAGGATAAATTTTTATATTAAAAGTGTTACTTTTATCATTTTTAATTTTCATGCATAGAAGTATGCATAAAGGAAAATTTTTTATATTAAAAGTGTTACTTTTATCATTTTTAATTTTCATGCATAGAAGTATGCATAAAGGAAAATTTTTTTATATCAAAAGTGTTACTTTTATCATTTTTAATTTTCATGCATAGAAGTATGCATAAAGGAAAATTTTTTTATATCAAAAGTGTTACTTTTATCATTTTTAATTTTCATGCATAGAAGTATGCATAAAGGAAAATTTTTTTATATCAAAAGTGTTACTTTTATCATTTTTAATTTTCATGCATAGAAGTATGCATAAAGGAAACTTTTTTATATCAAAAGTGTTACTTTTATCATTTTTAATTTTCATGCATAGAAGTATGCATAAAGGAAAATGTTTTTATATCAAAAGTGTTACTTTTATCATTTTTAATTTTCATGCATAGAAGTATGCATAAAGGAAAATTTTTATATCAAAAGTGTTACTTTTATCATTTTTAATTTTCATGCATAGAAGTATGCATAAAGGAAAATTTTTATATCAAAAGTGTTACTTTTATCATTTTTAATTTTCATGCATAGAAGTATGCATAAAGGAAAATTTTTATATCAAAAGTGTTACTTTTATCATATTGGATTTCATGCATATAGGTATGCATAAAAGATATTCTTTTTATACTAAAAGTGTGATTTTCCTCATAAATGGATTTTATGCTTAACTTAGATGCATAAGAGAAATTCTTTTATTCTAAAAGTATAATTTCCTACCAAATTGAATTTATGCATAAGAAGATGCATAAAAGATTGATTTTAAATTCGAAAGTGTTAGTCTCCTTAAATGGAATTTATGTATAAATAAATGTGTAGAGAAATCTTATATCAAATATAAGAATTCTCTTTATAAAAAAAAAGATATGAAATGTGATAAGATGTGATAAGAAGTGTATGAGATGTGATAAGAATTGATAAGATGCGTATGGAAAGTGATAGGATGTGATAAGAGGTGTATGAGATGTGATAAGAATTGATAAGAAGTGTATGGAAAGTGATAGGATGTGATAAGAGGTGTATGAGATGTAAAAAGATGTGTATGAGATGTGATAAGATTTGATAAGATGCGTATGGAAAGTGATAGGATGTGATAAGAGGTGTATGAGATGTAAAAAGATGTGTATGAGATGTGATAGAATGTGTTAAGATGAGTTAGGATGTGTTAAGATGTATATGGGATGTGTTAGGACGAGAATGGATGTAATATGGTTGTATGAATGTGATGTGGATGTATACATGTAGATGTATATGTATGAATGTGAATGTTGATGTGGATGTGGATGTATGGATGTAGATACGGATGTGTATGTATGTATGTGGATGTGTATGTATGAATGAGGATGTAAAAATGGACGTATGTATATAGATGTGGATGTATGGATGTATGTATGTAGATGTGGATGTATGGATGTGATTGTGAATGAAGAGGTGGATGTGAATGTATGGATGTAGATACGGATGTGGATGTATGTATGTGAATGTGGATGTATGAAGGAGGATGTGAAAATGGATGTATGCATGTGAATGTGGATGTATGAACATGAATGTGGATGTGTGGATGTGGAAATGGAGGTATGGATGTATGAATGTAGATGTGAATGTATGCATGTAGATGCGTATGTATGAATGTGAAATTGGATGTATGATGTGGACGTACGAACATGGATATGTATGTAGAATAATGAATATGAAGATGTATGTGAGATAATGTAATCTATATGAGTGAATGGATGAGAACGAGTACACACTGTGAATGGAATGTGGAATAAGTAATGTGGTCCGAGAGTGGATAATATGGAAAGACAAGAGTTCGTTATAGAAACTGTATTTGTGACTGTTTGTAAATGACTGTTTTATGTCAAGAATGCTGGAGAAGCATTTTGACCGTCTTGAGGATTAAGGTCATGAAGACTGAACTGATAAAGTTGCAACTGCTGACGGAGAGTCAATGGAGGACGTCTCGCGTAGCAAGGTCGATCGAGGTCTTGACCAGCCTCGGCTCGATTTAAATGGTGAGCTTCCGGTACGGTGGATGAGGGACCAAGGAAGCGGCCTATGAGTGAAGCGCTAGGTCACCTGCGAAGGATCCTAGAGGGTGCTGACCATACGGTGCTCGGGCTCTGGGTCGCCGAAGATACCCACACGTGCGTCGTGGAAGATATTGGAACAAGGAGTAAGAGTTGTTTTCTGAAACCGGGCATGGATCTGGTTGATTGACCTTGCTGGTCCTCAACAGATGAGTCCATGGCTCTTTTATATGGATCTGTGGGTTGATCTTGCTGATCTTCCACGGAGATTCCATTCTATTATATGAATATATTGCCGGTTACTATGAGCTAGGAACTATGGAAAAGGCCCCTGAGAGAACAGGTGGTGAGCGTTCTGGTTGCCAATGATGCCATAAGTATACCGATGAAAGAATGACTGGAAATAAGGATTCAACTAGAGACTTTGAGGATTGTCATCAGTGACATAATGGTTTTATTAAAGGATTGTTTTAAAACTAGTTGATGCTAAGAAAAAGGCAATTTCATATTGGGTGTGTAAGTGGTATGACTAGTTTTATGTTTGCATGAACTTCCGGCTAGGGGGCCTTGGAACTCTTTTCCTTGGTACCCGGGACAAAACCTAACCAAATTCCAAATTGGATCCCATCACTACAGTGGTTGGGCGGTTGGCTAACCCATGGGATCGGATGGGGTTAGGCTGGACTGATGGATCCGTAAATCGAGATTTAATTTCTATTATTACGATAGATGAAGTAAATCCCGGATAGAAATTGTTCTATGGATAGGAATCAACGGCTGTGCCTCTTGATGGGGAAAAAAGCGTTGATCCCAATGATCCAAGTGCAAGTTCTTCCTTGATTTGACCAAGTACCGTTAAAGGTGCAATCAGATCAGTTTGATCAGTAATGATCTTGACTACGTTAGAGTAAAGAGTTATCCTGGTGGAATCGCCCGTGCTTTCCGGGTAAAGGAAGTTTTTTCGATTTCAGTTTTGGACAAAACGATGGATTAGTCTCTTGTCCGGATATCCGTGGGCGAGGCCCCGAGTGTGGGACCCTGTCCCGCGCGAGAAGTGCTACTTCCACTGCTAGTACCCCGAATCCGTTGCTCGGTGGGAACAGGGACCTCACAACTTGGGTTGAGCAGCACCACCTGCTTTACCTGTGGCTTTTCTAAAAGCTCCATCAAAGAACAAGGTGAATGCATTAGGTATAGTTTTGGGTGGTGGCAATGGTAGGGTCTTTACTCCAGGCACCTTAATCTCCTTTTCATGCATGCTATAAGTGAGAATCCCTGCCAATTGTGCATGCACACTATCTTCTACCTTGAAAGAGTATTGGAATTCCTGCAATTCCATAACCCACTTTGTGATTCTACCGCTGAGAGTCATTTGAGAAGACACCCAAGGAAACAAATTTTCTGCAGTGAGAATTACAAAAGGTTTTGGTAACAAGTAGGATCTAAATTTTCTCACCACAAAGATGAGAGCAAGCATCATGAGTTCCGCTTCCGTGTAGCCTTTCTCCAAGACATTCATGACCCTACTAACAAAGTAGATGGGCCGCATCCTAGTACTGTGGGGATCTTCCTGTAACAAAACTGTACCCACAGTTTCCTTTCCAACACTAGAGCTAACGAAGAAAGTGTACTCCCAACAAGGAGGCATGAGTGTTGGTAGCTCTGAAAAAATGACTTTAATGTTACAAAAGTACTCCTCAAGCTCATTTGACCATGCAAACTCTACTTGTTGAGTCAATTTTTGCAAGGGGTGAAGTAACTCTGAGGCTAAGTGAATGAAGCGTGAACCTTTTGAATGAATGAGATGGCCTCCTTGAGACTCTTTGGAGATGGTAGATCGATAAGAGCCTTTGCCTTTGTAGGATCCACCTCAATGCCTTTGGAAGAAACCTTATGACCAAGCAAGATTACTTCATCCTCACCGATATGACATTTGTCGGGATGGCCCCCCATGTTGTAGAGTTTCTTCAAGCCTTCTTCGACCCTCTGCACATGCAATGACTTAGAGCTATAGATGCAAAAATCATCTATGAACACTCTAATGGATTTCCCAAAGAATGCTTGAAACACCATGTTCATGAAACGTTGAGATGTTGCTAGAGCATTGGTCAAACCAAATGGCATGACTCTGAAAGCATAACAACCCCAAGGAGTGATTGAAAAGATGCAGGGGGGAAGAGAGCTTGAGCTCTTGCAAGCACACACACACACTCACAAAACCCTAATAGAGAACACACAAGGTGAGAGGCTGAAAATCTTCTTCTTCTCTACTCAACACTCAACACACCATATACAAGAATAAGAGTACACCCAATATGAAAGGTACTCAACCAATACATACACGGGTTCTCTATAGTGTGAACCCGACTAAATGAGCTGGCGCTATAACTATGCCAGTCTCTAGAATGGCTGTCACACAGCCTGTCATCCCACTGGCCGCATATCACCCAAGATCTCACCAACCATGCCAGTGGTGTAAGTGCGGGGCCTATCCCCCAGGCGGGTCATCAGTGTCCACCGCCTCAGTAGAGCTCGATATCTCAACACTCCCCCTCGAGCTCAACTCCATCTCATGTACACCAAGCGAAGCCCTGAATCTGCGAAGCTTCTCTGTACCCAATGCTTTGGTGAAAATGTCAGCTACCTGATCCTCTGTGCTGACATAAACAAGGTCAAGGTCTCCTGCCAAGACCTTCTCTCTGACGAAGTGGTAGTGGACCTCTATGTGCTTCGTACGAGCATGAAAGACTGGGTTCCTGGCCAACTGTATACTGCTAATGTTGTCACAGAAAATGACAACTTGTCTATCCACTGATAGACCCAAATCTGCAAGTAGCTTTCTCAACCAAGCTACCTCACATGCTGCCGTAGCAGCTCCTCTGTACTCGGCCTCTGTACTCGATAGAGCAACCGTAGGCTGCTTCTTGCTGCTCCAAGTCAGAGCAGCACTCCCCAAAGAAAACATGAATCCACTGGTAGATCTTCTATCTGAGATACTACCAGCCCAATCAGCATCTGTGTACCCATGTACACATATCTCTGTCCCAGTCTCATAGAATAGTCCACAATGCAAAGTAGACCTCACATACCTCAGTATGCGTCTGACTGCATCTAAATGCGGTTTCCGTGGAACCTGCATAAACTGACTCACCAACCCAACAGCATAGCTCAAATCTGGTCTGGTGATCGTCATGTAGATCAAACTTCCTACTATGCTCCTGTACATAGTAGGATCCTCCAAGATCTCTCCTGAATCTGCACTCAACTTGCCATTCTGATCCAATGGCACAGAAATAGGCTTACAGCCTGTCATACCATACTTGGACAACATGTCCAAGCCATACTGTCTCTGCAGTAATCCAATACCATGTGGTGACCTAATCACCTCAATGCCCAAGAAATATCTGAGCTCCCCCAGATCCTTCATCTCAAACTTCTGTCTTAGCAAGATCTTTACATCAAAGATCTCTGCATCATGGTCCCCCGTAATGATCAAGTCATCTACATAGATGACAACAAGCACAACTCCTCTATCACCATGTCTCACATACAATGAGAAATCTGCATTGGCTACATGAAAGCCAATAGTGACAAGATATTCAGAAATCTTGTCATACCATGCTCTTGGTGCTTGCTTTAAGCCATACAAGGCTTTCTTCAACCTGCAAACATGCTCGGGGTGACCCACATCCTCATAACCAGGTGGCTGCAACATATACACCTCTTCTTGCAAATCCCCATGCAAGAATGCATTCTTTACATCCATCTGATGTAAAGACCATTGCTTTGACGCAGCCACTGCTATCACAACTCTCACCGTTGCCATCTTGGCAACTGGGCTGAAAGTTTCCTCATAATCAATCCCATATGTCTGCGCATATCCTTTGGCTACCAATCTAGCCTTGTACCTGTTTATGCTTCCATCACTGTTATGTTTAACTTTGTACACCCACTTACATCCAATGGCTTTCTTGCCTTCTGGCAATTGCACTAAATCCCAAGTTTCATTTCCATATAGTGCATCCATCTCCTCATCCATAGCTTTCTCCCAATTCACATTTCCAACAGCCTCATCAATGCATGTGGGCTCAACAACCTGCACAACCTTTGCCATATATGCATAGTGATGTGCCACATAACCATCATATGTAAATCTCTGTACAGGGTTCTTCACTCTCCCTGATCTTCGCAGCTTTTCATTCATGGCTTCCATAGCCTTCTTTACACCAGGTGTTCTCATAGCTGGGATCCCAAGGTCCTCATCAAGGCTCATATCCGAGCCACTAGACTCTCCATCAACATGAGAATGCCCTGCAGAAATGTCAGGCATACCAAGGGGCTCAACCACTTTCTCTTTTCCTTTACGTGATGTACTAATCACATTTGCAGGGCTGGTATTATGACGCAGCCTGCCACTCCATGGTCTATCAATAGACACACTAGATGAGGACTCTCCTGGTCCACTCAAAGACTGTGATTGCTGACCTGCATTCTGTGCAACCACACTTCCACTCACATCAGCCCCAATAGCTTCTTTTTCAGCAGCATACCAACTGCTCATCTCATCAAAGACAACATCCCTGCTTATCCTCAACTCACGTGTAGAAGGGTTATAACACCTGTATCCCTTTTGCTCAAGGGAATATCCAATAAACACACATTTTTCAGCTTTCGGATCCAGCTTAGTTCTCAGCTCATCTGGCACATGCACATATGCAATGCATCCAAAAACTTTCAGATGAGACAAATCTGGTTTTCTGCCAGTAAACTTCTCCTCTGGAGTTACATCATGTATGGCTGCAGTTGGAGTCCTGTTCATGATGTATACTGCTGTAGAAACAGCCTCAGCCCAATAGCAATGCGGCATATTCTTCTCTTCCATCAATGCTCGCGCAATCTCAGCAATGTGCCTGTTTTTCCGCTCAGCAACTCCATTTTGCTGCGGAGTGTATCTGCATGTATACTGTCTCCGAATTCCATTCTTCTTCAAAAATTCAGAGAACTCATTGGAGAAGTACTCTCCCCCTCCATCTGACCTTAGGCACTTTACATATTTCCCTGTTTGTTTTTCCACCAAAACTCTGAAATTCTGAAAGTGAGTGAACACCTCACTCTTCTCCTTCATGAAATATACCCACACTTTTCTTGTGTGGTCATCAATGAAAGTGACATAGTACCTGCAGCCTCCCATAGACACGGTCTTCGTAGGACCCCATACATCTGAATGCACAACATCTAGTGCATTTCTGCTCACATATCTGTTACGTGGAAACACATGCTTTGTTTGCTTCCCAAATTGGCATGCTTCACATATTTTCTGCATACCTTCCACCTTAAATTTTGGCAGCCCTGTCACGATTCCTTTTGTCTGCATAGACTTCAATCTCTGAACATTTACATGTCCAATTCTTTTATGCCATATGTCTGTGTCTGCAACAACTCCTGAACCATTTGCAAACATCGCAGCACTCATTTCAGGCATGTCTACATTCAACGTAAACATTCTGCCCACTCTGTTGCCTTTTGCAACCAACTTGCACTTGTCTTTGAAATCTTCAACATAACACCCATCAGGGTTAAACCGAACCTGCAAACCCTGCTCAATCATCTGGCCAACTGAAACCAGATTCTTTGTTATGTTCGGTACATGAAGTACATCTGCAAGGTACTTCACTTTGCCATCCTGCATAGACAATGGCACATCTCCAATGTGGGCAATTGGATGAGCAGTGTCATCCCCTGTTTCCACAAAACCTGGTCTTTCCGGGTTTTTCATCTCCTTGAACCACTCCCCATGACTCGTCATGTGGTTCGAAGCGCCTGAATCCACATACCATACATTATCTTTTTGTGCTGCATCAACATTTTCAGACATGGCATTTACAACATGCTGCATAACAAACAACCTTTCATTATCCTCATTATTTCTGCTTGAGGATGCATAGTTGTTTTGCTGCACTTTCCCATTTTGCATGTCAGCCTGCTTCTTGTAACATTCTGCCTGCACATGTCCAGGCTTACCACAATAATAGCATTCACGTGCATCATTGTACTGCCTTTGCCAATTTCCACGGCCTCTTTGACTCCCCCTGCCTCTGAATCTGCCTCTTCCACCTGCGTGTTGTTGTTGTTGTTGATTCTGGGACTGTTGTTGTTGTTGCTGCTGCTGTTGGCCATAATTCTGATTACCTGTTCGGCCACCTCCTTGACCGCGTCCACGGCTCCTCTACCTCGTCCTCTTCTTGAACTCGTGTAGAAGGCCTGTTGCTCTGAACTGTTTTTGCTTTGTGAAGACTGTTGGTCTTCACCCAAGCTCTTCTCTTCAATAATCAGCATAGACACCAAATCTGTAAAGTTGGGAATGTTTTCTCGAGTCTGAATAGACGTCTTAAACGCCTTGTATTGTGGCCCGAGACCACGTAGACAGACTTCCACCTTGTCATCATCATCTACTGACACACCAATAGATGCAAGGGATTCGACAATACCCTTTATCTTCAACGCATAGTCATTCACAGACATGCTCTTTTTCTCCACAGTATGAAGTTCATTCTTCAACTGTATCTTACGTGCCTTGGTATTTGTTTCATAGAGCTTTACCAAGGTGTCCCACGCCTCCTTGGGGGACTTGGCATCCTGAATGTGCCCAATCATGGTGTCCTGTATACTAATGGAAAGCCAATACATAACCTTCCTGGCTCCTTGGTTCCAGTCTTTGAATTCTTTCACATCTGCAGCAGTCGGATTTATATCCGGTATCTCCGGTGCCTCTTCATGCTCGCCTTCTATGTAGTCCCAATAGCCTTTTCCCATCAGGAAATTAGTCAACCTGAACCTCCAAGCATGGAAGTTATTCTTGTCCAGCTTCTCAGCCACAATCTGTGTTATGCCATCATTAGACATCTTGCCAAACACACAATTTTACCAGAAACTGCACTCTGGTTTTTCTGCACAATTGCTGTATTTTCTGCACAGCGGTACTGTAGTACTCTCAAATGTCACAACCAGTGACTTCAATGCACATACATACACCCAATGGCAACTGTAGACCTCTTTGCAGCACCCACAGTGTCTGCACAGTCAATCTGTCTTCCTGCAGTTCTTAAAACAGAGTTCTGCAGAGAATCGGTGACTTACCCGCAGTGCTCGAAATCTCCTGCTTTCTGAAAAACGGAGGTCCAGATGTGCCCGAAACGCGTTTCCGGCCCGAAAATTTCAGTCCAAAGGACTATATAGTTGCCCTGTAGATTCACTCCCGCGAAGAAAGCTCCTCAATCGGAGATCGTTTGCCGGTGCCTCCCGTAGAGCTCCCGACAAGGGTGTAGTCACCAACACAATAGGGAAGAGTAGTTGTAGCTCTTACCCTCGTACCGCTTCTTGTGGTTCTCTTGCTTGCAGCTCAGCCCTTAGCACGAACCAGGCTCTGATACCATGAAAATATGCAGGGGGGGAGAGAGCTTGAGCTCTTGCAAGCACACACACACACTCACAAAACCCTAATAGAGAACACACAAGGTGAGAGGCTGAAAATCTTCTTCTTCTCTACTCAACACTCAACACACCATATACAAGAATAAGAGTACACCCAATATGAAAGGTACTCAACCAATACATACACGGGTTCTCTATAGTGTGAACCCGACTAAATGAGCTGGCGCTATAACTATGCCAGTCTCTAGAATGGCTGTCACACAGCCTGTCATCCCACTGGCCGCATATCACCCAAGATCTCACCAACCATGCCAGTGGTGTAAGTGCGGGGCCTATCCCCCAGGCGGGTCATCAGTGTCCACCGCCTCAGTAGAGCTCGATATCTCAACAGTGATGAAGGTTGTTTTCAATTGATCCTCCAATGCAATCCCAATTTGAAAGTAACCAGAGTAGCCATCACATATCGTATACTTCTCATGACCTGCTACCTCATTTAGGATCTCATCTTGAAATGGGAGAGGAAAGTGGTCCCTTTTTGTCGCCTCGTTGAGTGGACGATAGTCCACACACACCCTCCATTTGCCGTTCTTGGGAGTGACCACGACGGGAGAGACCCACTCTAAATTTTCTATAGGATATATGAACCCCGCTGCTAGAAGCTTCCTCACCTCTTTGAGTAGTTCTTGCTCCTTGATGACTCCTAGTCTTCGTAGCTTTTGTGCCTTAGGTTTGGCTTCTGGCTTTAGCTTGATCTTGTGTTGAATGGCCTCTACGCCATGCACATCTGTGTAATCTTTAGCAAAAAACCAAGGAAATTTCCTTAGTACACATTTAAACTCCTCTCCTTCCTCCGATGTAAGCTTTTTTGAGAGCATAGCATCAAACATTTCTTCATCATGCACAATTTGGTCTTCTTGAGAGCCTACCTCCTCCAAACCTTGACAGGGTGTCTCTTTGTCTTTTGCTTTGAATCTTACCCCCATGACTTCAATGGAAGACTCCTCTTCCATAGTGCTACTGCTGCTTTCTTCCTCTAAGGTGTCATCGGTCCAATCCTCCTCTGTTTCACCTTGAGAAGATTCTTCATTCATCTCCTCTCGTCGTTGCTCCATGTCAAAGATAATCTTCTTATGATTTTCATTCCTGCAAATTAACTTTCCATTTTTCCAATCCGGCAAAGCTCGCATTCTCATTAGCCATGGTCTACCTTAGATAAATGGATAACCACTTCCCTTGGTAGACATAACATAAAAATCAACAACCTTCTTAATGCCAAAAACTTCCACAGAAACATTCTTACAAATCCCAAGACACTTTGCTTTGCTATTGTTTGCCATTTTCACCTTAATTTCCTGAAGGTGTTTCATGAATATGCATGCCTAGTCTTTGCATAAGGTCCTCTGTCATAATGCAAATTTGTGCACCCCCATCTACTAGACCCTTCTTAACTAGCCTTCCCTTGATGTAGCAATCTAATATAGGTGTAATGTCCTCATCCATCTCGGCTTGTGAAATTTTTACAACAGCCACATTCTCTTTTACTTTTCTCCTAGTGCTCACGGCCTTTGTTAATTCTCTCCTAACATAAGGCTAGAAATTGAGGCCACGAGATATTAGGACCCTTACCTCTCATGTCTTCCAAAAGGTTGTATGGAGCCATACCATGTCCAAGGGAAAAATCTTGGAGGTTTATACGACGTTGTCTCCTCTTGACTTCCTTGTTTTCCTTCACTTTCTTTCCTCGTCCATGGTCACTTTGTGATGCCACACCCTCCTTTTCCTTCTCTTTTCCACGCCCTCGTTTGATACCATTTGCTTCAATGTCTACCTCCTTGGTCTTTGTTACCTCTACCACATGTACATTTGGGTCCGGCAAGGGCGGCATTCCTTCCACTCCTCGTGGAGGAGGTCTTGTTGCATTGGGCCTTTGCAAAAGCATCGGTTGTTGTTGACTAGTACCTTCACCTGCATTCATCACTGGATAATTCATGTTAGGCTTCCCTGGCTCTCCACGAGGCCAAGGACAATTATACATCCCATGCCCTGACTCTCCGCAATTCCAACATTGCAAGAGTCACCTAGGTCATGGCTCTCGTTCTTCAACCCTTTTGGCTTGGCCCTTCTATTCCACATTAGGAAATTTTTGAGCTCATTTTGGGGCCCTGTAAGGAAGTTTGACCGGAATATTCCCTCCAAAAAGGGACACTGGATAAAATTTTTGCAAACGAACTCCAAATTTGTCAGACCTCACATATTTAGATTCTACTCTTCAAAAGCTATCCATTGATATATAACACGATAGGGTTCAGAGAAGGGACAAGATAGATACCTAGAAGATTCCTTTTTGCCTAGGAATCTTCTACGTTACTAGAAGATTCCTTTTTGCCTAGGAATCTTCTACGTAACGTAGAAGATTCCTAGGCAAAAAGAAATCTTCTAGGTATCTATCTTGTCCCTTCTCTAAACCCTATCGTGTTATATATCAATGGATAGCTTTTGAAGAGTAGTATATAACACGATAGGGCTCAGAGAAAGGACAAGATAGATACCTAGAAGATTCCTTTTTGCCTAGGAATCTTCTACATTACGTAGAAGATTCCTAGGCAAAAAAGAATCTTCTAGGTATCTATCTTGTCCCTTCTCTGAACCCTATCGTGTTATATATCAATGGATAGCTTTTGAAGAGTAGAATCTAAATATGTGAGGTCCGACAAATTTGGAGTTTGTTTGCAAAAATTTTATCCAATGCCCCTTTTTGGAGGGAATATTTCGGTCAAACTTCCTTACAGGGCCCCAAAATGAGCTCAAAAATTTCCTAATGCATCTTGTGCAAAGTGGATAGACAAGTTATTTAAAGATTCATTTAGCTTTTCTATCACCTCAACTGTGACCTCAGGTAATTCTCTATGAGTGCAAGATTGTACCTCTTCCCTAGGCTTTGAATCATCAAAGATAAAGCCCCCCCTAGCATACACCTCATCTTTCGGAGTTTCTTGGTAGCCCTAATTCAGCAACATCAAATGTTGTCGGCTCTCCTGACTCTACTTGCAATTTTAGTGATGGGTACATCCCTACAATAAATCTCTCCTTCTTCAAGAATTCTGCACCATCTCCAAGGTTAGGAAGACTACGCAACCAAAGAGTCCAAGGCATAAGAATTCTTGCTTATAACTCAAGTAGTCCTCTAGATCCTTTTGCTTATGAGCAACTTTTTCTTGCCATAGCTTTTGTGTGTTCAAAAGGAGTGAAGTAATTGTCTCTAAAAAGTTGTATGACCCCCTTGTAATCTACTCGTGCATGTGCAGGGTAGAGATTGAAACCAAGTGGAAGCATCTCTTCGTGTAGGACCAACTCAAACATGTCTAAGCACTCTTCATCTCCTACCACTCTCTTTATGTGGAGTGCCATTCTAAAGTTTGATAAGAACAACTCGGTATCTCCAAAGAATAAGGGGCAGCCACTCATTTGCCTAGTGGTATCCATGCTTAAGAAGAAGAAGCACAAATATGATTGCACAAAGGTCTTCCTTCACTCTCTTTCTCTCTCACTCTTTTTTTTTTTCAAAGTAGAATGAAAATGTAGACGTCAAAGCTTATGTCATAACGAATCAAAGGCAAAATAAATGGATTAAAACTGAGGCATTAATGGCTGCTACTTGCCTAGGTCCAAACATACGACGAATGACACGCTGAAATTGCAACTTACTACCAACAACTATGTATATTTCTTACCTAGCATAAGAAATTAGCCTACGGTATAAGTATTCTTGATTCCTAAAACTAAGCTAAAACAAGATGAAAATATGCACATCAAATGAAATGGTGTAATCTACAGTGGGAAGTATGACAGGATTAGGTGATGCTAAAACCTCTCTTAGTCTTTCTGGACCAAAAAGAAGAACCATGCGTTGTTGGTAGAAAAATTTTCTATCAATGCAAACATTCACTCTAATGGAGCGCACCCAATGAAATTGGTTGAATTGAATCCCAAGAGGATTAGGAGGAGTTGAATCCCAAGAGGATTAGGAGGAGGTGGATTATTCATGAAACATCACACAAAAGTACCAACTTTCCTTCTTAAAATATGATACCCAACAAGCACACAAGGAAATTTATGTGTTAAAGAGATCGATGTACCTTAAATACCCATTCAAAAATTGCTCGTCCTAAGTGGGGGCACCAAGTCCGAGGGGCAGTCCGGGGGGCGGGCAACAAGAAGAGCGGCCTCTAAGCACTCCTCAAGGCTCCCGTGTTGCTCAATGGGCTTGGGGCACAACGCAACACAAGCATAAGAACCCCAAAACCACACACTCAATAAGAAAAGGGGCACCACCTAGTTATGTGTGTGAACTAGGACACCAAAGATCTTTCCTTGTAGCCAATCAACACAAGCTAACCATATACATCAATCAAAAGGCACACACACCCTCAGCAAACACTCATAATATATGATATTGTGTGTGTAGGAGACTAGCATAACACAAATAGATGCACACCAAACTTGGAGAAGAACTTAGAGAGACAATATAAGCTTGATTTTGTTGTCGGTATACACATGGTCTTAAGGTTACGGGAGCCCTCTCACCATACGACCCTCTTACCATGGATTTAAAGGTAACAAATAAAAAACAGGCCCTCAAGCCGCCAAGCATAAAATCACACTACAAAATACAAGGATCGAATTTACCTTAAATCAAACATCGGACCGCTTTGCTAAATCAACTTTGGAGATGTAGGAGTCCAAGACTTTGTACACGATTGCACCCAAACTACTAATCTTATTTATGCAACAAGGGCAACAAGGGCAAGATACAATTATGATAGGGAGTATGGCATCACTCAAGCCCTCACAATGACATAACTAGCTTCAAGCTTCTCTATGCAATCAAAGGTATTGACATATAGAGAGAGCTCACAAGTTCACTATCTCCTTACATACTAGAGTTGGGAGTGGTGTACAATGTGTGTAATCCCCCCTTCACAAGGAATGGAGGGGCTCTATTTATAGGTTTGAGAAGTCCCAATTAGGATTAAGCCTAATCAATTTTATTATGAGAAATCATAGATTATGGATTTTTTATTTTGAAATAAGAGTGGGCCTCTTCTTATCCCTTGAGTCACATGGATGTGGGCTCAAGGTGAGAGAATTATTGAAGGTGAGAGGAGAGTGTGATGTAGAGGTTTGTGCTGCCTACTCAAAAAGTAGTAGAGTGGGTGCTTATTTACATATGTTTAGTGGGGTTAGTAGTTATTAGTAATCACTATAAAAGGCTAGTAGTACAATGTACAAATGGCCTTAGACATTCCACAAATGAAGTGGGAATGTATCAATATGGATTTTGTTACTGGATTACCATCGGTGCAATCAAGTTACAACTCCATTTTTGTGGTAGTTGACAGATTAACCAAGGTTGACCATCTGATTCCTGTAAAATAAACCTACTCTAGCAACATCCACTACTCTGTATAGTGGATGTTGCCAGAGTCTTCCTCAAGGAGATTTTCAGGCTGCATGGCTTACCCAGAAGAATAGTGAGCGATAGAGATTCTAAGTTCACATCAAGGTTTTGGACTGCTTATCTCAGTACAGCTTATCATCTAGAGACAAATGGTCAGACTGAAAGAGTAAACCAAGTAATTAAAGATATTCTTCGGTCTTGCTGTGGGGGGAAGGGAACCCAAAAAGTGGCTAAGCTACTTACATCTAGTGGAGTTTGCTTACAATGCTTCTTATCACCAAAGTGTTGGGATGAGCCCATTCAAAGCATTCGGAAAGATCCTTTGTGTGGTTGAAAGCTCAAAGAAGCTTGGACTCTCCCATGTGTAGATCTTTAAGTTAACCGCCGCCGGTCTCCTTCTTGCATTCGACGAAAGTTGATTGAGGTGAAGAACATGGGGGTTTTTGTAGATCAAAACCCCATATTTGCAGAGGTTAATATGATACATTCATGCTGAATTTTTATGTATTTTTTGAGATTGGGAAAATAATTTAGTAATATGGGAGTAGTAGGGAGAGAAATGGAGATGAGGTATGGGTGTAGAGTAGATATGAGAGCAAATGGAGATGGAAGGAGAGGGCAAAGGTGGAGAGGGTGAGAGAGGACATGAAGTTTGCAAGATTGATGGAGTGAGAAAGGAATGGGTAAGTGTTTAGGTGATGAATTTGCAAGGGAGGTGAGAAGAAACTAGGTGTACCTTGCCAAAAAGTGGACAAACTAGGGTCCAATAAAAAATTCATATCTCACCGCCATTAGCTCAAAAAATTCTCAAAAACTTTGAGCATATTCACAAGCTAACTTTTATCTCTTAATGACTAGTCCAAATTCGGAGTGGAGGCGGGCGCAAAAATTCTAGCAGAATCATGTATTTTTTGAATTTTTAAAATCTTTGTGTGGGTCCCCATTGGTGGAATTTCTTGATAGCTCCAAGAGTGAGTACCCAATACATCATATCCTGACCTTAGAGACTCAAGTGTATGTGGACACTTGCATGGAGGAGATTTTTTCCATTTGATAAAGATATAATAAGAAAAAAAACAAGCTAGTACTTTAACTAGTCAACATATCATGATAATATGGTTATTATGATAGAAAAATAAAATAAACAAAGAGGTCTAATTGTGAATAAAAATAATAAAATATATAAAAATAATTGATATATGAAAAACTATTTAAGAAAAATATATAAAATAAAATATTTAATAAATATTTAATAGTAAAAAATATATACAAAAATACTAAACTATGGAAGTCAAAAGGGAGGGAGACTCTCATTATTTTAGGGTAGATGAGAGAATAAAAGATGAAATAGTCTAAGGGAAAAAGTGATTTAGGTAGTAGGCTCTTTACAAGGTGTGGGTAGAAATGTGAGAGAATAGGATTTACTTATGCATGGTAAAGTTGAAGCATATGTACAATAATGGTCCAAAAGTATTATGAAGAAAATAATAATAATAATAAATAAATAAATAAATAAAATATACTTAGGTTTTGTAATACACACACCTAATGAAGTATGTACATAATTAGAGAAAATAGAAACCCCCATATTTAGGCCATTATATGAAATGAAATATTTACACAAAATGGGCCGTAATAACTTTATTTTTTTGATAAGTAGCTAGCAAAAACTTTTTTTTTTTATAATATAAATATATGTAGAAGATATGGGTAAAGTCCCTAACGCACACAGGCCTATTTACAATGAAAAGGTATTTATGACAAAGAGTTTATGTAATTTTCCTTGGCCGAGGTAGCTCCTTGTGGTAATGTGGATAGTCGAAAAACGGCTATCAATGCTAAGGACTGAGCTGCAAGCAAGAGAACCACAGGAAGCAGTACGAGGGTAAGAGCTTTAACTACTCTTCCCTATTTGTGTTGGTGACTACACCCTTATCGGGAGCTCTACAGGAGGCACCGGCGGCAAACGATCTCTGATTGAGAAGCTTTCTTCGCGGGAGTAAAGTTATCGAATAGACTTTTTGGGGCAAAAATCGCATTTCGGGTACGTTTGGACCTCCGTTTTTCAGAAAGCAGGCGATTTCGAGCACTGCGGGTAAGTCATCGATTCTCTGCAGAATTTTGTTTTAAGAACTGCAAGAAGACAGATTGGCTGTGCAGACACTGTGTGTGCTGTAAAGAGGTCAACATTTGCCATTGGGTGTATGTATGCACATTGAGGTCACTGGTTGTGACATTTGGGCGTACTATAGTACCGTTGCAAAAAATATGGCAGTTTGTACAAGACAAACCAGAGTGCTGTTTCTGGTAAATTTGTGTATCTGGCAAGATGTCAAATGATGGCATAACCCAGATTGTTGCTGAGAAGCTTGATAAGAACAACTTCCATGCTTGGAGGTTTAGGTTGACGAATTTCCTGATGGGAAAGGGCTACTGGGACTATATAGAAGGTGAGCATGAAGAGACATCGGAGATACCGGATATCCGACTGCTGCAAATGTGAAAGAGTTTAAGGATTGGAACCAAGGAGCCAGAAAGGTCATGTATTGGCTCTCTATTAGTATACAGGACACCATGATTGGTGGGCACATACAGGATGCCAAGTCCCCCAAGGAGGCATGGGACACCTTGGTAAAGCTTTATGAAACAAATACCAAGGCACGAAAGATACAGTTGAAGAATGAACTTCATACTGTGGAGAAAAAGAGTATGTGTGTGAATGACTATGCATTGAAGATAAAGGGTATGTGAAACAAATACCAAGGCACAAAAGATACAGTTGAAGAATGAACTTCATATTGTGGAGAAAAAGAGTATGTCTGTGAATGACTATGCATTGAAGATAAAGGGTATTGTGGAATCCCTTTCATCTATTGGTGTCTCAGTAGATGATGATGATAAGGTGGAAGTCTGTCTACGTGGTCTTGGGTCACAATACAAGGCGTTCAAGACGTCTATTCAGACTCGGGAAAACATTTCCAATTTTACAGATTTGGTGTCTATGCTGATTATAGAAGAGAAGAGCTTGGGTGAATACCAACAGTCTTCACAAAACAAAAATAGTTCGGAGCAACAGGCCTTCTACACAAGTTCAGGAAGAGGCCAAGGTACAAGAGGCCGTGGACGCGGTCAAGGAGATAGCCGAATAGGTAATCAGAATTATGGCCAGCAGCAACAACAACAACAGTCCCAGAATTCACAACAACAACAACAACAACATGCAGGTGGAAGAGGAATATTTAGAGGCAGGGGGAGTCAAAGAGGTCATGGAAATTGGCAAAGGCAGTATAATGACACACGTGGATGCTTTTATTGTGGTAAGCCTGGACATGTGCAGACAAAGTGTTATAAGAAGCAAGCTGACATGCAAAATGGAAAATTGCAGCAAAACAACTATGCATCCTCAAGCAGAAACAATGAGGATAATGAAAGGTTGTTTGTTATGCAGCATGTCGTGAATGCCATGTCTGAAAATGTAGAAGCAGTACATAAAGATGATGTATGTTACGTTGATTCAGGTTCTTCGAACCACATGACAAGTCATGGGGAGTGGTTCAAGGAGATGAAAAACCTGGAAAGACCAGGTTTTGTGGAAACAGGTGATGACACTGCTCATCCAATTGCCCATGTTGGAGATGTGCCATTGTCTATGTAGGATGATGGCAAAGTGAAGTACCTTGTAGATGTACTTCATGTACAAACATAACAAAGAATCTGGTTTCAGTTGGCCAGATGATTAAGCAGGGTTTGCAGGTTCGGTTTAACCCTGATGGTTGTTATGTTGAAGACTTTAAAGACGTGCAGGTTGGTTGCAAAAGGCAACAGAGTGGGTAGAATGTTTACGTTGAATGTAAACATACCTGAAGTGAGTGCTGCAATGTTTGCAAATGGTTCACGAATTGTTGTAAACACAGACATTTGGCATAAAAGAATTGAACATGTGAATGTGCAGAGAATGAAGTCTATGCAAACTAAAGGAATTGTGACAGGGCTGCCAAAATTTAAAGTTGAAGGTATGCAGAGAATATGTGAAGCATGCCAATTTGGAAAGCAAACAAAGCATGTATTTCCACGTAACAAATATGTGAGCAGAAATGCACTAGATGTTATGCATTCAGATGTATGGGGTCCTACGAAGACCATGTCTATGGGAGGCTACAAGTATTATGTGACATTTATTGATGACCACACAAGGAAAGTGTGGGTATACTTCATGAAGGAGAAGGGTGAGGTGTTCACTCACTTTCAGAATTTCAGAGTTATGGTTGAAAAGCAAATAAGGAAATATGTAAAGTGCCTAAGGTCAGATGGAGGGGGAGAGTACTTCTCCAATGAGTTCTCTAAAGTTTTGAAGAAGAATGATATTCAGAGATAGTTTACATGTAGATACACTTCGCAGCAAAATGGAGTTGCTGAGCGAAAAAACAAGCACATTGCTGAGATTGCGCGAGCATTGATGGAAGAGAAGAATATGCCGCATAGCTATTGGTCAAAGGCTGTTTCTACAGTAGTTTACATCATGAACAGGACTCCAACTGCAGCCATACATGATGTAACTCCAGAGGAGAGGTTTACTGGCAGAAAACCTGATCATCAGCTGAAAGTCTTTGGATGCATTGTACATGTGCATGTGCTAGATGAGCTGAGAACTAAGCTGGATCCAAAAGTTGAAAAATGTGTGTTTATTGGATACTCCCTTGAGCAAAAGGGATACAGGTGTTATAACCCTGCTACACGTGAGTTGAGGGTAAGCAGAGATGTTTTCGATGAGATGAGCAGCTGGTATGCTGCTAAAAAAGAAGCTGTTGGGGTTGATGTGAGTGGAAATGTGGTTGCACAAAATGCAAGTCAGTAATCACAGTCTTTGAGTGGACCAGGAGAGTCCTCATCTAGTGGTTCAGTTGATAGACCATGGAGTGGGAGGCTGTGTCATAATACCAGTCCTACAAATATGATTAGAACATCACATAAAGGAAAAGAGAAAGTGGTTGAGCCCCTTGGTATGCCTGACATTTCTACAGGGCATTCTCATGTTGATGGAGAGTCTAGTGGCTCAAAGATGAGCCTTGATAAGGAGCTTGGGATACCAGCTAACACCTGGTGTAAAGAAGGCTATGGAAGCCATGAATGCAAAGCTGCGAAGATCTGGGAGATTGAAGAATCATGTGCAGAGGTTTACTTATGATGGTTATGTGGCACATCACTATGCATATATGGAAATGATTATGCAGGTTGTAGAGCCCACATGCATTGATGTGTGTTGTGTAAGGTCCCTCCCAAGCCATGTATGTATGTGTCTCTTTTAATATAGATTTCAATAAGAAAAGAGAGTGTACTTAGAGAAGAGTGAGACAATAAGGCTAGAAACATTAGGAAAGTGTTAGAATAAAAATATTAGCTCCAAAAATTCTTTTTTTTTTAAAAAATAAGAAGATAAGAATAGTTCTATTAAGAGATAAGTATTTCCAAAAATAGAATTTTGAATTTAGGTGATAAGAGGTCATATTTAGAGTATTTTTACATATTTAGAGTCCATGCATACTAAAAATGCATACTAAAAATGTGGAAAATAATGCGTTTCTAAAGATGGCGCGTTTGTGGCTATATACAGACATTTTTGCCTATTCTACCCGCGCATTTGTGGCTTGTAGACCAGATGTCTTCCGATTCTTTTGACTGGTTATATGACCATATTCTAAGTTTTTATTAGAGAGTTATGGCCGAAACAATTTGCTGATTCTGTCAGGGTCTCTACACAGGGAAAACTGTAAGAAGGCAGCAAGTAGTCTCAAGGTAATCCTAGAGCTTGAGATGTACATATCCCTTCATTTTTATCTAATATCTTAGAAAAGAAGCTTAGATTGCTATGGTATTTTGGAGGAGGAGACCAAAACTCCATAGCTTTTCTTTTAGAGAAAGAATAGTATGCCATAGTCCTATAAGAGAAGGCTATTTTGCCATAGACCTTAGAAAGAGAGAAGAGTCACAGTACGAGTAAGAGGAGATAAAGCTTGGGGATGATTGGATGATTTCAATCGTAAGACAAGGTATTACAAGACTCTATTCTCATATGTCGAGTTCTAAAGCTCTTGTTAACGAGCAAAGACAACGACAAACGATAAATTTCTATAAGGTATATACATATTTTGTTTTTCAATTATATATCATTCTTAGGGGTTGAGGTATGGCCCCGGCTTCTCAATTAATTGTTAATAGTGATCTATTTGATTGATTTACTATTTAAAGTTTGTATTCTTTTAAACAACAGCATATGCCTTAATAAAGAATGTCTTATCGTAATCTGAAGTTGAAATGCTAAAATCTTTGTGAAAAGGATTGTTTTCTTAAGAAGGTAACATGGATTCTAGTTCTATGGTTTAGTTGAGTAAATGGATT
Organism: Cibotium barometz; assembly: GCF_041138505.1. Lineage (NCBI taxonomy): Eukaryota > Viridiplantae > Streptophyta > Polypodiopsida > Cyatheales > Cibotiaceae > Cibotium > Cibotium barometz. The sequence continues at coordinate 43,836,839 of NC_141050.1, forward strand.
GTTATCTTGGTTAAATTAAGATACAGGTACAACTTCTCCCTGCCTTGACGCTGCCCCGTTCTTGTGCTTGTATAGCCGGACGACGGAGATGTTAGTAAGGCCCAGAGTTGGCCCATGGTATCCCTCATACCATTGGGAGAATGAGGTTCGCCGCCGATTGAGGCGAGTGATTGTGATGCTGCCTAGTTCTGAGGGCCCAGGCTTATGCGGTGAATTAGCCCATCCTAGTGCGTAGATATCCCTCTGAGGGGGGGAGGATCGAGCGATGGAGCCTGAGAGGGCGACAGGCTGGCTTGAGTCCTCGCCAGCAGCGGCCGACGATGAGGTCATCTCTATTCACATCACATCTATGCATCCCTTCATTCACATCTATCTGATTCACATCACACATCTCTTCACATCTACTTACCTCACATCTCTTTGTCTTCTTGAATTATCTTTCTCGAAAAGGGGGTGATATTTCAATTACTAAATTTAGTGAATTTCATTCATTGAATATTCACTTAACTGATTTCTATATTAATCATGAATTTTGATGAGGAATAAATTAATCATTTATGCGAATATTTTGACTTCGATAGATTTCTTGAATTTTCTCTTTACAAACCGAGTGAATATGAAACGATAGAATTTTCCCTCTCAAAGTATTTACTTATTAATTTATCAAATATTCATGGAAATTAAACATAGAATTAAAGAGAATCTAATTTTGATATAAAAATTCTTTATGCATCTATTTATGCATAAAATCAATTTAACAGGAATAATACTTTTAAAATAAAAAGATTTTCAATATGCATCTTTCTATGCATAGAATTTAAATCTAATGAAAATAACCTTTTTATAATAAAAATATCCAATATGCATCTTTCTATGCATAGAAATTGAATTTAATGAAAATAACACTTTTATAATAAAAAATATCTAATATGCATCTTTCTATGCATAGAAATTGAATCTAATGAAAATAACACTTTTATAATAATAAAATATCCAATGTGCATCTTTCTATGCATAGAAATTGAATCTAATGAAAATAACACTTTTATAATAATAAAAATATATCCAATGTGCATCTTTCTATGCATAGAAATTGAATCTAATGAAAATAACACTTTTATAATAAACAAATATCCAATATGCATCTTTCTATGCATAGAAATTGAATCTAATGAAAATAACACTTTTATAATTAAAAAAATATCCAATATGTATCTTTCTATCCATAGAAATCGAGTCTAATGAAAATAACACTTTTATAATTAAAAAAATATCCAATATGCATCTTTCTATGCATAGAAATTGAATCTAATGAAAATAACACTTTTATAATAATAAAAAATATCCAATATGCATCTTTCTATGCAAAGAATTTGAATCTATTGAAAATAACACTTTTATAATAAAAAATATCCAATATGCATCTTTCTATGCATAGAAATTGAATCTAATGAAAATAACACTTTTATAATTTAAAAAAATATCCAATATGCATCTTTCTATGCATAGAAATTGAATCTAATGAAAATAACACTTTCATAATAAAAAGAATATCCAATACCCATCTTTCTATGCATAGAAATTAAATCTAATGAAAATAACACTTTTATAATGAAAAAATATTCAATATGCATCTTTCTATGCATAGAAATTAAATTTTAATGAAAATTATACTTTTATAATAATAAAAATATCCAATATGCATCTTTCTATGCATAGAAATTGAATCTAATAAAAATAACACTTTTATATTAAAAAAATATCCAATATGCATCTTTCTATGCATAGAAAGTAAATCTAATGAAAATAACACTTTTATAATAAAAGAAAATCCTTTTATACATCTATTTATGCATAAAATAGGAATAACACTTTTAAAATAAAAAAACATTTCTTTTAAAATGCACAAACGGTGGGGATTATTCTTTTTGAATAACATAAAGATAAAACTTATTTCCACAAAATTTAAGAAAATTTGCCATAACCATGGCTGACCATTTCTCAATTTTTACATTCTAAATTTATTTTAAAATTTATCTTAAGATGAAATAAAGCACTCTAATCTAATCAACTTTTCACTTCTATGGCTCTGGGGAGGAGTAGAGTAACACAGTGCATAAACACTATTAAGCTTTTACAAAGGGGGAGGCTTCTATTTATAGGAAAAAGTGAGCCTCAAACCAAGGAAACTGGTTCTAGAATTTCCAGATCAGTTTGGTCAATTTTTGACAATTTTTTTTCAGTTCAGCTTACTTTTTAGAACTAGACTTAAAATAGGAGAGAGGAGAGATAAAATATCTCATTTTATTGATTTAAAATGGGGAGTAATGATGAGAAAAAAGGCGCCTCCTTCATGAGGGAGAATCCTCATTTTGAGGTGTCAGAAATCAGTTTTTTAACTATTTTCCTTGGTCCTTAGTCCACTCTTCATCTTATGTGAGTATTTACTCATTTTTGGGCGGTTTTTCTTTATTTCTTCAATTTATCTCCTCCCTACATTTGGATTAATCTAATTGGTCCCTCAGAACCTTAATCCAAAATTTTCAGAAAATCTAGACCCTTAGGCGGCTAAGGCCTTCTGAGTAGATTATAATTTATTTCTAATGCACCTTAGGAAATTCTTTTTAAACTTCTGTTTTGAGAAAATTTAGTTTAATAAGAAAGGATATTTTTCCATCCAAAGATATCTAAAAACTCAGTTACCTCTCTCTAAAACATTTTCTCTCTCTAGGCCAAAACAGGCAGAAACAAGATCTTTTATTATTCTGAAAAGGGGATTGATTTAGAGGGGAAGAAACTCGACATCTTGAGGGGCTGAGGAGGAATCTTACATTCTCTCCTACTTGAAAAATGCGAGATGTCCTCATCTCGCAGGTGGAGTATGATCTCTTTCATCTCGCAGGTGGAGTATGATCTCTTTCATCTTCTTCTTCTTCTTCAATTACTTCCAGCGTTACTACCTTGGAAGTGGACGGCCGATTTGGAAATATCTCTCTTTTCCTTCCCCTATTCTGAGGCAGAGATCTTGCATTACTTTGGATTGAGACTGCGGGTTGGTTAGAGGGTCTACCCCTGGGATTTTCTTGATTTTGGCGAAAAGAAACTTCATTACTCTAGAAGGAAGGAGATGGAGTCTGGAATCTTGATCTGTGATTTCCCTGCCCCTGAAAACCTTGATCCAAAAGGTGTTGGGCAATCCATACTGTGCTGTCCAAATCCTTGACAGTTACAGCATTTCACTCCCTTGTTCAAGGGTGGAACTTCTGAAGTTGAATTCGGATTGAGTTTCGGGAAAAGGACATTTCTTCCATTCTAAAACTTCCCATGTCCTGGGCTTTTGACCCTGATATCTTTTAGGCGGTGGAAGGTTGGAATCACCTTCTGGAATTAAAAACCTTTTGAAAGGTGATGGTGCTGGCTTTGGCAAGACTTTGACATCAAAGGCCTTGGTGAAATCCTTTGCCATCGGCACTGCTTCAGCCATGGAAACTGGCTTGGCATTCTTCACCAGCATATTCAAAGGTTCGTTCAATCCCCGAGTGAACCTGGTCATCATCAGCTATTCTTTATCTAGCGGTGGCGAGAATTTGAGGAGGAGAGCAAACGCTTGGTGATATAATTCAATAGTTCTGCTCCACTGGGTTAACTCTAAGAATTCGTTCATCTTTGTTTCCAAAAAGCTGGGAGGACAGAACCTTGTCCTTAGGTAATTTTTGAGATCATTCCATGTCTGGGTATTCCGATCCAGACGGTTTGTCTCGCAGTGGTTTCTCCATGCCACTCTGGTTGTTTCTACTATCTTCAGTCTCGCAGTGGTTTCTCCATGCCACTCTGGTTTCTCCATGCCACTCTGGTTGTTTCTACTATCTCCAGTCTTGCAAGAGCCATTTTGCTCTTCTCATTGTACCCGATGACATCGAAGTACTCTTCCATTGCTTCGATCCACTTTTCCACAGCCTCACCCAAGTTTTTCCCTTCACCCTTGAAAGGTCCAGGCTACAATCTATGAAGAGTTTTACGAACATCCAAGTCGAGCTCTTTCTCATCAAGTTGGGGGTTATCATTTCTACCACGACGACCTCAATCCATGCTCCTATCAATACAAAAATCCTTGTTAAGTCTCTTTATTTATGATTCAAATCCGATTTTAGATTCAACTAATTCTGGGGTTCTTTAGATTCTTGTTAAGTCTCTTTATTTATGATTCGAATCCGATTTTAGATTCAACTGATTCTGGGGTTCTTTAGATTGGTCAGTTCCTCCACAAAATCGTGGGATAAAGATATTTATATAGAACTCATTATCGGATAACAATTCATTCAGAACATCTCATTCATATCTTTAACACAATAATGGTCCATTAGACCGAAATTTCCATCTGAACAATCCTCAATGGGGATTTCAATTATACAGATTTTTTTTTTGACATCTCTTAACTTGATCCACCATGTCAAGTGTTAACAGTAGCAATTTGTCAGCACAATCCACTAATCTCATAGTGGTTTGCTGAAGCCATTATCATCATTCCAGTTATGAACATCATCACAGGGACTCTTCCCATTCATCCTCATTGTGGTTTTGTTCAGCTTATTACATTTCAACCAAAATTCAGGAATCATCATTTTTTAATCAGAATCCAAATCAATTCATCAGTTCTCAACCAGAATTTTAAAATCATATCAACCACATTCGAATTCATCATCTAGATAGCGTTTTTGCTTATAATTTCAAGATCTTAGATTTACTTGTATAGACTACCAGTAAAGAGCTACAGTTATACCCTCAGTATATACGGGTAGTCACAGTCCTTGGAATTGTAAGGTAAATACCATCATGTCTAGGCCTCAAGCAAGTCAGGGATTCCATATAATTGTTGTACTTCCTGAAAAGATGCAGGGGGGAAGAGAGCTTGAGCTCTTGCAAGCACACACACACACTCACCAAACCCTAATAGAGAACACACAAGGTGAGAGGCTGAAAATCTTCTTCTTCTCTACTCAACACTCAACACACCATATACAAGAATAAGAGTACACACAATATGAAAGGTACTCAACCAAATACGTACACGGGTTCTCTATAGTGTGAACCCGACTAAATGAGCTGGCGCTATAACTATGCCAGTCTCTAGAATGGCTGTCACACAGCCTGTCATCCCACTGACCGCATATCACCCAAGATCTCACCAACCATGCCAGTGGTGTAAGTGTGGGGCCTATCCCCCAGGCGGGTCATCAGTGGGGCCACCGCCTCACTAGACGAGCTCGATATCTCAACACTCCCCCTCGAGCTCAACTCCATCTCATGTACACCAAGCGAAGCCCTGAATCTGCAGAGCTTCTCTGTACCCAATGCTTTGGTGAAGATGTCAGCTACCTGATCCTCTGTGCTGACATAAACAAGGTCAAGGTCTCCTGCTAAGACCTTCTCTCTGACGAAGTGGTAGTGGACCTCTATGTGCTTCGTACGAGCATGAAAGACTGGGTTCCTGGCCAACTATATACTGCTAATGTTGTCACAGAAAATGACAACTTGTCTATCCACTGATAGACCCAAATCTGCAAGTAGCTTTCTCAACCAAGCTACCTCACATGCTGCCGTAGCAGCTCCTCTGTACTCGGCCTCTGTACTCGATAGAGCAACCGTAGGCTGCTTCTTGCTGCTCCAAGTCAGAGCAGCACTCCCCAAAGAAAACATGAATCCACTGGTAGATCTTCTATCTGAGATACTACCAGCCCAATCAGCATCTGTGTACCCATGTACACATATCTCTGTCCCAGTCTCATAGAATAGTCCACAATGCAAAGTAGACCTCACATACCTCAGTATGCGTCTGACTGCATCCAAATGCAGTTTCCGTGGAACCTGCATAAACTGACTCACCAACCCAACAGCATAGCTCAAATCTGGTCTGGTGATCGTCATGTAGATCAAACTTCCTACTATGCGTCTGTACATAGTAGGATCCTCCAAGATCTCTCCTGAATCTGCACTCAACTTGCCATTCTGATCTACTGGCAAAGAAATAGGCTTACAGCCTGTCATACCATACTTGGACAACATGTCCAAGCCATACTGTCTCTGCAGTAATCCAATACCATGTGGTGACCTAATCACCTCAATGCCCAAGAAATATCTGAGCTCCCCCAGATCCTTCATCTCAAACTTCTGTCTTAGCAAGATCTTTACATCAAAGATCTCTGCATCATGGTCCCCTGTAATGATCAAGTCATCTACATAGATGACAACAAACACAACTCCTCTATCACCATGTCTCACATACAATGAGAAATCTGCATTGGCTACATGAAAGCCAATAGTGACAAGATATTCAGAAATCTTGTCAGACCATGCTCTTGGTGCTTGCTTTGAGCCATACAAGGCTTTCTTCAACCTGGCAAACATGCTCGGGGTGACCCTCATCCTCATATCCAAGTGGCTGCAACATATACACCTCTTCTTGCAAATCCCCATGCAAGAATGCATTCTTTACATCCATCTAATGTAAAGACCATTGCTTTGACGTAGCCATTGCTATCACAACTCTCACCATTGCCATCTTGGCAAGTGGGCTGAAAGTTTCCTCATAATCAATGCCATATGTCTGTGCATATCCTTTGGCTACCAATCTAGCCTTGTACCTGTTTATGCTTCCAATATGCATCTTTTTATGCATAGAAATTGAATCTAATAAAAATAACACTTTTATAGTAATAAAAATATCTAATATGCATCTTTCTATGCATAGAAATTGAATCTAATGAAAATAACACTTTTATAATTAAAAAAATATCCAATATGTATCTTTCTATGCATAGAAATTGAATCTAATGAAAATAACACTTTTATAATTAAAAAAATATCCAATATGCATCTTTCTATGCATAGAAATTGAATCTAATGAAAATAACACTTTCATAATAAAAAAGATATCCAATATGCATCTTTCTATGCATAGAAATTGAATCTAATGAAAGTAACACTTTTATAATTAAAAAATATCCAGTATGCATCTTTCTATGCATAGAAATTGAATCTAATGAAAATAACACTTTTATAATTAAAAAAATATCCAATTTGCATCTTTCTATGCATAGAAATTGAATCTAATGAAAATAACACTTTCATAATAAAAAAGATATCCAATATGTATCTTTCTATGCATAGAAATTGAATCTAATGAAAGTAACACTTTTATAATTAAAAAATATCCAGTATGCATCTTTCTATGCATAGAAATTTAATCTAATGAAAATAACACTTTTATAATTAAAAAAATATCCAATTTGCATCTTTCTATGCATAGAAATTGAATCTAATGAAAATAACACTTTTACAATAAAAAAATATCCAATATGCATCTTTTATGCATAGAAATTAAATCTAATAAAAATAACACTTTTATAGTAAAAAAATATCCAATATGCATCTTTCTATGCATAGAAATTAAATCTAATGAAAATAACACTTTTATAATAAAAGAAAATCCTTTTATACATCTATTTATGCATAAAATAGGAATAGCTTTTTTAAAATAAAAAACATTTCTCTTAGAATGCACAAATGGTGGGGATTATTCTTTTTGAATAACATAAAGATAAAACTTATTTCCACAAAATTTAAGAAAATTTTACCATAACCTCCTTTGTATGGCTGACCATTTCTCTCAATTTTTACATTCTAAATTTACTTTAAAATTTATCTTAAGATGAAATAAAGCACTCTAATCTAATCAAATTTTCACTTCTAAAGAGTAATCAATAGGAAAAGTTTAACTCAATTTAATTGTTACTCATTTTAGGATAAAGAAAGGCTGAAATTCTTAATGAAGAGAAGGGGAAAGCCTTTTCATCAAGGCTTATAATCCATAATCACATTAAAAAGCAAAGAATTCAAAAAATCATAGATTAGAATTAAAAAAAGTAGAATTAATGACTTACATGGAGTTTTGTGACGTTTCCTTTGGCTTGAGGGATTGAGGGTTCTACTCTTGTTTGGATCAAGAGTGGCCACCAATTCTTTGTAGAGGAATTAGTCAAAAACAAGTGAATTATCAAGTGAATTCAATGTTTTTGGCTCTAGCGAGGAGTAGAGTAACAATGCATAAACACTATTAAGCTTTTACAAAGGGGGAGGCTTCTATTTATAGGAAAAAGTGAGCCTCAAATCAAGCAAACTGTTTCTAGAATTTTTCAGATCAGTTTGGTCAATTTTAGACCATTTTTGGGTCAGTTCAGCTTACTTTTTAGAACTAGACTTAAAATAGGAGAGAGGCGAGATGAAATATCTCATTTTATTGATTTAAAATGGGGAGTAATGATGAGAAAAAATGCACCTCCTTCATGAGGGGGAATCCCCATTTTGAGGTGTCAAAAATCAGTTTTTTAACTATTTTCCTTGGTCCTTAGTCCACTCTTCATCTTATGTGAGTATTTACTCATTTTTTTAGGGGGGGTTTCTTTATTTCTTCAATTTATCTCTTCCCTAAATTTGGATTAATCTAATTGGTCCCTCGAAACCTTAATCCAAAATTTTTTAAAAATATGGACCCTTAGGCTAAGGCTTTTTTAGCAGATTATAATTTATTTCTAATGCACCTTAGGAAATTCTTTTTAAACTCTTGTTTCGGGGGAATTTAGTTTAATAAGAAAGGATATTTTTCCATCCAAAGATATCTAGAAACTGAGTTACCTCTCTCTAGAATATTTTCTTTCTCTAGGCCAAAACAGGTAGAAACAAGATTTTTTATTATTCTGAAAAGGGGATTGATTACAGGGGAAGAAACTGGACATCTTGAGGGGCTGGGGAGGAATCTTACATCTACATCAAGTTATTCTATTTTTTACTTCTCCCATTTTTGAAATACGTAAATGCAATCTATTTTGAAGGATTTAGAAGTTAAAAAGTCATGTGGGTATTTAAGAGTGTCACATCTTAGATGCTTCACATTTTTAGATCAAATAGAATATTAATATTTTAGATTTGAGAATTTTGAGGACAAGTGTTCCTAACTTTGGACATGGCATAGTAATACAATAATATAATAGGTGAATCTCTTATAAAAACAATATAAAGAGATCTCCTTGATTCTAAAAGAGGAGAGAGAATGGCAATATTATAACATTTTTTCACCACTTTTTCTTAATTCATGGAAGAGAGAAAAAGCCCTTAAGGGGAAAAATGGAGAGTCCATATTTCTCCTAATGTTGCTCCTATAATTATACCAATTTATACAGACCCAGCTTTAGCTTCGAGTCTGGTTATCCAAAATACAAGCCCTCTCTTTTTTGTTTAGCTCCTGGTCACTTTTTCTTCCCTCTTCCTTGTGTTTCCCCCTCTTCAACTAATGGGTTGATGCCTCTCTTTGTGCAACTGGCTGCTCTCCTTTTTTTCTTCTACCCACTCCAAGTTTCAGGCTCTCCCTTTTCTAGCATGCCTCTGTTGCCCTCTACACACTACTCTCCTACAGGCTTCTCCCACCTCTACAAGTGGGTGCTCTCTCTCACTTTTCAACCTACTTCTCTCCTCTTTCTTTAGAAGATTGTGCTAGTGGCCACTGCAGGCTTCCTCTTCCTTTCTCTTGCCTCCTTTTTCTTTTATTAGCCACTGCTCCTATTTCTCTCTTCAACAGTCACCTATGCTTCCTGCTAAGAACCATGCTTTCTTTAATTAGAAACTAACTTAAAAAACACCCTTTCTAACTAACAATTCTCTTGAGGTCTTCCCCAACTAGTGGTATCATCCCATGCTGCCAAGTGGACATTCTCCTATACATGGAAATTGATGCACATAGCAATGCACCATCATCATATACATGGTCATGGGTCAGTCTTTAACACCATCTTACATACATCCACATATCCTTGATCACATCCCCACAACATGGTCATCTTTAGATTGAGCATCTAAAAACATTTTCTGGACTCATACCCCTAATAAACCTCTACTACCAAGTGGACCATGTGGACATGTCTTCTATGCATAGGTATTAGATACACATAACAATGCATCACCATAATGTGTATGATCAACCATAGATGATCCCAACCACATTACACATACACCAACTCATCTTCCATCATCTTCTAAAAATCACACCATCAGAAGCTCTCATGGCTTCTCCTCTTCTGGAATTTTCCATGTCCCATCTGCATGCATCGCAAAATTGCTCCTCACAATGTGCCTAGAGCAAATTGGGCTTAGCAGGCTGCCCACAATAGAGCCTTGGGATTTCCTTGACTTCATTGAAACTTACAATGCAAGCCAAGCAACATGGCAGATACTCAATTCATAGTACATCTTAGCTTGGATCTGGTCAAAAAAGCCCTCCATCTCCCACAAATCAAGAAACCCTATAACCACCATAGCCACGTCATGCAACATGTGCACGACACCTTCCAAGGCACCATGATAAATGATGGTGTGGAGTGGCACAATATCACCCCCAAGAGTTGGTGATGCCAACACAAACCCTCTCCTTTCTCCTCACCACCCATTGGGCATACCACTATAACCAGTGCATTCTCTCCACCCTTGCCCGTGTTCATCAAACCGTGCCAGTCAACTACGCACAATACCTGCACAAGGAGCTACACATAGTATGCATAAACCCACGAGGAAAGATTACAACATTATCCCTTCTTATTTACAAATGTTTTATATCATGTAGCAGGCTGGGAAGATTTTCCCAAACCCATCTGCTTCTAGGGGAACACCACCATCCCTCATCCCATCCCCAAGCCTCAACCTTCCCCCCACTACTCCCCCTTCCAGTGCCAACATGTCAACACCCAGGAGGAAGAAGCAAGGTGTAAAGCTGCAAAAGAAAGGAAAATGGATCATTGACAAATTCAAGGCTAGACTTACAAAAGGTTATGCCCAATAGAAAGGGATTGTTCTATTTCACATAAAGTGAAAAATTTGCATTGGATATTTGACCATACTCTGGGTGTCTGCTTCTAACCATACAAGGCTTTGCATAACCTGCACACAAAATCTGGGTGTGCATCACTCTCATAACCTGGTGGCTACATCTTGTATACTTCTTCTCGCAAATCACCATGAAAGAAGGCATTTTTTACATACATCTGATGTAAAGACCAACCCTTTGTTGTTGCAGCCATAGCAATGACAACTCTCATGGTTACCATTCTTGCAGCCATAGCAATGACAACTCTCATGGTTACCATTCCTGCAACCATAGCAATGACAACTCTCATGGTTACCATTTCTGCAACCGGGCTAAATGTCTCCTCATAGTCAATGCCATAAGTCTGTGCATAGCCCTTAGCAACCAATCTTGCCCCATATGTGCTCACTGATTGAACCATCAGCATTATGCTTGACTTTATACACCCACTTACATCTAGTTACCTTCTTTTCCTTAGGAAAAGGCACTAACTCCCATGTTGCATTTGTATCCAATGCTACCATCTCCTCATTCATGATATCTTCCCATTTCCTATTTCCTAATGCTTGCTCAAAACAAGTGGGATCTAAATCTTGTGTTGATTTAACCATGTAAGCATAATGATGGGATATATATCCCCATCATATCTCAACCTATCAATAGGGTACCTAGCCCTCGTAGTCCTGTGTACACTTAGATCACTATTGCCAGGTGTCCTCAAAAGCAGCCCTTGTTCTCCTTACACCACAAGTAACCACAGATGGAATGCTAAGCTCCTCATAAGACTCTACTCAGAGCCGCTAGAATCACCCTCCATATATGAGTGACCTGTTGATAGATCAGGCACAAAATGTTGATCTACCCTTTTGCTTCCCTTTGCATGATACATGTGTACCTACATTTGTCCTCAACTTGCCTGACCATGGACTAACATTGGATCCACTACTAGAGGACTCTCCAAGTCCACTAAGCACATGTGATTGTTTCGGTTCATGTGGTGCAGCATTAGCACTTCTTACATCTGCATCTTCTATTGCCTTCACTGTTGGTGCATACCAGGTACTCATCTCATCAAAGAGACAACATCTCTACTTATTCGCATCAGATCACAAGCGGTAGGGTTATAACATCTATAACCTTTCTGCTCCCATAGCATAACCAATAAAGATGCATTTCTTGCCTTTGGATCCAACTTTGTTCTTACTTGATCAGGAACATGCACATATGCAATACACCCAAATACTTTTAAGTGAGACACATCTAGTCTTATGCCTGTAAACTTCTCTTCAAGCATCATACCATGAACAATTATATTAGATGTCCTATTCATAATGTACACATAAATTGCTACTACTTTTGCCCAAAAATGATGTGGCATATCTTTTCATCCCCATCAAGGCACATGACACTTCTGCAATGTGCCTATTTTTTCTTTTTGCTACAACACCATTCTGTTCTGTTGTGGAGTGTACCTGCACATAAACTATACACGTTTGTGCAAAATAGATAATATTTCTTCAAAAAAGAAACATTTGGCATCTTTCAAAGATTACTTCCAAAAAAGAAAATTTTAAAGGGGTTTTTTTAACATTTTATTCATGAGTTAAGCATGTCCAAAAAATGACAAAATTTTTGGCATTGTGTACAAATTTGACATGATACAGAATGACAAATAAACTCAAAAATTTGAGATTTTTGGACAAAATGTTACTTGAAAAGTAGAAACTTCTCGAACAAAAGTACAAATTCATGCCATAATTTGGAGTCTTACAAATTGATAATTGGAATGTCGATAAAACACCATACTCTGCTCAGTGCAGCTCCCACACTACTTATTCTTTACTACTATGGAGTCCACCTTTACTTCTATGGAGTCCACCTATCACTAGTGGCAGTCTCATCCCCTGAGGAAGTTGATGATACATACTCCTCCTCACTATCCACAAGTACATTAACCTACTCTAAGTGAACTCCTGGAGGAAGTACTCCACTACTTCATTGGCGTGTCAGTGGCACATTTGGTGATGAAGTGTTTGTGTGCTCCCCTACACTCAAACCAAGATTTTTTTCTTGAGAATTAATATTGTAGAATTCCATAAGTAACCAGCTTTTGTGAGAGTAAAGTCAGAAACTAAAATATCCACATCTGCAAGTACCAATAGACTAGTGCTTGGAGTGTTTTTGTTTCTCTTCTGTTTTTCTACCATGAGCCTCGCTTACCATCTCTGGGCTGTTCTTCCCTTCAAATCCATTTTTGTGTCTTGTCCTGAACCAATGCACAGTTAGAGAAATTTTTTTCTGAGATTCTTCATTTACATGGATACTCATAACTTTAGCAATACAAAATGGATGGCCTAAAGCATCCCATGTGCTAGAGTAGCTACTAAAGTTCCTTCCTTTATGTCATGCATCACCATTTCACATCTCTTGAAGTCGTAACTGCCTTTTTGTGGAGCATCGAGATCCTAAATACATCTCTCATGATTCACCATGTAGTAGTTTCTCTATTGAACTGGGGTTGTTTATTGTTATCGATGACCATATACAAATAAAGTGGAGCATCGAGATCCTAAATACAAATCTCATGATTCACCATGTAGTAGTTTCTCTTGGTATGTGTGTCTCTTGAACTGGGGCTGTTTATTGTTATCGATGGCCATATACAAATAAAGTGTTTAAATCCCAATTGTTATGAAGACACCGTCGCTGAAGTATGTATTCTTTTTCTATGAAGGCGTCATCCCACCATTCTTTTGCTTGATCACCTGCATATTGCTTTGCCTTCTCAATCAACTCCTTCCTCTCCTCAATACACTTCTTAAAATCCACACCACAACCAGTCTTTTCTACCTCCTTTACTTCTTTGGAGATCTCTAAAGGTGTCATCTTTGTTACCTTCATTGTCATTCTTGGAATAAACTTCTTTGCCTTCATTGTCATTCTTGGAATAAACTTAAGGAATTCTAAGGCACCTGCATGCAACCACTATGCATCTGTTGAAAGCTTCTTACCACCATAAAGAAAAATTTTCTCATGGTTCTCTGATCTCTTTATCAAAAAGGCATGCTGGTAGATTAAATCATTGAGCTGCTCCAAGCACCTTATTTTGTCAACTCTCCGTACATTGACAAAATGTTTAAAATTTAATATTTCTTTAAGATGAAGTATGATAGGCTTTGGTGTGTAGGCTTGTGCAACAAGTTCCATCATAGTAGGCAAACTAAAAGCATTATGACGTGATAATGTTTTGGAGAATGTACTCAACATTTGATCACTGTGATCATAAGTGTGGCCAACTAGTAGAAAATCAACTTTCACCTTTTAAAAAATCCCTTTGGATACAAGCATGCATGGATAGCCAAGAGCTGTTTTATTTTTGTTCTCCCTTGCTGTATTGTCGAGTTGCAAGTATACAATGTTTGGCAGTGGTCCTTCTCATGTAGAAATGACATGATGTATAATAGTCAGTTAAGCTTGGATCATTACAAATGTTTGGATAAATGAAGAAAACTTTTGGGTGGACTTGACCATTGTACACTAAGCACCCAACAAAATGCATCTGTAAACAATGTATCATTGGTGATGTCCTTGGGTAGCCTTAAGAGATGAGGCAAACCGTTGATTTTTCATGATCCATTCCATTAATAACTAACCCTACGTATTTCTCTAGACTTTTGAAACACTTTCTCCTATGATCCATTAATAAGAAGTGAGGCAAACATGATTTTTCATGATCCATTAATAACTAACCCTACGTATTTCTCTAGACTTTTGAAACACTTTCTCCTATGATCCATAACTTTCTTTATTTCATTAGCTTGCTCTTGTCTATGAGTTTTTAGAGCAACTTTGATCATATTCTCCTCTTCAATACTTGATGCTGCCTTTCTTCTTGTCTTGAAGCTTGCACATATAGCACACCCGCCCATTCTCACCTTGTGTGGGATAGTGACATTAGAGAAGAAGCCTTTCCAAAGCCTTGTAAAATAAGAGTAGCTTGTGAACCTCTCATTCTTTTGAATCATATCATCTCTATATAGTGTAAATACCTCTGTTCGTGTGAAATTATCAGATAAATGAAATCTACCTATAGTTGGCATGCACTCTGCATGGTATCTGAAATAACACTGCATCTAAGTCAAAGCATTCTGACCTATTGGACCGATTGATAAAGATGAATCCAATGGTGTTGACCTACCCCACTTTTAAAATCTGCAGTTCACTATTTCTAGCCGCATATTTCCCAAGCTTAAGGCAATTTTGAAAGTAGCCCTACAAACCAAATCACTACGGAAACTGTACTCAAACTTTCCCTTATAGCAAGGAACCAATCAACCATGAAGGAAGACATCTTGATCTGTATTGCTCATATCAAAGTAGCACATATGTATTGCCTTAAGCCTTTGCAATCCCATCTTTATTGCTCATATGAAAGTAGCACATACATATTGCTTTAAGCCTCTGTAATCCAATCTTTTTTAAACACCTTTTTTTACACACTACAACATACCGGCCAGATACTGGCTGTAGCATTTAGGGTATCACACTTAGCAATTTTCAGGATTCATAGGAGCGACGAAGCCGGTATTAGACTCGGTATCAACCTCAGTAACGTACAGTCGATAATAGGGTCGATAGTACCGTCGGTATTCAAACTAAATTTTTGACCCGAATATCGACTTGAATATTGATTGTTATACCGACACTAATATCGACTTTTATCGCGAGGCTAATACCGACGCTAACACTAACTCTCATACCGAGCTAAATACCGACTCTGTGAACTGGAGTTGTTACTGACTCTAATATCGACTCTGATACCGAGCTAAATACTGACTCTGTGAATTGGAATTTTTTTGGGCAGTGAGGGAGGATGGCTCCAGGGCCATCCTTCCTCACTGCCCAAACTATCCTAGAATGGCCTGTAGCCATCTAAGGACATGTAAATATTTGGAACATATTAAAAAGATAATTATTCGAGACAAACACAAAAGCATTGTATTGTATCAATATTTACATTGAGTTTGGGATATTAAAAAGAAAGGGTTTAAGCCCTTAGGCATAGAAAATGGGGCCGACACAGATGACCCGGCTGACACTAATCTTCCTCGTCTCACTAGCATCCTCCTCTTTCTGATCTCCATTTTACCCTTGTTCCCCTGCATCTTCTTCTTGGATGTCTTCATCAGAAGTGATTTCAACGGCTTCCAAGGGCCTGGGAATATCCTCTTACAAAACAAAATCAAGCTAAGACTTGAGAGAAAGAACAAGAGACTACATCGATAACATCGTAAAGAGAAAGAGACTACGTACCTCCTCATCACGATCCAGGAGCTTGGTGAAGAGGCACTTTATGCCTTTCTTCCTACCTTACCCTTTCTCACGAGGAGTGACCTCACACCCAATATACTCAAACTACAAGATACACAAAGAAATATATTAATACATGTTATTATGCCATGTAAAAAAAACTTATCATACAAGTTGAAAAAACGTTTGCCAACGCTTTTTACTACACCAACGCTCCACCAACGTGGCCATCACTTTCTACTGCCATCATCGCCATCAACTGTGCCATCGTCTGTCATCACTGTCGTCGTGTGCCATTGTCTACCATCATTGCTGCTACATCGTTGCTACTACTGCCATCGTCACTGTGCCATCGTCTGCTTTCTACTACCATCGTTGTTTTGCCATCGTCTACTTTCTACTACCATCGTCGTTGTGCCACCGTCTGCTTGTTCTCAGCTTGAAGCAGCAGCACCCTCCCCTTGGTGGTACGTAGTGTTTTGAAGAGAAAAGGCAAGCGTGTGACCAACAAACCGGTGAGTGAATCGCTCCCATCTTGATGCAAAGTTACTGCATCGACGGCCATCACCGTTATTACATCGACAACCATTCTACTGCCATCAACGTTACTGCATTGATGGCGCTGCCATTGTCTCTATCTATGACATTGGCGTTTCTGCCACCTTGTCTTTAAATTTTCTTGTCTTCAGCTACTACAAGACTAATGTGGAGCTTCTGTCAGGCATAGGAGACGTAGGTGTGTGCACTTCCAGCTCTCTTCACCTTGATGCTATAGTCTGACGGCAACTACACCATCGTGGCAACTAATAATTGCTTTCCTAGAGTAAGGTTACAATGGCAACTACACCATTGGAGTTGCAAGATGTAGTAGGCCTAGCAACTTCAATGGTGTGTGGCAATTACACCATTGAAGTTGCTAGGCCTACTACATCTTGCAACTCCAATGGTGTAGTTGCCATTGTAACCTTACTCTAGGAAAGCAATTATTAGTTGCCACGATGGTGTAGTTGCTAGGCCTACTACATCTTGCATACACTAAGCCTACACCATGCTAAGTGCCTTGTCAAGAGCTGCCAAGAGCTACACCACCTACACCAAGAGAGCAACTCTGCCTATACCAAGTGGAGAGCTACACCAAGAGAGAGGGAGGGCCACCACTTACTATCACATGGCTTCTATAACGAAGAGTGAGAGTGGTATGCACGTTGCCTAGACCGGGCACTGACCTTGCAGAGAGAGTGAGAGACGAAGAGGCAAAACCTACACAAACACGATGATGAGGCTAATTCAATACAATAAACAATAGAGAGAGAGAGAGAGAGAGAGAGAACTCACCCCAGTGAGGAAGCACGTCAGTGAGGTAAGGAGAGCACTTGCACAAACATGACAAAGAATCATCCCTTCACGCAACACACAAATAGATGGAGAGAGAGAGAGAGAGAGAGAGAGAGAGAGAGAGAACTCACCAGTCAGAGCGAGGAAGCACTTCAGCGAGGTAAGGAGATGTTGAGATTCAAGCTCGATGTCAGCTTGTGCTAGTTGCACTATGTACTGTCGTGTTAGGTAGTAGCATGTGTGAGACATAAATGACCGCGTCCAGCTGGTCATAGTTGTGTGGACAATAGCTAGTGTTAGTTGTGTGTGGACACAACACAAGAAGTGTGTTGTAGCTTTTGGATTATGGCTTTATGCATTGTGTGAGATGGAACATGGCTTCCCTCTATGATTAGGGTTTGACTAAAATATTAGGGTTTGCTTCTGCTCTCCCTCTTCCTGTTTTTCATCATGGTATCAGAGCCTGTGCTCTCTATTAGGGTTTATGAGTGAGTGAGAGAAGAGGGAGAAGAAGCTGTGAAGAAAGCTATGGAGCTTGCCATTGGAGCTGTGAAGCAGGTGCAAAATCACAAACAATATCATATTTGAGATGCCCAAAGCGAAGAAAAATCTTTGTTTTGCAAGCTCTCCATTGAAGCTTGATAGTGGTGAATGCATGATGCAAATGGTTGCAAATCTTGCAAAGATTCATGTATCTGGCGCAATGGGAATGTGTTGGCAACTCATGTGTAAGCCCTAGAGTGAATTTGGAGCAAGTTTGATGCAGTGAAGTGATTGGAAAAATACTATTTTGAAGCCCTCACAAAAACAGTGAATAGAGGTTCAATTATGATGCAATTGGGGCCAGTTTTTTACAAAAATCAACAAATTGGTCGCTTGGGTGCATGCCTAGGAGTGTTGGGAACTCACATATAGCATCACTAGCCACAATCAACTCTCCAAATCCCCCTAATTGCAGGCGGCGCAACTTGAAGGCTAAAACAGGGTAGAATTTGCAGTCTTGCATAGTTGAGGACTAATTGAAGCTTGGGTGGTTGATTAACTTCAAAATTCTTTTAGCAATATTGTGATACACATAGAGGAGAAGGTTGCTATGTGGTTTGTTGGAGAAAATATGCATTTGGGAGCCAATTATGAGCTGATTAAGAATGCTGTAAACTCTAATTAGTGAAACAAAGGGTCGTTAATTGACTAATTACTCTCTCAACTTTTACAATTGGTCTAATTCCTTTTATATGGAGTTAGTAGACATCATTGCTAAGCTAATGAACGCCTGGTCCCTCAATTTGGACAAGAATTGAAGAAATTAGAGTACTTTTCCTACTGGTTTCACTAGTTTTTCTCAAAACAGAGAAGGGGATTTGATATTTCTGGTATGTATGCACCTTGGTTGGTGTTAATATGCAACATTGAGCTTGTTCGGGTGTTAATGCAAGTTATCCACACTTGATTGAACCACTATATTACAATTTAAAGCATTTGGAAGCCTTGGAAAGCGCGTCAAAACAGGGTATTTTTGGACTGCGTATGCCAGTTCAATTTGAATGCAATCAATGTGATTTTCTACATCAATAGTGAAGTTGGTTGAGTACTTTGGAGTATCTGGGACACTTATTAGAGTGTGGTTGAGCTGAGGAAGGCTCATTTATAGAATTGGATGTGTACAAAAAAAGGTGCATTTGCATTGACCAAATATGTCAAACAACCCAGTACAGATTGTGGGTGAGAAGTTGGATAGAAAGAACTTCCAGGCATGGAAGTACAGGATTAAAAGCTTTCTGAAAGGAAAAGAATTTCGGAATCTTGTTACAGGTATACGGAGCCAGATCCGGGCGGATCTACCTCGACAACCTACACAACAACAAGTTGTAGCTCATAAACAATGGTCAGAGAGAGCATACAAAGTTTTGCATTACTTGTCTATATGTATCTCGGATGCTATACTCATACATATACATGATGCTGAGAATCCCAAGGATGCATGGGATACTTTGGTAAAGCTTTTTGATACAGATACTAGTACTTGTAAGTCTCAGTTGAGACAAGAGATTCACAATGTGAAGCGAAAAGGAAGGAGTATTCATGATTATGTACAAGAGATTAAGAAGTATGCAGATGCATTGGCAACTATCAATGCCCCCATGCCTGATGATGATTTGGTAGACATTGCCATGCATGGTCTTGGCAAGGAGTACAAGTCTTTTGATACATCTATCTATGTTTGGAGTACAAGTTTACCAGATTTTGATGAGTTTGTTTCACTCTTTCTTGTTGAGGAAATCAAACTCAGTGACTCTTTTCATGATGCATCTACTAGCCATGATGATCATGGCAAGAATCAGGCTTTCTATTCACAAAGGTGATTTAGAGGCAGGGAAAAATTTGCATCACGAGGTCGTGGTAATGGTCGTGGATAGCAAGATAGGTCACCACAATAGAATTTTCAGCCTTCATATGGTGCTAGAGGTGGTCATGGATATACACCTCAAAGAATTAGAGGTAATCCTTGTGGAAGAGGACGTTGGCAAGGCCAACACGCATCTATGCAAAATATGAAATGCCATTATTGTGGAAAGTTTGGTCATATGGCACGTGACTATTACCGCAAACAAAATGATTTGAGAGGGGGTAGAGCACAACATGGTGGAAATTATGCAAATGGTAGAAATTTTGCATCAAACAGTCATGATGGTAGTGCAAATCACTTGTTTGCCATCAAGCAATCATAATGATACTGCAAATCACTTGTTTGCCAACATGTCCTAGGATCTATGATGACACATGGTGACAGTGATAACACTTGGTATATGGACTCTGGAGCATCAAACCATATGACTTGTCATAGCGAATGGTTTAAACATATGAAGCCAATGGATGTGAAAGGCTATGTGGAGACAGGTGATGATGCTCAGCATGCTATCACTCATGTTGGGAGTGTACCATTGGTGATGCACAATGGTGAAACAAAGTCTATGTTAGATGTCTTATATGTGCCTTCTATTACAAATAGTTTGGCCTCAGTTGGTCAAATGGTTGAACAAGGTTTACAGGTTCGTTTCAACGAGCATGGTTGCTTCGTTGAGGATTTCAAAAATGGATGTAGAGTCATTGCCAAAGGCAAGAAAGAAGGCAAGTTATTTAAGTTGGATGCTGGGATTCTTGAGTTAAAATCGGCTATGTTCTCTAAAAGCTGAAATGTGGTACAAGACATTGAAATGTGGCATAAAAGGATTAGACATGTGAACATACAAAAGTTAAAGAACATGCAGGCAAGAGACATTGTTGGTGGGCTACCTAGATTCAAGTATGATGTGATGCTTGCTAGTTTGGAAAGCAAGGAAGGTTGCCATTTCCTAAAGAAGGCAACATGAGTAGCATGCCACTTGAGATTATTCATAGTGATGTATGGGGTCCTGCATGCACGAAACCCATCCATTAAAGGCAGCTTGTATTGTGTGACATTCATTAACGATTTCAACAGAATGACTTTACTTTCTCAAAGAGAAGAGTGAAGTGTTGGGAAAGTTTATGGACTTCAAAGCTTTTGCAGAGAAGCAATATGGCTCTTGGATAAAATGTTTGAGGACAGATGGAGGTGGTGAATACACCTCACATGACCTCACATGCTTTTGAGAACTTCTTGAGAAAGAATGGCATAAGAAGGCAGCTAACTTGTAGGTATACACCTCAGCAAAATGGTGTTGCTAAGAGGAAAAATAGAGTCATTGCTAATGTGGCTAGGGCAATGCTCAATGAAAACAGCATGCCAGACTATTATGGGGCAAAAGAGTGTGCCACAGCACTGTATGTACTTAATAAGACACCATACATGGAAGTATGCTAGAGATGTGTCTTACAAGTTTTAGGCCAGACATTGGACACCTCAAAGTGTTTGGCAGCATAGCTTATGTGCATGTGCCAGATGAGCGAAGGAAGAAGCTAGATCCTAAGGCAGAAAAGTGCATTTTTGTTGGGTATGCAATGTTACAATCCACATACTAGGCAAGTGGTTATCTCACGACATGATGTGGTGTTTGTTGATGAACTTTCTAGTTGGTACAAGGCAAAGGATGAGGGTGTCATTGATTTCGTTGATGCTGATGTGCATGTGAACTTGCCACAAACAAGTTCTATTTCTATGTCTGGGCCAGCAGAGTCTGAGAGTAGCACTATACGTCCATCGTCAGGACGCTTGAGACATGAGAGTGTGAGCACTAGAAGTAATGCTGTGGATAAAGGAAAAAATAAGGTTGAAGGAATTGGCATTACAGGTTATGAGTCGTCAAGTTTAGAAAGTTTGGATGAGAAACTTAGCATACCAGTTTTACACACACCAGGTGTGCAAGACATGAGAGTGTGAGCACTGGAAGTAATGCTGTGGATAAAGGAAAAAAGAAGGTTGAAGGAATTGGCATTATAGGTTATGAATCGTCAAGTTAAGAAAGTTTGGATGAGAAACTTAGCATACCAGTTTTACACACACCAGGTGTGCAAGGCAAGATAGAGTAGCACTATACGTCCATAGTCAGGACGCTTGAGACATGAGAGTGTGAGCACTGGAAGTAATGCTGTGGATAAAGGAAAAAAGAAGGTTGAAGGAATTGGCATTACAGGTTATGAGTCGTCAAGTTCAGAAAGTTTGGATGAGGAACTTAGCATACCAGTTTTACGCACACCAGGTGTGCAAGATAGATATGTGCCTCCACATGCTAGAGTGACAGGTATTCAGAGTGATCCGCATGCATTGCAAAGATCCCAAAGGGTTAGGTATCCAGTTGACAGGTTGACATATCATGACTTTGCTATGCATTACGCATATATGACCTCTTTGGTGAAGCATGTGAAGCTATTGGAAAGCATGTATGGGAGAAGGCGATGGATATTGAGATGGACGCATTGGTCCATAATGAAACTTGGGATTTGGTTGCCTTACCACAAGGCAAAAATGTCATTGGTTGCAAATGGGTTTATAAGGTGAAATGCAAATCAGATGGTTCCATTGAGCACCATAAAGCGCGACTGGTAGCTAAGGGTTATGCACAAACCCAAGGCTTGGACTATGATGAAACATTTAGTCCAGTTGCAAAGATGGGAATAGTGAGAGCAGTCATTGCTATGGCTGCAGCAAATGGTTGGGAAATGCATCAAATGGATATGAAAAATGCATTTCTAAATGGTGATTTACAAGAGGAAGTTTATGTGGCATAGCCAGAAGGATATGTACACCCGAGGAATCCCACTCATGTATGCAAGTTAAAGAAAGCATTATATGTTTTGAAGCAAACACCTCGTGCTTGGAGTGATAAGATAACCCGATATCTTATCTCCCTTGGATTTCAGGTTTCGTCAGCAGATTCTTCACTCTATGTGAAGAAAACAGATCATGGGATTGTCTTACTTGTCATCTATGTGGATGACTTGATTGTCACAGGAGATCATGCTACAGATGTTATGCATGTCAAGAAGTCATTGAGTGGGTAGTTTGATATGAAAGATCTAGGTGAATTGAGATATTTTCTTGGGATTGAAGTGATCAAAGACCATGCAGGGACATGGTTAGTGCAACGCCAATCTGCATTAGATATGTTGGCAAAATATAGGATGACAGGTTGTAAGCCAATGAGTACACCTTTGGAGCAGAATGTGAAGCTACGGGGGCTGATTTTGGTGAAGAGTTGGATGATCCATCTATGTATAGAAAGATGGTTGGCAGTCTTATTTACATGACTATCACACGATCGGATCTCAGTTGCACTACAAGGGATCGGGCTCATACCCGCACTCCTAGCCACGAAAAATGACTTGTGGGAAAAAAGTAGCAGGCCCGTGTATCATCGCGGCCAGAGACATGCGTGTAAAAGTGCGTGTATAGATCCAGTCAGACGTGCTAATACGAGGGCTTATACACGCGTTTTGTCAGTTTAGCTGCGCTTATACACGCGCATTTCATAGAGTATCCACATATATACATGCGACTTTTATAGAATTGACGCATCTATACACGCAAATAGAGAGCAAAAAAAAAAAATCCAAAGAGTGCTATTTGGTACCTGAATGCTATTCCAGCATTCCAGCACCCAATAGCACTCTCTGGATTTTTTTGGGTGCATTGCACCATCCACGAGGAAGATTTAGTGCATTATCATTACATGATTCAAGAATGACATGAATGCATACATTGTCAATACACGATTCAAGACAGACATGAATGCAATACTATCAATTCACGATTCAATATTACTATCAAAATTTTATGTGTACACATATATACAAGGGAGTCCATATGTCGAAGTAGCCCATGGCTTCAGTTACAAAAATATATATACAACCACATCCTCAATATGGAATGTGATACTATAAGTCTGAGTACTACTCAGACCCAGATGATGACTCGATGCTCCCTCCATGATCAGATGAGCTCACATCAGTATACATGTCCGATGAGTAGTGCTCACATCTAGCAGGAGCAGTGGTGGCGGGTGGATCATCAGTGGTGGCAGGATCATCAGCAGGTGCAACAGCAGCTTGTGCCTGTTCAAGTAATATATAGTATATAAGTATATATATATGTAATTCAATAAACCAAAATCATTCGTTTAGAGTTTTCAAGTACCTGTCGATCGTATGGTCTCATGGCCATCTCAAACTGCGTGTCCATAATACGTCCCTCGGCTCTGAAGAGGGCCCACGTGTCACGTCTGCTATGCCGATGAGCATACCCAGTATCGTGGGCTGTGGGCTTCCTCCCCATAACCCGTCTCACTGTATCATAATCAACACAATTTGTAAGATTAAAACAATCATAGAATCAATGAATTAAGTAAACAATCAAATAAAGCGGCAAGACACTTATGAACTCTGCCTCCCATGACTCAACGCCGCTAGATCCGAAATGCGAAGATCCAGTGGTCTCCATTTGGATCCGTCGTGCCTCCACATGCTGCCTGCTCTTCACGCCACCCTCTGCTTGTTTCTTTGCCTCCTTCCACTCGCGTTTGTGCGCAGTGGGACAGGTTTCTCGGTAGGATAGCCACCTGCAGCTACATTTAGCCCATCATCGTATGCGAGTTTCTTAAGGTGAGATCTTTTATTACTTAAGATCTCCCTTATTCGTGTCCTTCCCCATACATCCAAGAATGTCGCATGTGGGGGATTGGGGTACCGACTATGTACAGCATCTATCACCTCCCCAACTAATCGGCTATTTTGATCTTTAAATCTAATAAAACAATTTCTGTACAAGTTTGAAACTACCCCACGCATTCCCCCTCGCATCCATCACTACCCCGCCCCTATCCGTCACATCATAGCAGATCACTCCCTCCACCTCTCTCACCTCCTCCTCATCCTCACTGTCTCCTCTAACTCTTCTTCCTCTATCTCCTCTCTCACCGTGTGCCCTACTACCTCCCCCACCAAAGCACCCGCCGCATCCTCCACTCCGACTCTTCCTACTGCGGCGTTTGCTCTCCTCTCTACTGCGGGTGGAGTCATGACTGGGGGATTGTCTACGTGACTGTGACTATGAGGGAGTACGTGATGGTGGCTATGAGCCCTGACGTGACGGTGCCTGGGAGGGTGTGCGTGAGTGTGTCTGGGACGGGGAATGTCTCCTTGGTGGGCGTGGAAGAGGAGAAGCTGCATGCCATCTCGTCGGACTCGCAGGCATAGACGGCAGTGGAGTGACATGGATACTCGGGGGCGGGGTATAGATACCAGGCAATCCAAGAGGAGGATGGGCATACATGTACTCTGTAAGCTTAACTGGACCAGGATGGCGCCCAAAATGATTTAGCATCTCCATCATCCAAGTGCCGTACGCAAATGGATCGGATGAAGAACCTGGATCCATGAAGAATCTGCAAAAATAAAAGTATATACATGAAGGATCCATGAAGGAAAACACTCTATGTATCAAAGCACAGTCGCCATGAAGGGAATCACTCTATGTATTAAAGCACAAATGCAAGCTAGCACATATGATTTTGTGAAGGCAAGCCATATGCAGATGGGATCATCTCTCTCTTGAGTTAAATCGCAAGCATGGGTGAACAGTCTGTGCAGTCGCGTGTAAAAACCCGTCCAAAAACGCGTGTATATGCGCGTGAACAGTCTATGCAAACAAGTTACACGCAGACATACACACGTTCCTACACATGGCCTGCGCAAAAAAAATTTCGAAAACGACCGACCATCGATAAATTTTCTTATAAAAAAATCCCAAACTGTCACAATCGACAACAAAAGTACTGAAGCAGGCACGACCATGTCTGGACGGAGACAATCGCATAAAGAGACAATAGCATAAAAAAATGGAAGGAAAGAGACAGGACAAAGGACAAACTGACTCACCTCTGAAAAAGTGAGTCTTCTTTTTGGCTGGTTTCCTTCACCCGTGTCTGCTCCTTGCACCCATGTCTGCTCCTTGCACTTAGATTTACTGCTCTGTTGGAAGAGGCGGCGACGAAGGAGAAGAAAGTTGAGTTTGAAAATGGTTTTTTGGAGAAGGCGGCAGGTTATTTTAGGTATAGACAGATGGTCGCGTGTAGAAGCGCGTGTATTTTCGCATGTATAATAAAACAGCCGCGTTTATACACGTAATTTTAAGGATGTAGACGCGCTGTTACACACGATTTAAAACAGTGAGATGCGCTTTTACACGTAATTAACACAAGATACAACCGCGTTTATACACGCAATTTTAAGGATGTAGACGCGCGCGTTGTTACACGCGATTAACACAAGATATAGAAACTTTTTACTGATTATGATTATGTGTTTGCTCTTGTGTACATAAGATGTCATCAACCTCCTCAAGCAGTTCTGGTGAGGATGAGACAATGCGTCATCATAATCGCGATGTGTGATTGAGACAAAGGATCAAAGTGTATGTGTAATCGATGTCAAGGATGCATTGTACGAGCGCGTCGAATTACCTTGAATCACATCTCCATGTATGGAGAATGGAATCAAACAGGTTTAGAGGTGAGTAGATGTAAATTGATAGTATTCAAATGACTCAGGGTATCCAAATTAAATTAATGGAGTTGTAATATATATACTCTAATTGAAGCAGGATGCAGTACCACACCCTAACATGGTGCCCTACGCACGGCGAGAGCACGCAAAGCATCGATGAGATGATGCTGGAGCTTCGGGATCTATTGTCAGAGATGAGTGGGAAAGGGATGACAATAGCCCCGCACCCCACGAAGTTGTGGAAGAGGAAGTGCTTGATGATATGGTGCGGTATCTTTTTAGGGATGATCCCAAAGGTATGGACAACGATGATATGGAACAAGAGCATCTTTACAAGGCTTCATCGACACCGGTTTTTGAAGGGTGCACATTCTCTATTTTACGTGCTTCACTTGAACTACTCAATATACAAACAGTTTATGGATGGAGCAATACAAGTCTTGACGCATTATTGAAGTAAGCATTCTAACTTGCAAATTTGAATTAGTGGTTTAGGGTTTAGGGTTTAGGGCTAATTGATGATATTGGATGCAGGCTATTATCAAACATGCTTCCAAAGGGGAATAGACTACCCACCTCAAGAGACATAGCGAGGCGCTATGTGACATCTCTTGGAGGATTGGATTATGATCGCATACATGCATGCGTCAATGATTGCATTCTCTTTCGTGGGACGCATAAAGAGGCTCGACATTGTCCCACTTGTGGTGAAGCAAGGTATAGAGCAGATGTGAAGAGTTTTGATGTACCTCGTAAAGTCTTGCGACACTTTCCTATAATTCCTCGCATCAAACACATGTTCAAGTGCAAATCCATAGCAGAGCTCATATCATGGCATTCCTCACATCGATCGGATGATGGCATGTGGAGAATTCCCGCAGACACTCCTGCTTGGAAGCATATTGAAGATGAGTGGCCCAGCTTTAAAATAGAGCCCAGAAACTTGAGACTTGGCCTAGGTATGGATGGAGTGAATCCATTTGGTTTCAAAAGCACGGCATACAGCGTGTGGCCAGTTGTGTTGATGAATTACAACCTTCCACCATCAATGGCGATCAAGAAGGGATATCTTATGTTATCCCTTCTAATTCCAAGGAAACATAAAGTCAAGCATATGGATGTTTATCTCGAACCGTTGATTGATGAGTTGGAGGAACTATGGAGAGGTGTTGCAGTGGTGGACATTAGTAGGCCTCCCTCCTCTCGACACTTCGACTTAAAAGCAGTGTTGATGTGGACAATGCATGACTTTCCAGGATACAGCGATTGTTCTAGTAAGAATTCTAATTACCTCCCTACTCTAATACTATTGGCTATATTAATTATAACTATTAACTTTATTATTCTAATTTTTATTTATATTTTAACAGGTTTGAAAACATTGGGTAAACATGCATGTCCTGTTTGTGGCCCTTCGTTAGTACATGAGTATGTTGATGGTTTGTGTAAGACCATATTAGATAATCATCATCGATTTCTCCCGTCGGATCATCCTAAATATGTTGCTAGTAAGAGTAACATTCCTCCACAAATGCTTCGTGCAAAAGATTGGAAGCATATTTGGGAGTCTACAAATGTTCTTCCTCCAGATGGCATGAACAGGTACAGTAATGTTTTTCAATCTTGTTTTGTGTAGTCTCTAATTGGATTAAAGATCACATAGAGCAATCCCTTGTGTAGGTACTCCATTTTTTTTCGGCTACCATATTAGACCCATCTTAAGATCAACCATCTTCTTGATCCCATGCACATCTTCAAGAATGTGGGATTTGGTATTTGGGAACATGTTATTGGTAAATGAGACAATGTTAGTATACGGGAGGACTTGCGGGTCATAGGACGTATGCGTCAAGCTTGGCCACGAGAGGAGGGTGGGCACGTTCGTCTTCCGCCTACACCATGGATTATATCAAAGAAAGAGGAGAAGCAGGTAAAGCAGGCCATCACCACTTTACGTACTCCCACTGGATGCATGAGATCATTGAAGGGAGCCTTTACAACCACTAAGAAAAGAGGCGTTGAGCAACTATATGGGTTGAAGTCCCATGATTGGCACAAGATACTCCAAGTAAGTGTTTTCCAAGTCTTGTACATTGAAATTAAATTTTGTAATGCCATAAACCATACATACATGTGCTCTTATGTGTGCAGTTCATATACTACCTACTAGCATCGACCATTATGCAAACAAGAGTTTGAAAAAATGTATTTATAATATGGGCGAGCTTGTGAGGTATGTAAAACCCATGTCAGATCACCCTTCATTATACCTTGCAAAATAAACTTGCATGAGGTATAACGTACTATTCATTTATTTTTCAGATATGTTAGTTCCAAAGCAATTGATCCAGCCACGTTGGATGATGCGCGTGTTATGGCAGTGGAGGTGGTTTGTTTGGTAGAGGAGACTTTTTCGCGAACCATTCTCACAAGTCAACTACATCTCATTGTGCATTTAGTGGACGAAATTGCTTTATGTGGCACTGTGCATGCACGTTTGGATGTTCTTCCTAGAGCGCTTCATGAAGACCTTAAAAGACTTTGTGAAGCAAAGTGCAAGGCCCGAAGGAACCATGGCCGAGGGTTGGTCGATACAAGAGTCTCTTGTATATATTTTAGAATTTCTTGGTCAGGTGGACAGCTCTTTGCCGTGACTATGGGGAGCAATGAAGAGGACTTGAAGATGACCTCTATTGTGCCTCAAGAAAAAGGACAGAGTAAAGCATTGATTGATGATCTCAATTTCACTTGCATCCTTAATAGTGATGTGATGAGGATGCAAAGACAAAAAGGCAAGCAGAAAGAGCTCTCTTTCGGAGGCAACATGGCTCTCGTAAGGCGTACCCTAAGCATCTAGCAACACTTCCGAATGATATCCATGTTGATTGGTTGCATGAGGAAATGGAGAGAGCGGAGAGCAGCGAGGGGCTGCATATTATGGCGGAAGAATGGGAGTATGCACGAGGATGCATGTTAAAGGTACATAGAACTAATGTTTTGCATTAGTTGTAAGTGATTTGCTTTTGATATTTATTCACATTGCTTACACAAATATTGCTTCTATTTTGGTCCAGCGCACTATGTTCAATGCTAGAGGAATACACAAGATTGCAGTGTCATTAGTAGCTTTGAGGGAGCTAATGAAAAAATGGATGATTATTGTGGCACAATCCAAGACATATTTAGGCTTGACTTTTGTCGCTTCTTTGTGTATGTTTTGGATGTCAAATGGCAAATGAACGTGGTGGAAAAAGGACCTAATGCAACGATAAAATGCCATGCAAGTGGCTTAGATGTAACTATTGACTCTACAAAGTTTTGGCAAACAAAGAAAGATAGGCTCGTATTGCCACAACAATGTGAGCAGGTATGCATTTTTTTACTAATGTGTTTCATGTACATATATATCTAAGCTCGCGTACCCCTTGACTTTTGATATGCTAATTAATTACTGCGGTATGTGTATTTGAGTAGGTTATCTATCTGCCAATGGTGCATGACATTAAATGGTGGTACGTCATCCCTATTGCACCACGTTCCAAAGTGATGTATAATACATTCACTGATATGGAGCATATGGAGGATGTAACAAGCCGCAATGAAGATGATGTATAATACATTCACTGATATGGAGCATATGGAGGATGTAACAAGCCGCAATGAAGATGATGTCGAACATGCCAATGAAGATGTTGTGATCGATGATCAAGAAATAAGAGACGATCATGATAATGAGGATGAGCGTGCCATTTCTCATGATCATGAGGATGACCCTACCATTGAGGATGATGGTGATATTGATGAGGATGATCAGGGTATCGATATAACCATTATCAATGGACAGAATATCGATAGTGGAATAAATTTAATCGTAGTCTTACAAATTGATCAAATGGATATTGATGTTGATCGTTTGGCAAGGATGGATCTTATTGAAGATGAGATCGAACCCTAACCAATCCATCACTATATCGTTCTAAATTGATGACATTTCTATTGTATATATTGTCTTTTAATTATCATCTCATTATTTATTTTTGAATATATTTCATTGTTGTAAATGCATGTAGTGGAATTGTGTAATGATATATACTGTAATGTACTATGAGATGGTTTAAAGAAAATGGTTTTTAATTTTGTAAAGGAATGGAGTATTTTTTAATAAAATCCTCGCGTGTAATAAAGCGTGTATAATTGCGTGTATATACACGCGCTAATACACGCCTTTCTGAAACCAGTATACATGCAAATTTAGATGCTAATATACACGCGCTGGTAGACGCGTTTCTGAAACCAATATACACGCGAATTTAGATGCCAATATACACGCGCCCGATACTACTCATATACACGCAAATTTAGATGCCAATATACACGCGCCCGATACTACTCACGCGAATTTAGATGCCAATTTAGATGCCAATATACACGCACCCGATACTACTCATATACATGCGCGAACATACACGCGTCCGTAACTCATCGTGTGTATTGAACGCGTGTATGGCAGTAGTGTCTTGTAGTGTTATGCTGTGGGGCTAGTAAGCCAATTTATGCAAAGCCCTAAAAAACCTCATTTAGATGCAGTGAGACACATTATGTGCTATGTAAAGATCACTGCACAGTATGTTCTTCTTTATGAGCATGGTAAAGGCTTGGATGTACACGGCTACACATACGCAGATTGGGCAGGTAGCTTGTATGACACGAGGTCTACTAGTGGTTATGCATTTACATTTGGAAGTGCAGTGGTGAGTTGGAGCAGTAAGAAGCAACCTACTATTGCTTTATCTAGTACAGAGGGTGAATACAGGGGTGCAGCTATGGCTGCACCCTTGTATTCAGCCATAGCTGCATGTGAAGGAGTATGGTTAAAGAGTCTCTGGCTAATTTGGGTGAGTCTATTGATGGCAAGGTTGTCATTCATTGTGACAACATGAGCAGCATACAGTTGGCCAAGAATCCAGTTTTTCATGCGCGGACCAAACATATAGAGGTCCACTATCATTTTGTCAGAGAGAAAGTGTTGGATGTGGTATAGTGGATTTGTAGTATGTGAAGACTGAAGAGCAAGTGGCCGACATCTTTACAAAGCCACTTAGCAGGGAGAAGTTTGAGTACTTCCGTACTATGTTGGGAGTACATGGGATGAGCTTGAGGGGGAGTGTTGAGAGCTTTGATAGCCCAAGCTCATCTATATCTATGGCAGTACATCATGAGCTTGAGAGGGGCTGTTGAGATTCAAGCTCAATGTCAGCTTGTACCAGTTGTACTATGTGCTATCGTGTTAGGTAGTAGCATGTGTGAGACATAAATGACTGCGTCCATCTGGTCATAGTTGTGTGGACAGTAGCTAAGGTTAGCTATGTGTGGACACAACACAAGTAGTGTGTTGTAGCTTTTGGATTATGGCTTTATGCATTGTGTAAGATGGGACATGGCTTTCCTCTATGGTTAGGGTTTGACTAAAACATTAGGGTTTGCTTCTGTGTGTGTGTCTCCTCTCCCTCTACCTATTTTTCATCAGAGAGCAGCTATACAAACACGATGATGAATCATACCTCCATGTAACACATAGCTAGATGGGGGGAGAGAGAGAGAGAGAGAGAGAGTGAGAATGAGGGAGAGAGTGAGAATGAGAGAGAGAGAGAGAGAGATAAGGAGGGCTCACCAGATACTCCAAGAAGACTCAATCGAGAACTGCACTATGGTTGGTGAAGAGGAAGATGAGAAGTGCGCCCTACACAAACATGAACAAAAAGAGAGAGAGATAATGAGAGAGAGAGAGAGAGGGATCGCTCACTGCCAAGTTCTAGCAAGTTAAGGAGGATCAGGAGGAGGAAGAGAGGACGATGCTCAAAATCTTGTGCAGCTTGAGGAGGACGATGACAACGATGCTCAAATGAGGAGAAGGATGAAGATGCTTGAATGATGAGGAGGAGGACGATGCTCACCAACTTGTTGCACGCATGCATGAATTCAAAAATGCACGCTTGCATTGACAAATAGTGGCTGCGTGCAGTTTGTCAGCTCTAGAACCTGACACGACAGGAGGCGGTTCTAGAAACATGGGATAGGAGGCAGCTCTGTGCAAACTATGGCGACAACACGAAGGTAAAAAAAGGCTCCAAATGGTGGCGACACATGGCTCCAAACACAATACGCTTTATCTTATATATAGATGAGAAATATGGTACAGTGGAACTTCCTAATTCTTGAAACTATGTTGAAGGAAATGCTTTTACTACTACTTCCATCATCTAGGGCAAGTAACATTTGGTTATTTAGTAGGTATATACATCTCTAAAATGTAGAAGAGCATCTCTAAAATGTAGAAGAGCCTGACTAGGTGGATCACCAATGTAATTTGATCCGGAAAGAAATATTTTGAAAGAGTACTTGCAAGAAGTAGGAAGAAAGTAGATTCTTACATTTATATCATTGTAGCATAAGTGTTAAAAACAACTCGTCATTGTCAAGTGACTTGGTTTCTGATGAGGTAACTCTTTTTACGAAGAATCTCTTCCATGTGAATGGAAAGAGGCATGCGTATGCCTATTTCTACATGTTTTTTCTTGAGATTTTAATGTCCTTGAGATTTGGTGTTGTTCTCCCTCCTGTTTTATCTTAAAATTTATAGTGTGATGATTTGTTTTTGTAAACTCTCTCTTTTTTTTTTTCCTGTTGAGCTTATCATGTTGTCATTTTCTCTTATTATAACTCTCCCTCTTTTATTTTTCCTTGAGGATTTTACATTGTGTTTTGTTGATTGTAAACTCTCCCTCCTCCTTTTTTTTTTCTTTTAACATTCTTTTCAGAGGAGGAGTTTGTCAATTATTATAGAGTGGGGAAAGAGGGCAAGTGAAATATCAAAGAGGATGGGAGAAATCTATGAAACACACGGAATAGATCTAGTGAAGGTAATGTGACAACAAAAATCAGTAGAGGATATTATCCCAGTTATGGTAAACAATTCAACCACTTGTTTTCATTTATCTTTTATTCAAATTTTTTATCTCTTACATTTCTTGACATCATATTATATTGTAAATGAATCCTTAGAGTTAGGGGCCAGGACAAGTAAGGACGAGGTGAGGAGTATCATCCTCTATCTCATCTGCTCTTTATTTAGCATATTTTTTAATCCTCTTAACTAGAGTATTTTGCATGAAGGTTATGGATGAAACCCAATAAAATTCATGACCGCAAACGTATGGCAGTTAGCGGAATGAGAAGAGTTTCTTCTCATCTTGAAAAAGTCTCATAGGCCATGTCATGGTAACATCAGCCATTTTTATAATGAGGTTTGTTTGCTCTAATGCTGGTTTTTCCCATTTTTCCCAACATTGCTTTGTGATGATACTTACTTTGGCTCCACCATATCACTCTCAAAATGCTTTCCCATTTGGTTGACCAAAGTTTGGACTAATTTTGGCAGGTCATCCCTTCCTTCAATCACTTGTAAATCTTCATCAACATGCAAGGGTAATTCTTCCTTGGTTGGTGGATTCTATCTTTCACCTAATCTTTTAAACCAGTCCAATGTTGGGGGTTTCCTCTCTGTAGGTTCCAATTGGCACTTTTATCTCTATTAAGAGAAATTTTGTTAGCCCTACTACATCTTTAATCATTTGGACTCGACTAATATCATTATCATATGATTCTAGAAAAGGATTCATTAAGTCATACAAAGGATACTCTCCTCCTTCCTCCAACATCCTTGAGAATAAATCGTTCTTCCCTCCTTTTGAGTCAAGCTCACCATCGCTATGTTTTGGCATAGGCTCTGGCACATTCAGTTGTTTTGGTTCCCCCATGGTGTTTTATCCATGATAGAATGTTTCAGTAGCCATGCTGGCTTGGAGTCATTTCTCAAACCTCTTCTGGCTTTCCTAAACTAGGGATCATGCGGCCTCTAGTTTCTCTATTTCCTTCTAGGCATTTGGATCATACTCAACCACTCCTCTAGGTATTGTGAATTTATTGGCTGGTTGGGCCTCTTTTTTTGTTGTTTGCCACTTCTTTTTCTCCTGCGAGCACATTATACTGGCTTGACTTGGTGGATGCGGTATTGATCGTTCCCTCATTTAAACCATCCTAAATCACCACTACAATGTCTCCTTATCCCACTTTCTTAGCCCTTCAAGATTCTTAGTCTTGACGTATGGGTAAAAGGTTTAGCTAAAGGTTCTCCATTACTTTTTGGGGTCTTTAGTGCTTGTGCACGGGTCATGACATTAATAAGTGGTGTAACCACCACCCTTAATCACATCCCAATCATTTCGAGTCCTGTGGTTGGATTAGTGGGATATTGAAGACTCTATAGTACCTCTATAATAAAGAAAGTCCTTGACTAGGTAGTTAATTCTGCACTTTTCACACAACTTAAACCTGGGTGTGTACTAACTTGAGTAGTTTTCGGGTCCATTGCATTGACCTTGAGAGAACACTAAGCCACACGGTGGGGTCCTTGGTAGTGATAGCATTGCAGTGGGAGGCTCTCTTTGTTGTGGCATTAATAATCCTTACCCTTTCTTTACTCTATAGCGTAGAACATTGGTTACCGACTAGTGTGTTCCCTTACATCATAAAATACTAATGTGGTATCTACACATGCTTGTATTATGTTTCCCAAGTCACATACAATGCACGCAGTATGTCCATAGGTGAGGCTTCTAATTAAGGACACTCAGTGCTCATGTGATTTTGTCGACATGTTAAGCATCGTACCAACTCTCATCTGGAATATAGTTGTTGGTTTGTAGGCACATCTCTCACCTCCTTTAGCTTTATCTTATCTAGAAGCATAGTGCTTAGCTTATCCACCAATGTCATATGCTTTATTCATCTCTCCAAGGTTGTCGCACTCGTTTGGCCCGATGCATGCGAACGGAGCTACGAAACGCATGGATTTGGTGTCATTAATCTCTAACTCAAGCATGTTATCCTCAAACTCGATGTCGAATTTGTAATAATCATCAAGCGATGGCTTAGCCAATAACAAGTAGTCATGCATTCTCATGTCTCGTACTCCCCTACAGAAGCAAGGTAGCAATTTCTCATCCGTTAACCTTTCCCTAACCTTACACCTTGAGTTTAGGTTTTTCAAATGTGAGATATAATCTCTTCATGTTCTTTTTGCTTAATATTATATAATTGAGCCATAGGGCTCCACTTATCGCTACTTTATGCAAAACTTGGTATGAACACACTCTTAAGCTATGCAAAGTTAATCCTATCATCTGACTTAAGCAATTGGTACCATTAGTGCGCTTTTCCTTCTAGGTAAGGGAGAATGTAAATTTTTTCATCTGGTCACTAATAAAACCACAAGTTTCGTACACTAATTCAAATATCTTGAGGTGTTGTATTGCATTCGCCCACCATCACCTAAGAACTTTTGCATTGATCTCACCACATGGTTAGGCTTGACTAGTGTTGCTCTCTATGGTGCCGGTGCAGTATATGACTCCCTAGTAGCCCCCCTTCCTATTAACTTAGCCATTATTAATAGGTTGGTAGTGTTGCGACTCCCATGTGAGGGGTCACTCTAATTACATCCCTTGCCATCCTTCCTATGGATGTTCCACACCCGCATTCGGCCTCTTGCAACTATAGTATTTCAATTTACATGTAGCCTTGGGTCAAATGATGTACGAAGAATGAACACAAGCATAAGAGGAATATGCACCAAGAATGAAGTTCTCTCTCGTAGACACGAGAGCAAGGAGATAAGAGACTAGACTCAATTGGCACAAAAGTGGATTGTGTCTTTGCATTATAATAATTTTTTATTTATACAAATGTCCCTTATTCACACTTGGGCACACCTAAAACTTAAAAAGAGATGGACTAAACGACTAAAAGATACATCGACTTAGCATGTCTAGCTATTCTCAACATTTATGGTACCGTTTTGAGACACTTATTGTGTTATATATCTTTTGTAATAGAGAGGTGCTAAGTTAATCTCAAAAAGGGATTAACAACCCCCCAACTACCTATGTACACACACCACCACACTACCACCACCCCCTGGGTGAAAGCATGGTTGTTTAATCTTGTTTCACATTTATTATATCTAAAAGGCACTAGCTAAATTGCTAAATACATCTTACGATGATATTAAAGTCACCAATATTGATTGTCTTCAAG
Source organism: Cibotium barometz (assembly GCF_041138505.1). Classification (NCBI taxonomy): domain Eukaryota; kingdom Viridiplantae; phylum Streptophyta; class Polypodiopsida; order Cyatheales; family Cibotiaceae; genus Cibotium; species Cibotium barometz. The sequence goes on from NC_141050.1 coordinate 43,873,527, forward strand.
TGTTGGTGGCAGCGACCAATGCAACTGGTAGAAAGTGTACCACCTTATCATGCTTTCACCCCTTGCCCTCCCCAACCTCTTTCTTCTTGACATTACTCCATCGACAAAATTTTGGATTTTAGAATCCACTCTATCAATAATGTGAAATCTAGCATCCACTTTGTCATGATGTGGATTCTAGAATCCAAAGTTTTGTTGATAGAGTAAAAGTTATGTTCGTAATACCTCTTCCATTCACATAGAAGATCTTTTTCCTAAAAGGAGTTACCTCCTCATCAAAAACTAAGTCACCTGATAGTGCCGTACACAACCAAAAAAAAAAGTCGAAGAGCAAGTTATTTTTAACACTAAATGCTATTGTGCTATGAATGTAAGAATCTACTTACTTCCTACTTCTACAAGCATCTTTCAATATACTTTTGGTTCCTGGGACCAAATTGCTTTGGCAATCCACCTTGTTAGGCTCTTTTGGATTAACACTACTCACCCTAGATGATGGAAGTAAGGCAACAAAAGCATTTATTTCAACACAGTTTCTTGAATTAAGAAGTTACATGAACAACAACCATGCCATTTTTCTCATTTTGATGAAACTTCTCAACCTCTAGAGAGATAGAGAGAGAGAGAGAGAGAGAGTGTGTGTGTGAGAGAGCTCAAGTTAATTTTGAGCTAATAAAACAATCCCTTTTTGTTTATAGACTTACAAATGTTTTCAAAATGTAGTAAAATTTTTTCTTATAAATATAATTTTGTAAATTTACCAAAAATTTTGGAATAAAGAATCCCTTGATGATGAACTCACATGTACTCCCCGAGCATGGTCTTCACTAAGGAGGAAGAAAGTAGGAGAATGGAGAAATGATATGTGTGTGTGATGTATGTGGTTGTAGACAACATGAGAGAGAGAGAGAGAGAGAGAGAGAGAGAACTCATGTAGTGTCTTATGTGTATTGGTTGGACTGTGTGTATATGATTGCATGTACAAAAATTTATAACAATAATATTGTTCAGCACACACGGCCGAGAAATACGACCAAAAAAAAAATCCTTTATGCATCTTTCTATGCATAAAAATCAAATTTAATAATTAATATCAATGATATCCATGCATATTCATAGGTGAATATGTACATGGAGTAATTAGAATATTTCTTTTAGATGCAAAAATGGTGGGAATTACTCTTTTGGAATAACATAAAACCAAACTTTCTTTTCCACAAAATTTTGGAAAATTTTGGCATAAGCTCCTTTGTATGGCTGACCATTTCTCATTTTTATCATTCTTTATTTAACTTAAATTAACCCAAATTAGATTTATAGAACTCTAATCTACATAATTTTCTAAATTCAAGAGAGTAAACAATAAGAAGAGTTTAATTATTCCCTTAGTTAATCTTTCTAGGATTGAGAAAGGTTGGAATGTAAAGAGGAGAAGGGGGTGGCCTTTTTTTCAAAGGCATAGCATTTGAATTTAATTCAACATTTGCAAAACATAAAAATTAAGAAAACCATAGATTTTTCATTAAACAAGTAAGAAAATTAGCTTACATGGAGCTTGTAAGCTCTCCTTTTGCTTGAGGGATTGAGGGTTCTACTCTTGTTTGAAGCAAGAGTGGCCACCAATTCACTTTGGAGAGGATTAGGCCAAAAACAATTGAATTATTAAAAAATTCAATGTAGATGGCTCTCAGGGTAGGAGTAGAGTAACAATACATAAACACTAATAAGTGTTTACAAAGGAGGAGGCTTCTATTTATAGAAAAAAGTGAGCCTCTAACCAAGCAAACTGATTCTAGAATTTTCCAGATCAGTTTGGTCAATTTTTGACCATTTTCAGGTCGGTTCAACTTACTTTTTGAATCTAGTTTTAAAACATGAGAGAGGAAAGATGAAAATATCTCATTTTATTGATTAAGAATTGGGGGTAATGATGAGAAAAAGGCACCTACTTCATGAGGGGACATTCCCACACTGAGGTGTCAAAATTCAGTTTTTTAATTGTTTTCTTTGGTCCTTAGTCCACTCTTCATCTTATGTGAGCATTTACTCATTTTTGGGGGGGGTTTCTTTTATTCTTCAATTTATCTCCTACATTTGGATTAATCTTATTCGTCCATAGGAACCTTAATTGGACCATAATCCAAAAATTTCTAAAAATCTGGACCCTTAGGCTAAGGTCCTTTATACCTATTTTCAATGAATTCCAATTGCACATTGGAAAGTTCTTTTTGAATTTGTGTTTCAAGGGAAACCATTTTAGACACTAGGAGGATTTTTATATCCAAAAATATCTCAATTTTGAATTACCTCCCTCTAGACATTTTCTCTCTCCAGGCCAAAACAGGGTAAAACAAGATCTTTCTTTTATTTCAGAGAGGGGAATAATTATAAGATCAGAAGGGGAGGTTCTCATACTTGCACACCTCAAAAGCTGGAGGGAGGAATCTTACAAAATGGTAGATTCCTCTTTATGTGTGGAATATAAATGACATCAGACAACTTCTTAGTATCACCATTGGTAGAAACAAAAGAAATGGTACTTGAACCCATGGCTAGGCATTTATTATCATTCTTAATTGCTACCAGGATGGACTCCCCCATACGCTTAAGGGAGGTATACCAACCCTTTTTACTATTCTTATGTCGATCTGCTCCACCGTCTGTTAAGGAATGTTCTAATTTTGTATAGATTTCATCTTTACATAAAGATATCTAATTCTACTTCAGTACTATTTCTAGACTCCTTCCAAGGCTTCAAAGTGCCATTCTTCTCATCTCTTCCTTCAGTCTACATGTTTGACCATGTTACTAGGCTTATCACGTAATAAAAACACTTTGCGTTAGATTTCCTATTGTTTTTTGAAGTATTGGGGTTATTGGATCCATCCCCCCTTACCTTTCTTTGCATTTGCGGAGAATTATGCATTGCTACCATCTCTAACTTTGAAATGTATCTCCTCATCCACCACCAGTATTGCGTGTGGAACTCCTCAAACATAAAGAGGCAGTTTGTGCACCTACATGTTTAGTGAGGTCACCAAACTATCATATTTAGGGGAAACACTATGGAAGATCCTTGTTCACTGGTCTTAGTGATCCCCATCATCTCGCCATCATCTGATCTTGTAGCCTCTTTATCCATGTTTGATTCTTAAGGTTTTGAATCCGTGTTTGATTTCATGTCTTATAATACTTGAGTTAGACATAAACATATCTCTTTCTATTTACACAGATGAGCCTCTTCTTAAAAGGAGTTACCTCCTCATCAAAAAGAAAGTCACCTGATAGTGATTGACACAAATGAATGAAGAGAAAGTTTTTTTAAAACACTAATGCTACATTGATATGAATGTAAGAATCTACTCTCTTCCTAATTATTTACTCTTTCAAAATATTTATAGTTCCTAGGATCAAATTGCTTTGGTGACCCACCTCATCAAGCTCTTCTACATTTTTAGAGATGCATATAACTAGATAACCAAATGCTACCCACCCTAGATAATGGAAGTAAGGCACAGTAAGAATTTCTTTCAATATAGTTTCTCAAATAAATGAACAAACACCTTGCCATTTTTCTCATTTTGATGAAACTTCTCATACTTAATTGAGATGGAAGTAGGCAACATAGAGGCAAATATTGACCTACTTCTTCTTATGACATAGAGAGATGACTCCACCATGCCCTATTTTGCAACTTAGAGACTAATGATAGAAGACTCCACCATGCCCTATTTTGCAACTTAGAGACTAATGATAGAAGACTCCACACCTCGTCGTGCTAAGGGAATCTTCTAGAGAGAAGACTCCTCCATGCCCTATTTTGAAGATGATAGATTGTGGATAGAAGAAGACTCCAAACCTATTGTGCTAAGGGACTCCTTTGGAGAGAAGAATTTTCCTCCTCCTCCTCCATGCCCCATGATGATGCAACTATAAAGAATCATTGGAGTGGGCAAAAGAAGTAGACAACAATGGGAGAAAGAAGTAATTAAAAATTTTTAAACCCTAAGCCGGTTTTCACACTTGGAATTATTTAGTTTATTATTAATTATATTTTGTAAGGTAATATATTTAATGGAAGAAAGTGATATTTTTTGAGGAAGTATGTGAGAAGTCAAGTTATTAGAGGCCATATGAACACTCAGCTAACCACCAAAGCTGCCACCTTGCATGTAGCTATGGAACATTCCAAACAGCCTTACCCATATCAGCTCATATATGCAATTTGATTCACATTTGGTTATTTGTTTTGAATACAAAAAAACCAATTACAAAAAGTATTTTTAAGACAAAGTAGACCACTCATAAGGTTTTCCAAGTTAGATCTAAAATATTTAAAGATGGGTAGCGTGTTGATGCACTGGGAAAAGTATGTAAAATATTTCTTCAAGATTAAAATCTTCTAAAGGTATTTTTATTTGAGCATTTAATTTGTTAAAAAAACTAGGTTAAAGTATAAAAGGTTTTTCAAGGACTAGACTAAAGTATGAAATGTTTTTCAAGGACTTGATTAAAGTATAGAATTCTTCTCAAGGTCTTGATATCTAAAGGTTATGCCTTTAGATTAGATTAAAGTATAGAAGGTTTTTCAAGGACTTGATATAGCCATATTTGGTAATGATGTGTGTGAACACACTAGGACCAGCCGGGCCACTTTTTCCCTCTTCAAGAGTTTTTTTCCCCCGTGTGCTAGTATACACCCATCTTGGGGTATACTTATCTTCTTTGTATAGCACACATTTATTATCTATCTATCATCTCATTGTGTGCTCTCTTGAGCTTCTCCACTGTGTGTGTGTGTGTGTGTGTGTGTGTGTGTGTGTGTGTGTGTCTGTGTGTGTGTGTGTGTGTGTGTGTGTGTGTGTGTGTGTGCATTCCTGTAACCCTATATCCCACATTTGGTATCAGAGTATATGCTCCTTACTCTTGTGCTTCTACCTACCCTTCACCCCGAGTCGTCTCTCTTCTTGAATCCGATCAAGGATCCCTTCTGGAAGAAGAAAGAGGACTGTGAAGTGTGTAGTACTTTTCGTACTATCTTTGTGCGGTAAGATTTTTGTTTCAGACACGTTTTAGGGGCAGTTTGCATGGTTTTTGATTTTTTGCAGACATCTTTGGGGATTGGATTTGCATTGTTCTTCATTGGATTCTAGAGTTTCTTTAACAAATCTACTATAGATAGGTGTGCAGATACATGAGAAAGTATCTACGAGCTTTACTTTACTGGATATCAATCTCTGCATCTTACAAGTAAAATTTCTACTCGCTATACTCTACATTTCTTTCATACACCTTGCAGGTCTCCATTGTCAATGACTTTATTGGATGAATCAAAGAGCACTCTCAACACTTTGTAGGTTGCGTGATTACTCGCTTGGGTATTATTAGAAATGGTAGACAATGATGTATTTCGGATGTTATCCTGCTGAGGATAAGCTTGACGGGACACTCTCAACACTTTGCAGGTTGCGTGATTACTTGCTTGGGTATTATTTTAGAAATGGTAGACAATGATGTATTTCGGATGTTATCCTAATGAGGATAAGCTTGACGAGACACTCTCAACACTTTGCAGGTTGCGTGATTACTTGCTTGGGTTATTAGAAATGGTAGACAGTGATGTATTTCGGATGTTATCCCATTGAGGATAAGATTGATGGGACCAACTAACCATTATGGTCCTATATGATGTGGCATCATGTATTCGTAGCCAAAGGGATATGGAAGGTTCATATTGAGAAATGTGATGGTTCCTCTGATGAATATGATGCAAAAGGCATATCTGCAGACATGGACTCAATTTCACATAGTGAATTTATTTAGAGATGTAATCGTGGTGTTGTGTGTATGTGGGAAAGCACCCCAGAGGTGCAAGATATTATGGCAACATAAGAATGCCACATGTAATATTGTATAGTGTGTGAGTGTTGACCAAAGAAGTGGATGATGATGATGTGTAAAGTGGGATAAGGCTAGAAGGCCTATATATTGTATGGTTCACTTGAGATATGAAATAAAATTGAGTATTGAGTGTGCAATCTCTCTCTCTTTCTCTTATGGAGTTCTTAGTGTGGTTTAACCCACCTTAATTATGTTGCTTAATCTATGTCTTTCACCATGATCAATCCCAGTTTAGGATTGTTTAACATAGTATCAGAGCTTGGATGGGCTCTTGGTCATGGTGAATATTTATGTATAGATTTTTTGGTTTATTTTCAGTTTATTATGGAAAAAATTAGCACACACTGTCATTAGTATTGCATTTGGAGAGAGATTATGCTCATGGAGATTTGGAGATTATGGTTCTGCCCAAAGAAGCTGAAAATTGAGATTTTAGCAAGTATGAAGGCTATGGAGTCTTCAGTGTCAACAAGGAAGCTGCCAAGGAGATATGTCAAGGTATTTTGGTGATTTTGCCTCATTCAATTTTGATTTGAGCATAGAAGAATGATAGTATTTGAAAACGGTTGCCATGTTGGGATTTGTGAATCCTATGTGAAAGATCCCTACCCCCTCCGCGCAAACAACGGATTCGGGGTGCTAGCAGCGAAAGTAGCTTTTCTTGCACGGGGGCAGGATCCCTCACTCGGGAGTCTCTAAAAACCGAACCCGAAAAAACTTCCCCCTATACCGGAAAGCACGAGCAATTCCTCCAGGATATTTGTACTCTAACGTAGTCAGGGTCATTTTACTGACCAAACCTGTGAGCCACTTGGTCAGATCAAGGAAGAAACTTGCACGGATCATAGAAACCAACGCATTATTCCCCATCGAGAGGCACAGCCGTTGATTCTTTTTCCATAGAACAATTACTATCCGGGGTTTACTTCGTCTATCATACTATAACAGAATTGAGTCTCATTTTACGGATCCATCAGTCTAACCTAACCCCATCCAATCCCATGGGTTAGCCAACCACCCACCACTATAGTGATGGGATCCAATTAGGAATTTGGCTAGGTTTTGTCTCGGGTACCAGGGAAAAGCGTTCCCAGGATCCCTAGTCGGATATTCATGCAAATTTAATGCCAGTCACACCACTTACACACCCAATATGAAATTGCCTTTTTCACAGATTTAGCTATCTTTAAAACAATCATTTAATGAAACCATAGTGTCACTGATCATAATCTTCCAAAATATCCGGTTGAATCCTAATTTCCAATCATTCCTTCATCGGTGTACCTATGGCATCATTGGCAACCAGAACGCTCACCACTTGTCCCTCAGGGGCCTTTTCGATAGTTCCTAGCTCATAGTACCCGACAATATATTCACTTATAAAAATCAAGATGGAATCTGTTGAAGATCAGCAAGATCAACCAACAGATCCATATAAAAGAGCCATGGACTCATCCGTTAAGGACCAGCAAGGTCAATCAACCAGATCCATGCCCGGTTTCAGAAAATAACTCTTACTCCTTGTTCCAATATCTTCCACGATGTACGTGTGGGTATCTTCGGTGATCTAGAGCCCGAGCACCATATGGTCAGCGCCTTCTAGGATCCTTCACAGGTCACCTAGCACTTCACTCATAGGCCACTTCCTTGGTCCCTCATCCACCATACCGGAAGCTCACCATTTAAATCAAACTGAGGCTGGTCAAGACCTCGGCCGACCTTGCTACGCGAGACGTCCTCCGTTGACTCTCCGTCAGCTATTGCAACTTTATCAGTTAGGTCTCCACCACGACCTCATTCTCACGACGGTCAAACTGCTTCCTCGGCATTATTGACATAAAACAGTCATTTAAAAACATGTCATAAATACAGTTTTTATAATGAACTCTCGTCTTTCACATTCTCACCATATCTTTCCTCATTTTTCCTCATCACATCTCATCCACTCACATCTACCCATATTCTCATCCAATCACATCATTTTTCATCTCATCCACTCGCATCTACCCATATTCTCATCCAATCACATCATCTCATCCAATCACATCATTTTTCATCTCATCACATCTTTCCTCATTTTTCCCCATCACATCTCATCCACTCGCATCTACCCATATTCACGTCCCATCACACCTCATTCATTTACATCACATATCATTCATTCACATCTATCTCAATTTACATCACATTCATTTCACATCTCATCTCATTCATTCTTATCCCGATTCACATATCATTCATTCACATCTATCTCAATTTACATCACATCTCATCCATTCACATCCCATATCATTCATTTACATCCAATTCACATGACATCACATCTCATTCATTCACATCCGATTCACATACAATCACATCTCATTCATTCACATCCTGATTCACATCACATTACATCTCATCCATTCACTCACATTGACATCACATCCTTTCGCATACACATCCACATCCATTCTTCCACGTATACATCCACATCCATTCTTTCACATACACATCCACATCCATTCTTCCACATACACATCCATATCCATTCCCATTACATCACATCTTATCACATTCTATTTTCATCTTATTACATCCATTCACATCTTATTGTATCCTATTTACATCTTATCACATCCATTTCACATGCTATTCGCATTTAGTAGCTTTTTCTAGTTTGATTCTAATAATGGGATTTTTTCTAAATTTCTACCAATTGCTTGGCCTAATTAAAGGTTCCTTTTCTCGAACGACTATTTCTATATTCCTTCTCAATTCCTCTATTGAATTATATTCGATATTCCTCTTTTGAATAAAAGAATTCATGGGATTTACAGAAATCAATTCTACTCATATTTCCACTTTTGATAAATAATAATAAATTGAATTATACTAAAAATTCCTCTTCTTTCCATTTAATTTCTTGGATCTCAAATACCATGGGAATTCTTCTTTTTTGCATTTAATTATTTGCATTCCATTGTCATGGGAATTTCTCTTTTATCATCAATATTTCTCATAAATAAAATACCCATTAATTCAATATGCTAGGAATTTCTCTTTTTCCATCTAAATGATGGAATTCCAAATGTCATAGGAATTCCTCTTTTACCATTTAAATATTTCTCATAGATAAAATAAATTTATCTAAAATTCATCTTTGAATTTAAATAAAATACCCATTAATTCAATATGCTAGGAATTTCTCTTTTCCCATCTAAATGATGGAATTCCAAATGTCATAGGAATTTCTCTTTTACCATTTAAATATTTCTCATAGATAAAATAAATTTATCTAAAATTTATCTTTGAATTTAAATAAAATATCCATTAATTCAATATGCTAGAAATTTCTCTTTTCCCATCTAAATGATGGAATTCCAAATGTCATAGAAATTTCTCTTTTACCATTTAAATATTTTTCATAGATAAAATAAATTTATCTAAAATACATCTTTGAATTTAAATAAAATATCCATTAATTTCAATATGCTAAAAATTACACTTTCCTCATTTAAATATTTGAATTCCAATATGGTGGGAATTCCTCTTTCATCATTTAAATTTATCTATGCAAAAAGATAAATTTAACTGAAATCCTTCTTTAATTTTTAAATAAAATATACATTATTTTAGCATCCCAATTTTTCTCTTACTTCGTTGGAATACATGGATTTCCATTGTCATGGGGATTACTCTTTTAACATAAAAATGAATTACTAGAAATTTCTCTTTTTTCTAATTAACTATTTATGCATAAACATAAAATTAATTTTTCCATGATTATAATGAGAATCATTTAATTAATCTAGGATGATTAATCCTAGAATTTGATTTCCAATTCTATTGGCAAAATAGCCTCTATTCCATAAACTAACTGAAAAGGTGTGAAACCAAGAGAGAGTTTGTGAGTTGTCCTATAGGCCCATAGGACCTCTGGCAAATGCACATCCCACTTTCTCTTCATAGTATCCACTAGCTTAGACAAAGATCCACAAAGCAGTCCATTAGTTTTTTCTACTAAACCATTACATTGGGGATAATAGGGAGTTGAAATAGCATGCTTTATTTTTATCTGCAATCAAGTCATTCCTGAAAGACTCCCCATTCGTAAGGATTTCTAATGGACACCCAAATTGGGCACATATGTATTCCCTGAGAAAGGATGCCATAACCACTGCTTTATTATTGACCATGGCCTTTGCTTCTGCCCACCTTGTTGCATAATCTGTGGGGCCACCACCAATATGTAATACTTCCCAATACTTCCCATGTGAGGAACGAGGAAGTGGACCCACAAAATCTAATCCCCACCTTTCAAATGGACCATATGCTGGGATATGGTTTAAGGGTCCGAGAACCAATTGCTTATGCCCATATATGCCTGGCATACTTCACAGCTTCTGCACCACTCATAGACATCTTTGCTAAGTCGAGGCCAATAATAACCTGTGTTAAGGATCCTCCGAGTTGTGCTGGCTGAGGCAAAGTGACTTGAACATTCATGACATAATTTCATAATCCTTTTAGATTCTTCCAGGCTCACTACCCTCCTAAGAATCTTATCCTTACCTTGGTTGTAAAGAACATCCCCTAGAACTGTGTAAGGATGAGCTTTCCTTGTAAGCCTTTGCTTGTTAAGGATTCAATCCAGGAAAGAAGTATCCTGTAAGATTCCTCCCTCCGGCTTTTGAGGTGTGCATGTGTAAGAACCTCCCCTTCTAGACTAATAATTATTCCCCTCTCTGAAATAAAAGAAAGATCTTGTTTTGGTCTAGAGAGAGAAAATGTCTAGAGAGAGGTAATTCAAATTTGAGATATTTTTGGATATAAAAATCCTCCTAGTGTCTAAAATGGTTTCCCCTGAAATAGATATTCAAAAAGAAATTTTCGATATTTCTATGCATAGAAAGATGCATATTGGGAATATTTTGATTATAAAAGTGTTACTTTCATCAAAATTGACTTTTACGCATAAATAGATGCATAAAAGAATTTTTTTATTATAAAAGTGTTACTTTCATTAAAATTGAATTTATGCATAAAAGATTTTTTTTAAAGCGTTACTTTCATCAAATTTTGATTTTATGCATAGAAAGATGCATAAAGAAATTTATTTTTATGTCAAAAGAGTTATTCTTATTAATTTTGATTTTATGCATGAAAGATGCATAAAGAAATTTATTTTTATTTCAAAAGAGTTATTCTCATTAATTTTGATTTTATGCATAGAAAGATGCATAAAGAATTTTTTTTTATTTCAAAAGAGTTATTCTCATTAAAATTGAATTTATGCATAGAAAGATGCATAAAAGTATTTCGAAAGTGTTATTCTTCTTAAAATTGAATTTATGCATAAATAGATGCATAAACGGATTTTTATAAAAGTGTTATTTCCCATTGAAGTTGTTCTTATGCATAAATAGATGCGTAAAGAATCTTTATATCAAAAATAAGAATTCTCTTACATTCTATAAATAAGATGTGATATGAATCAGATAGATGAGAATGAATAGAGAATGGATGTGATGAGAATAGAAGTGATGAGAATGAGAGGTAAATAGATGTAATGATATGTGATGCGAATCAGATAGATGGGAATGAATGGATGGATGGATGTGATGAGAATGAGAGGTAAATAGATGTGATGAGATGTGATGTGAATCAGATAAATGTGAATGAATAGATGAGATGTGATGTCATGTGAATCAGGATGTAAATGAATGATATAGGATGTGAATGAATGTGTTAGCATGTGAATCGGGATGTGAATGAATGATATAGGATGTGAATGAATGTGATAGCATGTGAATCACGATGTAAATGAATGATAAGGGATGTGAATGGATGTGATGTGATGTGAATCAGAATGTGAATGGACGATAAGGGACATGAATGAATGTGTTAGCATGTGAATCGGGATGTGAATGAATGAGATGTGATGTGAAATGGATGTGATAAGATGCGATGTAAACTGGATAGATGTTAATGTATGTGAAGTAATGAGATGTATGGGTAGATGCAAGTGGATGAGATCTAATGAGGATAAATGAGGAAATAAGTGATGAGATAGAAAAAGATGTGATTAGATGAGAATGGGAATACTTATTGATGTGGGTTGATGTGTGGATAATGTGGATTGATGTGGATGGATGTATGGATGATGTGGATTGATGTGTGGGTAATGTGGATTGATGTGTGGGTAATGTGGATTGACGTGAATAGATATATGGATGATGTGGATTGATGTGTGGGTAATGTGGATTGACGTGAATGGATGTATGGATGATGTGGATTGATGTGAATGATGTGGATGGATGTATGGATGATGTGGATTGATGTGTGGATAATGTGGATTGACGTGAATGGATGTATGGATGATGTGGATTGATGTGTGGATAATGTGGATTGATGTGGATGGATGTATGGATGATGTAGATTGATGTGGATGGATTATGGAAGATGTGGATGGATGTGTGGATAATGTGGATTGATGTGGATTGATGTGGATGGATGTGTGGATAATGTGGATTGATGTGTGGATAATGTGGATGGATGTATGGATGATGTGGATTGACATGTGGATTGATGTGGATGGATGTATAGAAGATGTGGATGGATGTGTGGATAATGTGGATTGATGTGGATGGATGTATGCATGATGTGGATTGATGTGGATGATGTGGATGGATGTATGGATGATGTGGGTTGATGTGTGGATAATGTGGATTGACGTGAATGGATGTATGGATGATGTGGATTGATGTGTGGATAATGTGGATTGATGTGGATGGATGTATGGATGATGTGGATTAACGTGTGGATTGATGTGGATGGATGTATGAAAGATGTCGATGGATGTGTGGATAATGTGGATGGATGTATGGATGATGTGGATTGATGTGGATGATGTGGATGGATGTATGGATGATGTGGATTGATGTGTGGATAATGTGGATTGATGTGGATGGATGTATGGATGATGTGGATTGACGTGTGGATTGATGTGGATGGATGTATGGAGGATGTGGATGGATGTGTGGATAATGTGGATTGATGTGGATTAATGTGGATTGATGTATGAATGATGTGGATTGATGTGGATTGATGTGGATGGATGTATGGATGATGTGGATTGATGTGGATAATGTGGATGGATGTATGGATGATGTGGGTTGATGTGTAGATAATGTGGATTGACGTGAATGGATGTATAGATGATGTGGATTGATGTGTGGATAATGTGGATTGATGTGGATGGATGTATGGATGATGTGGATTGACGTGTGGATTGATGTGGATGGATGTATGGAAGATGTGGATGGATGTGTGGATAATGTGGATTGATGTGGATTGATGTGGATGGATGTGTGGATAATGTGGATTGATGTGGATTGATGTGGATGGATGTGTGGATAATGTGGATTGATGTGTGGATAATGTGGATTGATGTGGATGGATGTATGGATGATGTGGATTGATGTGGATTGATGTGGATGGATGTGTGGATAATGTGGATTGATGTGGATTGATGTGGATGGATGTGTGGATAATGTGGATTGATGTGTGGATAATGTGGATTGATGTGGATTGATGTGTGGATGGATGTGTGGATAATGTGGATTGATGTGGATTGATGTGGATGGATGTGTGGATAATGTGGATTAATTATGGAAGATGTGGATGGATGTGTGGATAATGTGGATTGATGTGGATTGATGTGGATGGATGTGTGGATAATGTGGATTGATGTGTGGATAATGTGGATTGATGTGGATGGATGTATGGATGATGTGGATTGATGTGGATGGATGTATGCATGATGTGGATTGATGTGGATGATGTGGATGGATGTATGGATGATGTGGGTTGATGTGTGGATAATGTGGATTGACGTGAATGGATGTATGGATGATGTGGATTGATGTGTGGATAATGTGGATTGATGTGGATGGATGTATGGATGATGTGGATTAACGTGTGGATTGATGTGGATGGATGTATGAAAGATGTCGATGGATGTGTGGATAATGTGGATGGATGTATGGATGATGTGGATTGATGTGGATGATGTGGATGGATGTATGGATGATGTGGATTGATGTGTGGATAATGTGGATTGATGTGGATGGATGTATGGATGATGTGGATTGACGTGTGGATTGATGTGGATGGATGTATGGAGGATGTGGATGGATGTGTGGATAATGTGGATTGATGTGGATTAATGTGGATTGATGTATGGATGATGTGGATTGATGTGGATTGATGTGGATTGATGTATGGATGATGTGGATTGATGTGGATAATGTGGATGGATGTATGGATGATGTGGGTTGATGTGTAGATAATGTGGATTGACGTGAATGGATGTATAGATGATGTGGATTGATGTGTGGATAATGTGGATTGATGTGGATGGATGTATGGATGATGTGGATTGACGTGTGGATTGATGTGGATGGATGTATGGAAGATGTGGATGGATGTGTGGATAATGTGGATTGATGTGGATGGATGTATGGATGATGTGGATTGATGTGGATGATGTGGATTGATGTGGATGATGTGGATGGATGTATGGATGATGTGGATTGATGTGTGGATGATGCGATTAGATGTGATTTGATGTGATAGGGATCGATGAAAAAAACTTTATGGGAAGATGAGAAAAGATGGGGACTAATGTGAAAGGATGTGGAGTGATGAGAAAATATGGAAATATTGTTGGAACTGTGTCAAGAATGCTGGGGAAGCATTTTGAGCGTCTTTGAGGTCGTGGGGTGGAGACCTATCTATTAAAGTTGCAATTGCTGTGAGACGGAGAGTCAACGAAGGACGTCTCGCGTAGTAAGGTCAGCCGAGATCTTGACCAGCCTCGGTTTGATTTAAATGGTGAGCTTCCGGTACAGTGGATGAGAGACCAAGGAAACGGCCTATGAGTGAAGCGCTAGGTGACCTGCGAAGGATCCTAGAGGATGCTAACCATACTATGCTCAGGCTCTAGGTCACCGAAGATACCCACACATACGTCGGGGAAGATATTGGAACAAGGAGTAAGAGTTGTTTTCTGAATTTGGGCATGGATCTGGTTGATTGACCTTGATGGTCGTCAATGGATGACTCCATGGCTCTTTTATATGGATCTGTTGGTTGATCTTGCTGATCTTCAACGGAGACTCCATTTTTGTTAAAGTGAATACTTGCTAGTTATACTATGTTTGGAAATAAGGATTCAACTGGATAATTAGAGGATTATGATCAGTGACACTATAGTTTCATTAAGTGATTGTTTTAAAGAATGTTGAATCTCTGAAAAAGGCAATTTCATATTGGGTGTGTAAGTGGTGTGACTAGTTTTAAGTTTGCATGAATATCCGGCTAGGGGGCCTGGGAACTCTTTTCCCTGGTACCCGAGACAACCTAACCAAATTCTTAATTGGATCCCATCACTACAGTGGTTGGGCGGTAACCCATGGGACTGGATGGGGTTAGGCTGGACTGATGGATCCCTAAATTGAGACTCAATTCTGTTTTGGTTCGATAGATGAAGTAAATCCCGGACAAAAATTGTTCGATGGGAAAAGAAACAACGGATGTGCCTCTCAATGAGGAAAAAAGCGTTGGTCTCTATGATCCAAGTACAATCTTTTTCCTGATCTGACTATGGGACTTACGGGTTCGGTCAGATCAGTTCAGTTAGTTAAGGCTTTTGACTACGTTAGAGAAAAGTTATCCTGGAGGAATCGCCCGTGCTTTTTGGGCAAGGGAAGTTTTTTCGGGTTCGGTTTTGGAAGAACCGATGGATTAGTCTCTTGTCCGGATATCCGTGGGCGAGGCCCCGAGTGTGGGACCCTGCCCCGCGCAAGAAGTGCTACTTTCGCTACTAGCACCCCTGAATTCGTTGCGCGGTGGGGATAGGGATTTCACATATCTTGTATCTAAACAGTGTTGAACATCTTGGAGCTCAGGCCAACCTATATCCATTAATGCAAGAATAGCTACTTTGAAAGAAGCCAAAGTTTTAGTAGCCAATTCATCAGCCTTTTGATTATCCTTCCTATTAACATGCACAAATTTACAAAACTCAAAAGCTTCTTTTAACTCCATTGCCCTTTTATACAATTCTTGGAGATTAGGACTCCTTGCCTTATATTCTCCTTTCATTTGTCGGATGACCAATTGCAAATCCCCTTTAACCTCCACCTCTTTAATTCCATTTTTTATGCAATCTTCTAATCCCCAAATTAGTGCATTGTACTCAGCCACATTATTTGATGTAGCCTTTGGAAACTCCCTACCCTTGGCCCATACCTCTTTTCCTTCTAGATCAAATAAAACTATTCCCCAAGCCCCACATTGCCTGGAAGGGCTAAAGGCTCCATCAAAATGCATAGTGAAAGTAGTTGGTGGTGTCTCCAAATCTTCATATACTTCTTCCTTTGTTCCTGTTCCTTCTTCCCCTTCCTTCCTTGAAAGCAAATCTGCAAGAGAGGCCCTAGTTGTGTTTTCTATAATAAAAGTGAAAGAGAATTCTTGAAGCTCACAAATCCACTTTGCAAACTTCCCTCCTACAAGATTGGGTTTGCAGACCAAGAATTGTAAAGAAGGTTGAGATGTGAGGAAGAAAAAAGGGCGAGGTAACAAGTATGACCTGAAATTCTTTACTGCAAAAACAAGAGACAAACCACCTTTTTCCATTTCACCATATCTCTCCTCGGCATCAGTGAGTTGTCGGCTTGCATAATACACTGGTTGCATATGCCCTTCCTCTCCCTTTTGCAAGAGTATAGCACCCACTGAATGTGATGAGACACTTGGGTTCACATAAAAATCCTCCCCCCACCTAGGAGGCTACACCATTGGACTTTGACTCATGCATTCCTTGAGCAAACAAAAAGATTGAATTTGATCAGGCCCCCATTGGAAAGAAATATTCTTCTTTGTCAATAGATTTATAGGATACATCTTCTCAAAGAACATGTCAACAAAGCGTTGGTAATACTTTGTTTTACCCAAAATCCTCCTTACCTCCCTTACATTGATAGGTGGTGGGAGGGCCACAATTGCCTGCACCTTCTCAGGATCCATCTCTATGCCTTCTTTTGAGATAACATGTCCCAAGAGAACCACCTTCCTTCATACCAAGCGGTATTTTCCAGAATTAAGACACCCTTTTGCATCATCAATACTTCGCAAGGCCAACCTCAACTTTTCCAAGTGATCCATGCGGCTTGAATAAATGCAAAAATTATCCAAAAAGCCTCTTATAAACTCTCCCAAGTAAGGTGCAAATACCTGACTCATGAAGCGTTGAAAAGTTGTTGGTGCATTGGTCAAGCCAAATGGCATCACCCTATAGACATACACTCCCTAAGGGGTGATAAATGAGGTTTTCCTTTGATCTGCTTCACAAATCCAGATTTGAAAGTATCCAGAGTATCCATCACACACTGAATACAACTCATGACCTGCAACTTGATCCAAAATCGCATCCTGAAAGGGTAGAGGATAATAATCCCTCTTTGTGCATGCATTCAGAGGGCAAAATTCCACACACACACACACACCATCTTCCACCCTTTTTGGGAGTGACTACAATTGGGGAAATCCACTCTGAATTATCTACTGGAAAAATAAATCTAGCTTCAAGCAAATTAGTTACCTCATTCTTAAAGCACCTCCACTTGCACTACTCCCAAATGCCTTAGCCGCCGATATACCACTAGCTTACTTTGGGGCTTGAGATCAATTTTGTGCTCTACTAAGGTAGCTTGGCGTACTTGTGGGTAGCTGTTTGTAAAAAGGTTAGGAAATCCATCCAACATTTTTAAGTAATTCTCCCTTTCAGTACCTGCTATGGACTCATCAAGAAGAAGTTCATTTTGTTGGTGAAGACTAGTGAGGTCCACATCTCCTTTCATGGTTGAAGAAGCTTCTCCTTCCAAGGCTCCATTATCTTCAGCATCCCCTCGATCCCTTTTTGGGAGTGACTACAACTGGGGAAATCCACTCTGAACTATCTACTGAAAAAATAAATCTAGCTTCAAGTGAATTAGTTACCTCATTCTTAAAGCACCTCCGCTTGCACTACTCCCAAATGCCTTAGCCACCGCTATACCACTAGCTTACTTTGGGGCTTGAGATCAATTTTGTGCTCTACTAAGATAACTTGGCGTACTTGTGGGTAGTTGTTTGTAAAAAGGTTAGGAAATCCATCCAACATTTTTAAGTAATTCTCCCTTTCAGTACCTGCTATGGACTCATCAAGAAGAAGTTCATTTTGTTGGTGAAGACTAGTGAGGTCCACATCTCCTTTCATGGTTGAAGAAGCTTCCCCTTCCAAGGCTCCATTGTCTTCAGCATCCCCTCGATCCCTTCCCAGGGAAAGACCAAATGCAACTCCCTCCACCTCCCCTTCTAATATGGAATCCTCGGAGCTACCACTTGTCTCCTCTTCATCGGACTCTGACTCTGAACTTTCGAAAGTTGAAGGTTCACCTCTTACCACTTTCTTGCGACGACGAGTCTTGATGTTGTAGTGGACCTTCTTATTCTCACCTTGTAAAATAAGATCACCTGTCTCCCACTTTTGAATTGCCTTCACTTGGCGAAGCCATGGCCTACCAAATATCAATGGGTAAGCCCTAGCATCAGGCTTTGTAGGAATGACCTGGAAAGTTGTAGGCACAGAAATACCACATACATCCACTCCCAAATTCCTGACAATTCCTAAGGTTTTCACCCTAGTATTATCAGCAAGTTTGATGCAATAGGGAGAGGTAGTAGAAAACTTTAAATCGACATCTTTCATTGTTTTTTCACTCATGACATTGATTGACGCACCTCCATCAATGTATGCATTAGAAATTGTTTGCCCCTCAATGATGACATCAATCACAGGCACATCATCTCCTACATCAATATCCACCTTTTGAGCCATAGAAGTCCCATTATCCCTCTTCTTCTTTTTCTTAGATTCCCTTGTGCTAGCCAGCTTACCCCATTCCTTTTTGAGCTTTGGAGAGAGTGCCAAAAGCTGCCCAAATGTGATCTGTGCCGTTTTCACCCTAAGATCTGTTAAGAGGTTATAACTAAGAGATCCTTGTCCAAGAGGAAAGTCAGATTGTCCAATTTTTCTCCTAGACGACTTCTTCTTCTTCTTATTTTTCTCCTCTTCTTCAGAATTATCTTCTTGTTCTTCTTCTTCTTGGCTCCTAGTTTTACGACCCCTTTTTGCCATTAATGGCATCAATGTTTCCTCTTCTTCTTCTGAGCATGTTTCCTCTAAAAGTGCTAAACTTTTATCCTCTCTTTTCTTCAATTTTGGACACTCAGTGCGATAGTGTCCCTTCTCTTGACATTCATAGCATATGACACTACTTCTATCTTCCCTAGGTTTATCCTCAACTCGTGGAACCCTAGGTGGCCTTACGTTGACTAAGTGTAACTTCAAATCAGTAAATTTTGCCATAAGTTGTGCAATGTTTTATGATCCAAGGATGGAGCTTGTACCTGAGATTTTGAGGCTATCTCTACTCGTGGTGGGGTCAGCACACTCGTCGGAGAAGATTGGAATGTGGACTCAATATGAAGAGTGGCCTCCTTCTTCAAAGCAATACGAAGAGCCTCTTTAAAATTAGTGGGATCTTTGCTAAGAACTTTTCCATGTAAGCGGGGATCCAAAGCCATGATAAACTTGCTCATCTTAAGGCTCCATTGCTAAAGAACTCTTTGAATCTCCCATAGAAGGTAAAAAAGAAGAAGCAACAACATGTAAAGCAGCTTGTTGATATTTGATGAACAAGGCTTCATACCTCACTGAAAAGGCAAAAACTGACTCTCCTTCCTTTTGGAAAATATGATCCAATTGTAATAGTAAAGCATTTGGTGACTCCACTGTCCCAAGTCTCTCCTTCATTACTTTGGTCAACCTTTCCCAATCATTCTTGGACTCCTCTGGCAAAGCCTATAAAGGTGCAGGAGAGAAGAGAGCTTCAGCTCTTGCAAGCACACACACACTCACAAAACCCTAAAGAGAACACACAAGGTGAGAGGCTGAAAATCTTCTTCTTCTTTACTCAACACTCAACACACCATATACAAAGATAAGAGTACACACATATGAAAAGGTACTCAACCAAATACATACTAGGGTTCTCTATAGTGTGAACCCAACTAAAACGAGCTGGTGCTATAACTATGCCAGTCTCTAGAATGGCTCTCACAGAGCCTATCATCCCACTGGCCACATATCACCCATGATCTCACCAACCATGCCAGTGGTGTAAGTGTGGGGCCTATCCCCCAGGCGGGTCATCAGTGTCCACCGCCTCACTAGATGAGTTTGATATCTCAACACTCCCCCTCGAGCTCAACTCCATCTCATGTACACCAAGCAAAGCCTTGAATCTGCGGAGCTTCTCTGTACCCAATGCTTTGGTGAAGATGTCAGCGACCTGATCTTGTGTGTTGACATAAACAAGGTCAACGTCTCTTGCTAAGACCTCTCTGACAAAATGGTAGTGGACCTCTATATGCTTCGTGCGAGCATAAAAAACTGGGTTCCTGGCGGCCAACTGTATATACTGCTAATGTTGTCACAGAAAATGACAACTTGTCTATCCACTGCTGATAGACCCAAATCTGCAAAAGTAGCTTTCTCAACCAAGCTACCTCTCACATACTGCCATAGCAGCACCTCTGTACTCGGCCTCAGTACTGGATAGAGCAACCGTAGGCTGCTTCTTGCTGCTCCAAGTCATAGCAGCACTCCCCAAAGAAAAGAAAACATGAATCCACTAGTAGATCTTCTATCTGAGATACTACCAGTCCAATCAGCATATGTACACATATCTCTGTCCCAGTTTCATAAAATAGTCCACAATGCAAAGTAGACCTCACATACCTTAGTATGCGTCTCAATGCATCCAAATGCAGCTTCCGAGAAACCTACATAAACTGACTCACCAACCCAACAGCATAGCTCAAATCTGGCCTGGTGATCGTCATGTAGATCAAGCTTCCTACTATGCACCTATACATAGTAGGATCCTCCAAAATCTCTCCTGAATCTGCACTCAACTTGCCATTCTGATCCAATGGCATTGAGATAGGCTTACAGCCTGTCATACCATACTTGGACAACATGTCCAAGCCATACTCTCTCTACAGTAATCCAATACCATGTGGTAACCTAATCACCTCAATGCCCAAGAAATATCTGAGCTCCCCCAGATCCTTCATCTCAAACTTCTATCTAAGCAAGATCTTTACATCAAAGATCTATGCATCATGGTCCTCCGTAGTGATCAAGTCATCTACATAGATGACAACAAGCACAACCCCTCTATCACTGTGTCTCATATATAGCGAGAAATCTGCATTGGCTACATGAAAGCCAATAGTGACAAGATATGCAGAAATCTTGTCCGACCATGCTCTTGGTGCTTTGTTTTAAGCCATACAAGGCTTTCTTCAACCTGCAAACATGCTCGAGGTGACTCACATCCTCAGAACCAAGTGGCTGCAACATATACACCTCTTCCTGAAAATCCCCATGTAAGAATACATTCTTTACATCCATCTGATGTAAAGACCATTGCTTTGATGTAGCCACTGCTATCACAACTCTCACTGTTGCCATCTTGGCAACTGGGCTGAAAGTTTCCTCATAATCAATGCCATATGTCTACGCATATCCTTTGGCTACCAATCTAGCCTTGTACCTACTTATGCTTCCATCACTGTTATGTTTTACATTGTACACCCACTTGCATCCAATGGCTTTCTTGCCTTCAGGCAATTGCACTAAATCCCAAGTCTCATTTCCATATAGTGCATCCATCTCCTCATCCATAGCTTTCTCCCAACACACATTTCCAAACAACCTCATCAATGCATGTGGGCTCTACAACTTGCACAACGTTTGCCATGCATAGTGATGTGCCACATAACCATCATAGGTAAACCTATGCACCGGATTCTTCACTCTCCTAGATCTTCGCAACTTTCCATTCATGGCTTCCATAGCCTTCTTTACACCAGGTGTTCTCATAGCTGGTATCCCAAGCTCCTCATCAAGGCTCATCTCTGAGCCAGTAGACTCTCCATCAACATGAGAATGCCCTGCAGAAATGTCAGGCATACTAAGGGGCTCAACCACTTTCTCTTTGCCTTTATGTGATGTACTAATCACATTTGCAGGACTGGTATTATGATGCAGCCTGCCACTCCATGGTCTATCAACTGAACCACTAGATGAGGACTCTCTTGGTCCACTCAAAGACTGTGATTGCTAACTTGCGTTCTGTCCAATCACATTTCCACTCACATTAGTCCCAACAGCTTCTTTTTCAGTAGCATACCAGCTGCTCATCTCAAAAACAACATCCCTGCTTACCCTCAACTCACGTGTAGCAGGGTTATAACACCTGTATCCCTTTTGCTCAAGGGAATATCCAATAAACATACATTTTTCAGCTTTTGGATCCAGCTTAGTTCTTAGCTCATCTGGAACATGCACATATGCAATGCATCCAAAGACTTTCAGATGAGACAAATCAGGTTTTAGAAACAGCCTCAGTCCAATAGCTATGCGGCATATTCTTCTCTCCCATCAATGCTCGCATAATCTCAACAATGTGCCTATTTTTTCGCTCATCAGCAACTCCATTTTGCTACGGAGTGTATCTGCATGTAAACTGCCTCCGAATACCATTCTTCTTCAAAAATTCAGAGAACTCATTGGAGAAGTACTCTCCCCCTCCATCTGACCTTAGCACTTTACATATTTCCCTGTTTACTTTTCAACCATAACTCTGAAATTCTGAAAGTGAGTGAACACCTCACCCTTCTCCTTCATGAAGTATACCCACACTTTCCTTGTGTGGTCATCAATAAATGTCACATAATGCTTGCAGCCTCCCATAGACATGGTCTTCGTAGGACCCCATACATCTAAATGCACAACATCTAGTGCATTCCTGCTCACATTTCTGTTACGTGGAAATACATGCTTTGTTTGCTTTCCAAATTGACATGCTTCACATATTTTTTGCATATCTTCAACTTTAAACTTTGGCAGTCCTGTCACAATTCCTTTAGTCTGCGTAGACTTCATTCTCTGCACATTCACATGTCCAATTCTTTTATGACAAATGTCTATGTCTGCAACAATTCATGAACCATTTGCAAACATCGTAGCACTCACTTCAGGCATGTTTACATTCAACGACGTAAATATTCTGCCTACTCTGTTGCCTTTTGCAAACCAACCTGCACTTATCTTTAAAGTCTTCAACATAACCATCAGGGTTAAACCAAACCTACAAACCCTACTCAATCATCTGGCCAACTGAAACCAGATTCTTTGTTATGTTCGAAACATGAAGTACATCTACAAGGTACTTCACTTTGCCATCCTGCAGCATAGACAATGGCACATCTCCAACATGGGCAATTGGATGAGCAGTGTTATCCCCTGTTTCCACAAAACCTGGTCTTTCAAGGTTTTTCATCTTCTTGAACCACTTCCCATGACTTGTCATATGGTTCGAAGCACCTGAATCAACGTACCATACATCATCTTTATATGCTGCTTCAACATTTTCAGACATGGCATTAACAACATGCTGCATAACAAACAACCTTTCATTATCCTCATTGTTTTTGCTCGAGGATGCATAGTTGTTTTGCTGCAATTTCCCATTTTGCATGTCAGCATGCTTCTTATAACAATCTGCCTGCACATGTCCAGGCTTACCAAAATAAAAGCATCAACGTGTATCATTATACTACCTTTGCCAATTTCGATGACCTCTTTGACTCCCCCTACCTCTGAATTGGCCTCTTCCACCTACGTGTTGTTGTTGTTGTTGTGAATTCTGGGACTGTTGTTGTTGCTGCTACTGGCCATAATTTTGATTACCTGTTCGATCACCTCCTTGACCACATCCACAGTCTTCTCTACCTCTTCCTCTTCCTGAACTTGTGTAGAAGGCTTGTTGCTCTGAACTATTTTTGTTTTTTGAAGACTGTTGGTCTTCACCCAAGCTCTTCTCTTCTATAATCAACATAGACACCAAATCTGTGAAATTGGGAATGTTTTCCCGAGTCTGAATAGTCTGAATAGACGTCTTGAATGCCTTGTATTGTGGCCCGAGACCACGTAGATAGACTTCCACCTTGTCATCATCATCTACTGAAACGCCAATAGATGCAAGGGATTCCACAATACCCTTGATCTGTAATGCATAGTCATTCACAAACAAACACTTTTTCTCCACAGTATGAAGTTCATTCTTCAACTGTATCTTTCATGCCTTGGTATTTGTTTCACAGAGTTTTACCAAGGTGTCCCATGCCTCCTTGGGGGACTTGGCATCCTGAATGTGCCCAATCATGATGTCCTGTATACTGATAGAGAGCTAATACATAACTTTTCTGGCTCCTTGGTTCTAATCCTTGAACTCTTTCACATCTGTAGTAGCAGTCAGATTGATCTCCGGTATCTCCGGTGCCTCTTTGTGCTCACCTTCTATGTAGTCCCAATAGCCCTTTCCCATCAGGAAATTCGTCAACTTGAACCTCCAAGCATTCTTATCAAGTTTCTCAGCAACAATCTAGTTTATGCCATCATTTGACATCTTGCCAGACACACAAATTTACCAAAAACAGCACTCTAGTTTGTCCTGCACAAACTGCTGTATTTTCTGCAGCGGTACTGTAATACACTCAAATGTCACTACCAGTGACCTCAATGTGCATACATACACCCAATGGCAACTGTTGACCTCCTTGCAGCACACAATTTCTACACAACCAATCTGTCTTCCTGCAGTTCTTAAAACAAAGTTCTGCAGAGAATCGATGACCTACCCGCAGTGCTCGAAATCGCCTGCTTTCTAAAAAACGGAGGTCGTAACGCGCCCAAAATGCATTTTCGACCCGAAAATTGTAGTTTGATAGGATAGTATAGTTTCCCTATAGCTTTACTCCCGCAAAGAAAGCTCCTCAATCAGAGATCGTTTGCCGATGCATCCCGTAGAGCTCCCGACAAGGGTGTAGTCGCCAACACAAATAGAAAAGAGTAGTTGAAGCTTTTACCCTCGTACCGCTTCCTGTGTTTCTCTTGCTTGCAGCTCAGTCCTTAGCATGAACCAGGCTCTGATACCATGTAAAGATGTAGGGGAGAAGAGAGCTTAAGCTCTTGCAAGCACATACACACTCATAAAACCCTAAAAGAGAACACACAAGGTGAGAGGCTAAAAATCTTCCTCTTCTTTACTCAACACTCAACACACCATATACAAAGATAAGAGTACACACATATGAAAAGGTACTCAACCAAATACATACTAGGGTTCTCTATAGTGTGAACCCAACTAAAATGAACTGGAGCTATAACTATGCCATGGCTGTCACCACACAGCCATGGCATCCCAGTGGTGGCCGCATGTCAGCCTGTCATCCCACTGGCCTGTCATCCCACTGGCCGCATGTCACCCATGGTCTCACCAACCATGCCAGTGTAAGTGTGGGGCCTATCCCCCAGGCGGGTCATCAGTGTCCACTGCCTCACTAGTAGATGAGCTCGATATCTCAACAAAGCCTCATGCCAAGTTAAGGCCACACCCTCCAAGAAATCTGGAAGTATTTCTGCCCTCTCCTTCATAGACCAACCCGTCAAGCGGCATGCTCGGTTAAACTCTCGGAGATAACTCCCCGGGTCTTCTCTTTCCGATCCTTGGAAATCTCTACGGCCACATTCTCGAATGAGCTGTTGAGGTCGACCGTGTGTGGGTGTTCCTATGGTTAGGACCTCATTTAAATAGTCCTTGGTCAATCCCCCTTCCTAGATTAGTCAATATATCCAAGGTTTGTGCATTTAGGAGTCGCAAAGGGTTGGCACCTAGAACTTCTAAAGGTTTAGGACTTGTGGTAGTGCTAGGCAAGGGACCAAATCTTGAAGGGATTGATGTGACAGGGGATGTAAAACCCGATGACACGCTTGTTTTCGGCATGGCAAATGGTATTGGGAGGTGCATTTGGGGCATAGATCTCAATGGCTCAAAGATTTCAACCATTGGGTTCAATCTGGTTGTGGGCCCACGTAATCCCTCTATTGTTGCCATCTCTTGACGCTGGCAATCGCTCCTTGATGAGTAAGCGCATATGTGGTTTTTATTTAATTTATTTATTTATTACTTTTTAGGTTTTCTTACAGTCCATTACAGCCTTAGGAGGCCTGGCGCAACCTTCTCCAGTCAAACGAGGGTTCATTTTTGCCTTAATTTTCTTAGGTGCTAAGCACACATGAACGACCTCTTAGAGATATTTTCTCAAAAAAAAGTGTGTGCCACTAGTGTCCCAAATGGAAGCCGAGGTCTTAAAAACGCATATGAACACCCTCTTAGGATGTACCTTTCCGAAAAAATTGTGTGCTATTAGCATCCCAGATGGAAGAGGAGGTCTCAAAACCTATTTTCCATTCGTCTCAAGATGAAATATTTCCTCTTTCGCAGCCCATTTTTTAATGTGTTTCAAAAGGAATTTGGAAAAAACGTTGTATGAGAGAGTTGTAATATTTTTGGAGTACTACAACTTTGTCTCTTTGACTTTTTTGTGATTTTGTCGTTTTTAGATACTCAAAAAGTAGCCTGAATATGGTATGTGGTCTTTTTCAGGCTATTTTGGGCGATCATTTTTTGCCTCGATTTTTGGGTTTAATTTTGAGGCTAGTGGTCGAAGGACAAAACAATGGATTTTTCCCTCACACACTCGAGAAGAACTTGGAAGAGCTCGATGCAGGCTTTCCGATGAGCACTAGAACTTGTTCATTGGCCTCATAATTCAGGAGATATGAGCCTCCAAACAAGGCTTTTTTCCCCCCCACGAATCCTTTTCACGCCATGAGACTCAGGGACCTTTCACATTGTGAAATGCATCTCATACATGAATGGGATTTCATGAATTTTTTTTTCATGGACCTTTTTCATGTCGTGAAAGTCGGGGACCTCTCAAGCTGTGAAATGCATTTCACGATTTTTTTTTCACACATAACCTTTTCACAATGTGAAAGTGCAAGACCCTTTCACGCCGTGAAATGCATTTCACAAAGTTTTATTTATTTATTTATTTTCCGTGTGGACCTTTTCACAACGTGAAAGTGCAAGACCTTTTCACGCTATGAAATGCATTTCATGATTTTATTTTTTATTTTTTGCGTGCAGACCTTTTCACGACGTGAAAGTGTAGGACCTTTTCACACTATGAAATGCATCTCACGCATGAAAGGCATTTCACTTTTTTTGGCGTGAACCTTTTTATGCTGTGAAATGGGGTATTTCACATTTTTTTTGTTTAGAGAGAAATTCAAGTTTTCTTGTGTGGAGGGAATATTTTTTGAATTTTAAATTGGGGAGATATGGGCATTTTCTCAAAAAGGTAAATGGGAATAAAAGAAGTCAACACTTTTATGACACCCCCTTATACTCTTCATAAAAGACCCCCAAAAGTGGCCATTTGCCAACTAAGGGGCATCTTTTCATTCAATGCTCATTAACCTTAATGAGTTGTGGAAAAAGCAGCTTAAGAATTAGTCAAAGATTAATCCTTTCCCCTTTTGAATTAATCAAGAGTCTCTAATTAACTCTTAGTCATCAATTAATCCACAACATTAAGCACATCATTAGATAGATCCTTGGATTGCTAAGCTTTGTGCTTAATCTAAAGTGTAAATTAACTAATAAATACCATATTAGATAATTTGGGAAAAATCCCATTCCCATTTGAAAAATGGGAGCATGGTGAACTTGTCCAAAAGTTTGTCAAAACCCCCTCATGTGACATATCATCGGAAAGATCTTGAAGAGTAGAATCTAAATCTATGATCTCTGACAAATTTGGAGTTAGTATGTTTAAGATATGTCCAAAACTATATGGAGTAATTGATTCCCAAAATGTGAGATTTTTTCCAAATTACCTAATATTGACTTAATAATCAAAGATTAATTAAGCCCTTAATTTTAGCTCTTTTCTTTATGCAAATTGAGAGCAAAAAATCTCTAATTAGTGAAGAAATTTATGCGATTAGATGTTTTGATGCATCTAGATGCTCCTAGAACACCCAAAAACATTAATTTTGACACCCTACATGATCGATTTTGACCCTGAAAAACACATTGTCTAGTTTTTTTGCCTCTTGGACTGGATTAATCACCCCTTAATGATAAAACCCACTCAAGTAAAAAATATTAGTCAATTTCAAGATTTTTAAAAGTTTTTATGAATTTTTTCAAATGATTAAGCTACCCCTAATACTTGCTAACACTCTAATGCTTACAAATCAAACAAAAAACACACAAATCAAGAAAATTAATGATTTTAGCTCTATGTTTAACTCTAGAGAGAGCTAAAAATCATAAAATTACAATCCATTGCATTGTTTGATGTAATGGATGAAAATTGAACCTAACACACTCTATGTGCACACTTAAAAAACACTAAAAACTAGATTAAAACTAACAAAGAACCACAATTAAGCCAAAAAATCACTTTAAAAAAGGAGAGCTATTTCTCACAAAATCACACACAAATCTCCATATTAACCACATCTTTTTTGTCAGAAACCACTAATCAAGACAATGGGAAATGGGTTTGCATAGATTAGAGAGAAAATAGTGGAAAAAGCCAAGGAATGGCTCCCCGATAGCAATGCCAAAAATGTTATGGCTCACCCAAACCCCCTTTGAAACACATCCAACAAGAAGATTACCTGGCGAACCACAACTGTCGTGGGAATCTTTCCAATGGCCGAGCTCACAACCCTTATGGTCTCCAAGCTCCACAACTCCTTGAGTAGAAATTCCACCGTGCCTCCCAACCGCGAGCATTGTCACAGTGCCGCGTTGCACTACGTGTACTCATCCCTCCTCTCACCTCACTTCACTCACACACACTCACCAGCATGGATTAGAGAGATATTGGCAAGAGTATTAGCAAGAGAAAGACTCTATTGCGCACAATGGGAGAGTCTTTTGTATTATGAGAGATTTTCACTCATATACATGGTCATAAGTGTTCACACTCACTTAAACTGTGGTTGACTGGGCACTTTAGGCTTGTAAGCGGCCTAATTCTATTACAATGACTACTCTCATAATATATCCATGAAGTACATCACTTGGGACTTCATCCTAACTTGCTACCACACGCTCTTAAAGAGAAAATCGCCATAAGTATTCCGTCTGACCATTATAGGTGCCCATCCAAGCTGTAGATTTGGACAACATTGCTTCATACCTTGAATGTATAACCTTTTAGTGTGTCTACCATGACTCCTTGATGTAAGATAATGGTAGTAGATCTTGTTAACCCTAGAAATGGGTTAACAAAACACGACAAATTAGGAAACAAAGCTGCATTCTACATTATGGGCATTTAGGATAGCTTATAAGAATGTGGTGGGACTTATGCTATTTAACATAGTGTATTGACTGGAAGCAGTAGTGCCCATGGAATTCCGCATGCAAAGTCTCAGGATAGCCGTGGGGCAGAGAGATTATCTCAGGATAGCCGTGGCAGAGAGATTATCTCTGGAAGAGTTGGAAGTTCACAGAATCAAGAAACTCTTCAAATTGGGGATGAAAAAAGATTGTTTAGTGCGTGGACATCTGAGATTATGTAGAAAAGAAGCAAGCTCCAAGTGGATAGGAACACTAAATTCAAAATCTTCAAGGAAGGAGACTTAATCCTGCTATTCTCCTCAACAATGAGACCTCATCAAGGAAAGTTAAAGATGAGATGGACATGCCCATTTAGAATCATCAAGAAAATAGGAACGGGAACCTTCAAACTGGCAAGCCTATATGGAGAAAGGTTAAAGAAACTAGTAAACAGATACAAGCTGAAGACTTATCATGGAAGGATGCCAGAACAAGAAGAGACACAAGCAGGACAAGCGTGTTAAGAACCGGAGAGTATCCAAGGAGTAGAATCCGAATCCAGTCATGATCAAGAATGGGAATCGAGATAGGATTTTTGAAAGAGCAAAAAGGGAGAAGCACAATATCTAAAAATAGAAATTGTCCATGTAAATGTAATTTCAGTATGTATAGAAAGCGAGGAGCCAGCTAGCAATTGAATCGAGGTGACAAGAAATTGATGTTGCCACGCCGTAAAAGGGTGCATGGATGGAAAGGGAAAGGCATCACATCAATTTTGCCCCACCACTACCCAGCCATAAATGACCTTGTGGCTTGTGCAATAGGTACCGATAAACAATATTTGAAAAGAATTGTGGAAAATCATGAAAACATCCGGCAATTATGGCCATACCAAGGGGAGGCATACGCTATGACAATGGCCAGGAGGCATTGCACTTTCTTACTCACACCTGGTTTGCATGTTTCTATTGTGCAAAATCTATGTTCGCTCTTCGCTGCACTACTTGCACGCTCCTTTCTAAACTGTGTTGTGATCCCTACCTTCTCTCACCCTACCCTAGCTATATGTTACCTAGTAGGATGGTGAAGTTTGAGTACATGCCATCCACTTTAAATAAGGAAGAAGACAACCATGCAAAGTGGCTTGAAAAGATGGGCTTGAAGCAATTCGCAAAGTTGCCCTGACATATGGGAAGGATAAAGAGATAGTCATGTGGACCGCCTCAACATTGGATCATGTCCTGAAAATTTAATTAAAAGAACATGCTTGGGCAAGCACAAAGAAATTTAAAGAAAAAGTGAATAATGAAGAGGCTCTAAGGGTCCAAGTGGAGGAGCTAGAGGCGTTGATCGAGGAATTCAAGGAGAAGCAAAGGCAAGATGGTGGCAAGACCATTAAAAGTTTAATGAAGGAAGTAGAGGCAACCCATGCCCACAAGAACGACAAAGGGCAAGGAAAGAAAAATGAACATGAATGAGCTTAATGTGGCATTGACAGCTACTAAGGATGAAATCAAGAAGAAAATAGAACAGATGGACACTTTGCCAAAGGCTGAAATCAAGAAGAGGACATAACATATAGATGTTGTGAGGAAATCCCATGCCATGGAATTGCAGCCCAAGGATAGAATGGTACAAGATTTCCGAGGCTGGGCCAACCGGGAGAAAAATACTAAAGAGGAGTGGCAATTAAAGGTGCAGGAAGAGTTGGGAAAGAAAAGCATAAGTGCTTAGAAGGCACAACTGCACTACAATGTATGCAGCAGCAACTAGTGTACACGGCTCAACAAACAAGCAGGAGCCCTGAGGCCTTCCAACTAGAGCGACCTAGTTAATTTCATGACTAAGTTGGAAGTGCCTGCAGAGGCTAGATCAAGACATAAAGACATAACCCTTTTCCAGGAGCAAAATGCAATGTCGAATCTAGAGCTATGTGGGGAAGTGGAGGAAAATTATGACTAGAGAATCCGGGTGAGGAGGCAATGGCTCAATCAAAGAGCGACAGTGTCAGTGCCCCTCACCAACGGAGTAAGCTGGCATCAAAGGAAATGTCAAGGCTGAATCAGTCTGAAATTCGACCCTACAGGTGGAAGTGGAGCCGGGGCAACAAAAGGGGGCCAAGAGAACCAGAACACACAATTTTTTAAGATGATCTTATCTATCTGAAAAGCACAAAACCCCATGCCTTCACAGCCGACATGGCGGTGGCACAAATGACGAGAGACAAGGCCAAGTATCCGGATGCACAGCCTATAAAAGTACAATTCAGAAGGGATGATGAAAGAACGGGGCTAGGCCATGCATCCATAAGCAGCTAGAGAAGAGCCTATGAGCCCAAGTATAGCTAGCAATGGACAATCCAGTTTGTATCGGCGGGGAGGAAACCACCACTCAGCCCTTGAAACTGGAGGAAGGAGGATGGAACTGACCATAAGGTGTCTGGATAGCATAGTCCAGAGTCGGAACCACATTCTGCATCTGAAAATTTTTAGAGGGCAGCAGCAAAAAGTGGGCTTCACTACTGATGCAACATCCACCATGATTGCCAGGTGTTGGCAGCCAATGAGCCCATTTGCCACCCACAGTTCCCTTTAGTAACTAACTAATCATGTGTTAAGACTTCTTATTTTGTAGCAACCTTGTAACAGCTTCTTGTAAATAGGTAGTAGCCAAATAGACACAAGGAGAAAAAGGGGAATTTTATAGAGATCAATAGATGTCGGATTGTTATGCTTTGGAGAGTCTGAGCTAATATTCAAGAATGTCTTCTAGGTTGATCTCTCTCATGTTGCTACTTTACATTGCATGATTCCATTTACTCTACATCACTTGAACTTTTATCTCTATGTTACTTACTGTTAGGAAGCATGAAGGATCTAGGAACTAAGCGGCATATAGTTATGATTAATTCCCCTAAAGCATGAGAAGACTCGTAGCTCAACACTTGTTGTTGGCTTGCCGCATTGGGCACAATTGAGATAGTCGTTGCTCTCTAGGAGCCGACTAGGTGGTCCAAAACCACTGAAGTGTCGGGTCTTAACCGAATAGCAATAATAAGAACTCGTAAAAATTTTCTAATTTATATTATAGGATATATATATATGGCTCCCGCTACTTCTAGAGTGGCCTTTTCCACCTATTTACAAATTGCAATCATGTTGTTATTATCCATGATTTCTATTTTCATACTAGCCTACATCGCAGTCTCAAAATGGGGATCCGCCTCTACTTCTACCCATGTTTAAGAATAAGGCCTGGTCCTACATATTATCAGAGGATGGTTTACTCCATGTATTTATCTCCTTACTAATCAAAAGGGCTATAAGGTAAATTAGAAAAAAAAATTGTGAGTTCTTATAGATGTCTAAAACTAGGCATAAGTTTTCCAAGCCTATTCCCTGAGAGAGACCGAGTTGGTGGATGGCAAAGAAACTAGAGTGAAAATAGCATGGACTTCCATTATTATGGAAAATGAGGGTATATAGCAAAGGACTATTATAAAAAAATAGAATAATAATGGAAAGTTGCTACAAGGGAACTATGCATCATCAAGTAAACAAGGTGAAGATAGAAGTGAGTAGTTATTTAAGATGCAGCATATACTTGGTTCCATGACTACAAATGCATCATCGAATTTAGGGGATATATGGTATGTTGATTGAGGTACCTCTAACCACATGACAAACCATGGTGAGTGGTTTAGAGAATTAAGGCATTTGGAAAAACTAGGTTATGTAAAAACATGTGATAATACAATGCCCCTACTATGTATGTTGGGAAAGTCCCTTTATCTATGCAAGCTGGCACAATGAATTATCTTGTTGATGTGATTCATGTGTCCAAACAAAGAGCCTAATTTTAGTTGGGCAAAGGCTTGAGCTGTTGAGATATCGAGCTCGTCTAGTGAGGCGGTGGACACTGATGACCCGCCTGGGGGATAGGCCCCACACTTACACCACTGGCATGGTTGGTGAGATCATGGGAGATATGCGGCCAGTGGGATGACGGGCTGTGTGACAGCCATTCTAGAGACTGGCATAGTTATAGCGCCAGCTCATTTAGTCGGGTTCACACTATAGAGAACCCGTGTATGTATTGGTTGAGTACCTTTCATATTATGTGTACTCCTATTCTTGTATATGGTGTGTTGAGTGTTGAGTAGAGAAGAAGAAGATTTTCAGCCTCTCACCTTGTGTGTTCTCTATTAGGGTTTTGTGAGTGTGTGTGTGTGCTTGCAAGAGCTCAAGCTCTCTTCCCCCCTACATCTTTTCATGGTATCAGAGCCTAGTTCGTGCTAAGGGCTGAGCTGCAAGCAAGAGAACCACAGGAAGCGGTACGAGGGTAAGAGCTTCAACTACTCTTCCCTATTGTGTTGGTGACTACACCCTTGTCGGGAGCTCTACGGGAGGCACCGGCAAACGATCTCTGATTGAGGAGCTTTCTTCGCAGGAGTAAAGCTATAGGACAACTATACAGTCCTTCGAACTGTCTCAGTCCGGGGTCGAAAACGCGTTTCGGGCGCGTCTAGACCGTTTTTCAGAAAGCAGGCGATTTCGAGCACTGCGGGTAAGTCATCGATTCTCTGCAGAACTCTGTTTTAAGAACTGCAGGAAGACAGATTGATTGTGCAGACACTGTGGGTGCTGCAAAGAGGTCTACAGTTGCCATTGGGTGTATGTATGAAATTTAAGTCACTGGTTGTGACATTTGAGAGTACTACAGTACCGCTGTGCAGAAAATACAGCAGTTTGTGCAGAAAAACCAGAGTGCAGTTTCTGGTAAAATTGTGTGTTTGGCAAGATGTCAAATGATGGGATAACTCAGATTGTGGCTGAGAAGCTTGACAAGAATAACTTCCATGCTTGGAGGTTCAGGTTGACGAATTTCCTAATGGGAAAAGGCTATTGGGACTACATAGAAGGTGAGCATGAAGAGGCACTGGAGATACCGGATATAAATCCGACTACTGCAGATGTGAAAGAGTTTAAAGACTGGAACCAAGGAGCCAGGAAGGTTATGTATTGGCTTTCCATTAGTATACAGGACACCATGATTGGGCACATTCAGGATGCCAAGTCCCCTAAGGAGGCATGGGACACCTTCGTAAAGCTTTATGAAACAAATACCAAGGCACGCAAGATACAGTTGAAGAATGAACTTCATACTGTGGAGAAAAAGAGCATGTCTGTGAATGACTATGCGCTGAAGATAAAGGGTATTGTGGAATCCCTTTATTGGTGTGTCAGTAGATGATGATGACAAGGTGGAAGTCTGTCTACGTGGTCTCGGGCCACAATACAAGGCGTTTAAGACGTCTATTCAGACTCGGGAAAACATTCCCAACTTTACAGATTTGGTGTCTATGCTGATTATCGAAGAGAAGAACTTGGGTGAAGACCAACAGTCTTCACAAAGCAAAAACAGTTCAAAGCAACAGGCCTTCTACACGAGTTCAGGAAGAGGACGAGGTAGAGGAGGCCGTGGACGCGGTCAAGGAGGTGGCCGAACAGGAAATCAGAATTATGGCCAGTAGTAGCAGCAGCAATCTTGACCTTGTTTATGTCAGCACAGAGGATCAGGTAGCTGACATCTTCACCAAAGCATTGGGTACAAAGAAGCTCCGCAGATTCAGGGCTTCGCTTGGTGTACATGAGATGGAGTTGAGCTCGAGGGGGAGTGTTGAGATATCGAGCTCGTCTAGTGAGGCGGTGGACACTGATGACCCGCCTGGGGGATAGGCCCCACACTTATACCACTGGCATGGTTGGTGAGATCATGGGAGATATGCGGCCAGTGGGATGACAGGCTGTGTGACAGCCATTGTAGAGACTGGCATAGTTATAGCGCCAGCTCATTTAGTCGGGTTCACACTATAGAGAACTCGTGTATGTATTGGTTGAGTACCTTTCATATTATGTGTACTCCTATTCTTGTATATGGTGTGTTGAGTGTTGAGTAGAGAAGAAGAAGATTTTCAGCCTCTCACCTTGTGTGTTCTCTATTAGGGTTTTGTGAGTGTGTGTGTGTGTGTGTTTGCAAGAGCTCAAGCTCTCTTCCCCCCTGCATCTTTTCATGAGCAGGGTGTACTAGTGAGGTTTAATCCTCATATATGTTGTGGAAGATTTCAATAACCCGCTTCATTTTGCGAGAGGAGGAAACAAGATCGGTAGAATGTTTGCATTGGAGATAAGTATGCCTGAAGTGAAAGCTACAATGTTTACATTTGATGTAAGTATGAAGTGAAAGCTACAATGTTTTTACGTGATACACGTGTGATTTCAGGTGTGAACACATTGGACGTGGTAATATTCATACTTACATTTGATGTAAGTATGAAGTGAAAGCTACAATGTTTTTACGTGATACAGGTGTGATTTCATGCGTGAACAATTGGACGTGGTAATATTCAATGTGGTGTGACTAACGAATATGAAAGCCCAATGGTACTGTTATAGGTTTGCCAAAATTCAAAGTGGATAGAATGCCAAAGCATGTCAATTGGGCAACATGCTAAGCATGCATTTCCACATGATAAGTATGTAAGTCAAGGACCTTTCGATGTGGTGTATTTTGATGTTTAGAGACGAGCAAAGACAACATTAATCAGAGGATGCCATTATTATGTATCTTTCATTAATGACCACACTAGAAAATTGTAGGTGTATTTTATGAAAGAGACTAAAAGTTAAGTGTTTATTCACTTTTAGAGCTTCAAAGCTATTTGTAGAGAAACGGAAAGGTATGAATATAAAATGCATAAGGTCAAAGGATGGGGGATAAAATTTCCCCAATGAATTCAATGAAAGAGCATGGGATAAAGAGCCAGTTTACATGCACATACACCCCATAACAAAATAGGGTTGCAAAAAAGAAAGGAAACACATGCATATTGTAGAAGCTGCATGTGCATTAATGAATAAGAATGTGATAGGCCTCATTATTTTTAGGTGAAAGTAGTAGCAACAGTTTACATCATGAACATGATGCCTATTGTAGCAGTTTGTGGCATGATGCCTCCTAAACAAACGTATACTGACATAAATCTAGATTTGGCACAGTTAAAAGTGTTTGGGTGCATTGCTTATATACATACACCAGGTGAGGTGAGAAGTGAGTTAGATCCCAGGGTGGAAAAATGTATACTCCCTTGAACAAACAGGTAATAGATTCTATAACCCCACTACATGTGAGATGTGAGTGAGCAATAATGTTATGTTTGATGAGATGAGCACCTAGTATACACGAGTGAATTATTCTATAGAGGCTGAAGTGAATTATTCTATAGAGGCTGAAGTAAAGAACCAAGTGGGTGCCTTAAATGTTAAGCATCAATCATAAGCACTTATTAGACTAGGAGAGTCATCTATGGGTCTATTATGAGACCTTGGCCAAGCAGGTTGTGTTGGAACGTTAGGCATTCTTATGTGTCATATGGGGTGGTACTACATGTGCTTAATGTGCTCGGGGGGCTCACTTAAAAATATGTAAGTCTACCACGTGCAATTATTAGGAGGGAAATTTTTAACCAAGATTTTGAGAAAACTTTACAAAAATCTACTTACATAAAGGGCTTTAAATGGCATTTTGGAAAAAAAAAATCCATAAGTTTATAAAAAAAGGGGGTCAATTTATTTAGTCAGTCAATATTCATAGAAAATGGTATTTTTTAATACCCTTTGAACACATGTTATATGTAGGTCTTTCTAAAAGTATACCCCCCAAATCAATGTATTGAAACATCGAACTTAACTAGTACAGAATAACACCTCGGCACTTAACTAGTACAGAATAACACCTCGGCACTTATTCCACTGGCATGGTTTATGAGATTGTGGTTGATATATTGCAAGTGGTTTATAAGTTATATGACAACCACTTTAGTTACTAGAGTTATAGCAGCAGATTTTTTAGACAATTGTAATTTATTACAAACAAAAAGCACTATATACATATCACATCAAGCTAGGGCTTGTGTACAGCTATTCTATGAAAGATGTTGTCGTGTAGCTACCCTTACTACTAGTAGGTGTCTTGTGTGCATAGCTATACTATTTTAGCTAAGAACTCTTTTAGTAAATTCTTCAAATTTCCTTTGAAGAGCCTTCACTTGAATCAATTTCTTGCATGGGCTCTAGGCTTCTTGGCAAATGCAATATTATTATGGGCTTCCCATATGAACCCAATGGTAATAGCTCTAATCACTACACGATTCCACCAGTGGTAGGTTACATGTAGGTGCTAAGCATATTCTCCCATTCCTCTATAAAATGGCAGCAAATTTAAATGTTTTGATGGTTCAAAATTGATCAATCATATAGCATTTTGCTTTTAAAGTTACAGTTAACATTTTTATCAACAACTTCAAGAAGTGTGACCAAAAAAGAAAACTATGTCTTCATGTATGAAAAGATGAGGTAGTGTTAAAAAAATATCCTTTAGTGTGATTTTCATGGCTCAAAAATTGAGAAAAATTGGTTGTAATTTTGCCCAGCCTTGATTTTAAAGATTCTAATTTTTTGAGGTTTTAGTTATAGACTACTTTTTCAAAAACAACCGATTGAGCTTGAAAGTCATCCTTTTTTTTCCAGTATTTAGAAAAAAAAGTTTATTTCTGACAATTTTATTAGGTATATTGCATAGTTTTCAAGGAATTTGAAGGTGTTTTATTTTGGGAAATATTTGTCTATATGACCTTATATAGATACGTCACATGTAGGAATTTGAAGGTTTTGTCACATCTAAGTTGCAGCCTTGATTTTAAAGATTCGAATTTTTAAAATTTTAGTTATAGACTAACCTATGAAATTTTAGTTATAGACTAACCTATGAAATTTTTCAATAAAAATTGCATAGGTTATAGACCAACCTATGCATTTTTTTCCCCAATAAAAACAACCGACTGAGCTTGAAAGTCATCCTTTTTTCTCCAGTGGTTAGAAAAAGGGAAAAAAAAGTTTATTTCTGACAGTTTTATCAGGTATCTTGCATAGTTTTTTTTCAAGGAATTTGAAGGTGTTTTATTTTGGGAAATATTTGTATATAGGACCTTTTAGAGAGGGATGTCAAATGTAGGAATTTCAAGGTTATGTGACATGTAAGTTGCAAGCTCTCGAAATCTAAAACATGTATATTTTAAAATCTAAAACATGTATATTTTAAAGTTGCCCTCGAAATCTAAAACATGTATATTTTAAAGTTAAGAAGTTGAAATGGAATGGGGTCTGTCAATTCCCTCTCTAAAATAACCCTCTCAATATCTATATCTATATCTATATCTATATATATATATATATATGACTATATCTATATATATATATATATCTATATCTATATATATATATATATATATATATATATATATATATGACTGACTATACGTACCGTAGTACTTCTTGACTGGGTGGGGCACGAGCACCAAGATGATAGGAAATATCCGAAGTATGGTAAACAGCTGGTTGCCCATTCAAAGGCTTAAGTTGTAACGCATTGGCTAGCTGGTCAAGACTCTCTCTTAATTAAATATAAAGCCTTTGCTGCACCTTGTAAGGTGTCAGTTTGAGTGTTTGCTCTCTTTATTGTTTTGGCAGCAAAAAATAAAATAAAATTTGAGCACAGTCGCTACAAATTGCAAGCTTGAAGCCAGCTTGACTGGGTGGGCAATGAGCATAGATTCCATGGCCTTTTTGCAAACACAAGATATTGAAAACGAATTTAAAAAAAAATTGGTGCATCCATGTGATCTGCCACCCTGGGAAATGATATATAATATATATATTATATATAAAAACAGGCCAGAAACGAAAAATTGCGCCATAGAAAAATCGCCCAGCAAGAAAAGGAGGAGGATTTGTTTATTATCTCACAGGACGATTGTACTGAGAGGTGACTGAAAGGTGCACGGATGTGTGCTTATGGAGGAGGTGGTGTGTTACCTGCAGTTTCAAAAGTTCCTAACCATGTGGTGGGTCGCTGGCTTGCAGCGCCTTTGCGCCAACTAGTAGAACTCCTCTCATCAAAAAGGACTTTCAAAAAGCTTTCATGTTTCCAAGCAACCATCTATTCTCCAGCTCTCTCATGGTACGCACTGCTGCCAGGGAATGTGTTGAAAATGTGCCTGCACTCTCTCTTTGGATGGAGTCCAACCAATCCTTGGGAACTGGTTCCTGCACATTGGATGCTGTGTGCAACAAAGAAAAACTCCACCTTTTCTTACCTTCCAAGTTGCGTTAAATTTCAATATAGACTGAAAGATCTCTGGGTAATATACACTGAAGTCTAAGCCCTACTAGTAGCTTCACAACACAGAGAAAACCCTGCCTTTCCTTAGACCCTACGTTGAGTTCAATCTTTTATATATTACACAATAAGGGACTTTATCCTAAACCCTTAGTAACTTTACAACAAGAACTAGTGTACTTTTTTCATTATTTTATGGTTTATTAGCATGTAAAGTCCTCTGGTACTTAACCCTTGCAAAAACAATTCATTTCAATGCTACAAAATGATGGTTTGTATACACTTATTCTAGTAATTGCCTTTCTACTTGTCATTGCATCTTGACATAAATTGTCAATACAACATAACCTTTATCAAAAACGATTGATGGGTAAATTAAAGATCTACTCTAGATACTAGAAATCTCATGCTAAGTTAAATCTCATGCTAAGTTGCTTCATTTATCCACCATACTGCACATGCATTCTTAATCTCATCTCACTTTATGCATGTGCATTGGAGAGTTTCCATGAGCTAGTTGAGCCCTCTTTAACAAAAAAGCCCTCAAATTACTAATTAAGGTTGTGAGAATCTTTTGAAATTGTTTTTTTAAACAAAGGCTAGGTTTAAGGGTTGCATTTACGTCACATTGGATCCCGTTACACTACTTAACTTTATCAATCAACTTCATTATATTTTTGAGAATGCTCAAAGATAATATAAAATTTGGAAATCTCGTTGTCAAACTCGATTATCAATTGCATGGATTGAGGGATTTTAAATGAAATGTTGGATGTTAGATATCTTTGTTATGTACTCACTTTATCTAATAAATATGTGCTTTCTTATTCTTATCACCTTATCCCCTGTAGTACACATTGGTGTTCATAGGTTTTCTTAAACTAGTCTAATGGTAAGCAACACAAGGGGGGACAATTGTTTTGTATATTGGACTTTATCACTAGTCCCTTTCACTTGGCTTTTTTCAACTATCCAGGGAGGTACACACACTATTTCTCTCACCCCTTGTGGAGGGTGGCTAAGAAGGGGGGGAAGGGGGGTGGGGTGGTGAGTTGGGGCCCGGGGGGGAGGGGGGGTTGTTTAAATTCAAATCGCATCCTAGGAGGGCAAGGATATCACCTTACCATGGGCTATTCTCCCCTTCCCTCCCATTCACTTGTTGAAGTTCTCTAAAACAAAGAGTCCAATTGTAACTAACAACAATCTTAGTCTTGAATTTTTTAATTTTGTTCTCACCATGTTGCAATTATATGTTTTCAAGGATTCCACTACACCTATCACATCAAAGGGTTATCCTATGACACGGATCATATATAATAATTAACTCTTGATATTCTCTTCTCCTATGTAGTGCACATGTTTTCTTCCAAATGGAC
The DNA here is from genome assembly GCF_041138505.1 of Cibotium barometz. Lineage (NCBI taxonomy): Eukaryota > Viridiplantae > Streptophyta > Polypodiopsida > Cyatheales > Cibotiaceae > Cibotium > Cibotium barometz. The sequence continues at coordinate 43,914,469 of NC_141050.1, forward strand.
TCCATCCAACATAGTGCATGCAAGCTTCTAGATTTTTGTTGAACGCTCTTGGACTCTGCAAAGGTTATAAAAGTGGATCTATCTTTTTTTAACTTCTTAGAAAGTGGTCCATGCTCTACACATGAACCTCTCTCTCTCTCTCTCTCTCTCTCTCTCTCTCTCTCTCATAATAAAAGATATATTACCAAATTTACCTTACAAATGACCACATGGCCCATGTGATGTACTAGCTTTCCCTCACTAATTACTCCAAACCACATGTTTACCTCGGAGTACCTCATCCAATATATAGCCATCTCATTCTCCACCAAATGAGCTAACCGCGCAAGGAAGAGACTTGCCACAATAGTAGCCCTTTTATATGACCTATGTGAAACGAAATATGCCACAAACTTGTCCACCTGAAAAAATGAAAGAAAATTGAATGTTCTAGGTGATCTGACCCATTCGAAATCTTGCCAAAAAAGCAGTCTTAAACCTTTATGGACCTATCTATCAACGGAATCCATACACGAGAAAGGAAACCCCACACCTTCTTTACCACCAAACATGAAATGAAAAAATGCGGGCATGTTTCCAAGCATGTAGTACAAAACACACAATTACCAAAAGTAATCCACCGCTTTTGCAACAACTGATCCCCCAATGGTAGGCCTCCAACTAGCAAACGCCATAGGAACACCTTCCCTTGATATGGAATCTTAGACCACCAACCCTGTAAGATTACTTCCCTCACTCCTTTTTAAAGAGAGGAGGAATATAAGAGGATGTATTTACACTGACACTTCGATGTATTTTAAGACAGGAGGAATATTAGAGGATGTATTTACATCGACACTTCGATGACACTAAACACATGTATTCGCATGCAGTGGCCCATATCATGCACAAATATTTATGTAGCCTCTTAAACATTAATGGAAATACCTACTTGTATACATCTCTATCTCTCTTTCGTGTAATATATCTCATGAGGTCTCCATGCTTCAAGCCTACCCTTACATTCTTACATGGGTTGCAAGGCAATTTGGTTTTAGTGGTTAGTAAGACAAAGAGAGAATGGCAACAAGAAGAGAGAGAAAAGGAGAAAGGATAATACAGATAGAGACATGAGCCTCCCTATAGCTTAGCAGTTTTTACTTGGTATCAGAGCCCCCAAGGGGGTAATTAAAGATAGTGATTATTTCCTTGGTTTACATATATATTAAGGCTTTCAAGTCTTTATTTATATGTATTCTTGCCATTAGGGTTTGCAGGATTTTAGCTCTTTAAGTGGACTACATACAAAGAAAATCAACAAAGCAAATCCCTAAAGGCATAAGCCTTAGCTTTGCAAGATAAGCAAGAAAAAACAAATAGCGGTAGGTCCTCTTCTGTAGGTGGTTCCCCTAAAAGACACCTCGTAGTCTGTAGTAACTATATCTTCAAGAGGTGGAATAGCTCAGTCAATGACACTAAGAGAGAGAGAGAAGGGCGGGCACATTTTTTGGGCAAAAGTAACTCGAGAATCTACATCACTCAAGCATATCAATAGGTAGCACCTCTGATGGAGTGCGAGAGGCATCATTTTTGCATATAGGAGAGCATACAAACATCAATCTCAAAAGCAGAGCAACTAGCACAGTTAAACATGATGTTGGCTAAGAACCCATTTAAGCCTCTAGCTATCTATACAAGCAAAGCTCAAGGAGCGAGAGCAGACTCAACACATAGAAGAGAGTAACTTGAAGATCTTCAGGTGGCTATGCCAGTCTCTACAACACAATTTGGTGCCAACCTTGATAGCAAGTCTCTAGTAAAAAGACAATAGCCATATCTAGTGCAAAACCTCCCACCAGTTAGCATTGAAATGCATCCTGAATCTTTAGTGGGGTGAGGAAACTCAAGAAACCCATGTTTCAAATTAGCTCCAGAACAAGCAACTAAACTTGCCATATATATAAGAGAGGCTACCAAGGACTACCGCAAAGTGACAAAGAAGATAAACATATCTTTTCCTTGTTTCATACCCTAAGGCTATCCCTTGTGCCTTGTTGTGTGAGGATCTTCATCGAGTTGGATCATATTGACATCGACATTTTCCATTTAAGGATTTGTAAAATCACGGCCAAATGAGCACGCATATGTGAATCATTTTAAGATATGTCGAGAGCCACCATGGGCTCTCGGACTCATTGAATGAGTGAATGAAGTTTTCAGGATACCTCTCCAACCTTGTGTTTTAAACCCACTCATTGTATACCTACCCTTGTGGACTAATGGATATGTACTCAAGCCTATATTAAGGCCCCCTATCTAATAGAATATGTGTGGATTTTTATGAGAATTAGAGTCTTGATTATGCTTATTGTGGGTGTTCCTTAATCTCTATTAGTGTTAATTATCCTTCTTAATCTCTATTAGTGCTTATTTTTTGTGTTCTTTAATCTCTATTACTACTAATTATCCTTCTTAATCAAATATGGCCATGTTGATTTGCTATGAGCCTCCCTAGCTTAGCAATTTTCACTCCCTTAGTGGAGGAGGATGCCCCAACCTATCATCCCAAACCTTATCTTCCGCGCTACAAGCCATCACCTCAAGTAACTCCTAACACTCAACACTCCTCTCACCTCGTGACGTCAACCCATTATGTACCAGAAACAAAAACACACTGGCAAAGATGAAGACCATCCCTAAATAAAACCCTAAGAACCCTTTAAGGAGATCACCAAGAACTAAAGAGAATGCAAGGGAGAGGGAGAGCCTGAGTTCCTTGTAAGCAAACACACATATATAAGAGAGAGCAAAACACACAAGAGAGAGATGGATGGCTGAATTTTCTTCTTCTCTTCTCTACAATCATTAACAGATAAGAGTACATACTATAAGGGAAAGTACTCTCCTATTATAACATACAATACAATAGTCAGACCATAGTGTGAACCTGACTACATGAGCTGGCATTATAACTATGCCATGCTACAGTAACCCAAATACAATTGTTACACAGCCTATCATCTACCACTGGTAGCATATCAACCATAATCTCACCAACCGTGCCAATGGCATAAGTGTGAAAGATATGACCCAAGCGGGTCATCAATGAGTTTGATATCTCAACACTCCCCCCTCAAGCTCAACTCCACACACTATACTCCAAGAAAGCCCCTAAAACTATAGAGCTTCTCTAAGGTAGTGTTGTTTCTACAATGGGCCTATTTTTCCAATCTGCAACACCATTTTTTGTGGAGTGTACCTGCATATGAATCGTCTCTTGATTCTCTGCTTTCCCAAGAAATCATTGAACTCATTGGAGAAATAATCTCCCACTATCTAATCTCAGGTATTTTATTTGTATGCCTTTTTCTTTCTATACCAAGGCTTTAAATCTTTGAAAGTGAGCAAACACCTCACTTTTCTCCTTCATGAAATAAACCCACACTTTCCTAGTGTGGCCGTCAATAAATGTAACATAATACCTACAACTAGTAATTATTGTAGTCTTGGTCGGCGGTCCCCATACATCCGAATGTATAACATCCAATAGCCTTGCACTAATGTGCTTTTCATGCGAGAAAGCATGTTTGGCCTACCAAGCTGTCATGCTTCACAAACTTTATGCATACCATCAACCTTAAACTTTGGCAAACCTGCAATAATATTTTGGGCCTACATAGATTTTAGCACTATACATTTACATGACCAATACACATGCCATATGTTAATATCTGTAATGACAACTATTCCATGTGCAAACATGGTTGCCTTTACCTCAGGTTTGTTCACATCCAAAGTAAACATCTTGCCATTTCTGTTACCCTCTACAACCAAGCAGCACTGATTTTTAAAGTCTTCCATAAAACACCCTTGAGGATTAAACCTCACTTGTTGCAGACCCTGCTCAACATTTGTCCAATAGAATCCGGGTCTGTAATATTTGGAACATGAAGAACATCTGCCAAGTACTTCATTTTGTCATTATGCATAGACAAATGACACTTTACCAACATGTGTAGTGGGGTGCGCATTATCATCACATGTTTCTACATAACCCAATTTTTCCATTATCTTCATGTCTTTAAACAACTCACCATGATTGGTCATGTGGTTAGAGGCACCAAAATCCCTATACCAAATATCTCTAGATCTTGACGTATAAATTTCTTGTTTATAGAATTGAGCATATGCTATATCACAAATACCTGGCTCACTTCTGTTATCACCACCATGTTTAGTTAGATGGTGCATAGTTTCCTTGCTGCAACTTTCCACATCATTTTTCTTTTTGTTAACAGTCATTTGCCATGTTCCCTGGTTTGCCATAGTAATAGTACTCTATGCTATCTGCATTGTGATTTCTTTGCAAACCACCTTGGCCCCTATGGCTCCCCCTACCTCTAGAGTGGCCTCTTTCACTTGTATAAGATTGATTTTCTTGTTGTTGTTATTGGTGGCTATTGGTTTCAATTTCCTTATCGACCACCACCTCGTCCTCTAGATGATAACCTGACTCTACCTCTATCTATATCTACGTAGAAGGCATGTTATTTTCATTTCCATAGGATGAATCTCTCCCAAAATTCAACGGATTAGGAGAAAAACCAATTCTTGAAAATCAAGAAAGTTCTCTTGAACTCCCATGGAGATCTAAAACTGGCTGTATTCTTTTCCAAGACCATTCAAGGTCACGGACACCATATCATCATCATCTACTGGTGATCCAATAGAAGCAAGGGTATCTGTAAGTCTTCACTGAGAGTAATCATTTATACTCAACTTTCCTCTCGTCATTGAATGCAACTCCTGCTTTAGCTCCATTTTCTGAGCTTGGGTGTTTGTGTTGTATATCTTCACCAAGGGATCCCAAGCCTCCTTAGGCATTTGTGTATCATGTATATGCACAATCATGGAATTCACACTGGAAGCCAACCAATACATCACGGTCCTTTCTAGCTCTTTCATGCCATGCTTTATATACTTGCACTTGATGAGGGGTGGGATTTTCTTCACCAATCTCTGGCTCCTTTTCATCATCCATGAGATGAACTCCCAATATCCTTTTCCTATAAGGAAATCGGTGATCCTGAACTTCCATGCTTAGAAGTTATTCTTATGTAGCTTCTTGCTCACAATCTTCACATAAAAATACATCCACCAACACCTGCAACACTTAGATTCTTTACATAGACTATTCTACAATCAAATTTTTGATGCAACTTTGCTTCGGCCAGAAATTAAGCATATACAGTCAACTTTGCTTCAACTAGAAATTAGGCATATATAGTCAACTTTGATTCTACCTTTTTAATAATACCCCAAGTATTAATACCCCCATACCTTGTATTGTTGCTGCTCATCGGTGTACCCAAGGTGCTTGCACAAATGAAGTCTACATAGTAAGCTTAACTTCATCCCATGGCACTTACTCTCTAATGTGCACAGCTGTGCGCAGTTGGCAGATATGTGCCTTTCTACCCAGTGCTCTCCGTTGTAGTTAATAGAAAGATGAAAGGAAGAAATTAAGTAAATCAAAGAAACAAGATATTTTAAATGAAGAAATGAAGCCAAAAGAGATGAATATAAGTAAGGAAGCAATAGATGTAAAATAAGAGGCTGATGAAACCAAAAAGTCTAACTAAGTTAACTAATGTTTTACAAGGCTTATATGAAAGATCTAAATTGTAGGATTGACGGGGATATATTTTGGCAGGCTAATTAATGATGGGAGTGAGCTAATGGGTCTTGGTCTTCTCATTCTTAACACCTTCCCATGGTGTGTAGGTTCCACGCGGCGAAACTACCTTGTTGCATCATTTAGAAAACATTTGGGCATAGCCATATTGGCCACCCTCTTCTTAAAGTCCTTCCCAACTCTAGTTGAATTCTTCTATCCCAATGTTTCTAACACCTTGAGGATCTTCCTTCGGGTCTTGAGGTACCTCTTCTTCTCAATGACATGCTTGAGGTATGCTGCTTTGCTCATATTGGTGGAGGTTGTTGTCTCCTTAGACTACTTTGGTTGGGTGTTAGTTCCTACTCCTTTGCTCATATTGGTGGAGGTTGTTGTCTCCTTAGACTCCTTTGGTTGGGTTCTAGTTCCTACTTGTTTAGGTATAGTTTCTAATGACCTTGTCTCACATATTTTCTTCCTCTTGTGTTGCCTTTGGCTCCTCAATCAAAGCTTGACCACAATCACTATCTTCTTGCTTTGTAGGTGCTTGTGATCTTGTAACCTCTAAGCACTCCACTTCTTCCTACTTTAGCTCCATCACAATCTTTGCATCTGGCAGCAATAAATTCACGTGTGGATGGCTTTGGGTGGCCTTGTGCTAGTTATGAAGCAACAAAGGATACCAACATTTGAATATTTGAATAAACATGGATCACCACATTTGTTGTGGCTTGTTTGGGCATTTAAGAGCCTTATGATTTCCACAACATGAAAGTCATTCCATTGCTTTATGTGGAGCAACATGCATTGCTACGTATGTTGGGATATCGTTGGGATACAACTTTCCCTTTCATTTTCCATGTAATACAAGATGTTTCTTTCTTGTTCTTGATCTTCATAACCGCTTCCACATGATTCCCATGCTGGCTATTGGTGTTGGGGTGGTTGAAGAAATTTTAGTGAAAGAATTGTCACTATTTGGGGATTTATCTCGGATTTGTAAACATGCCCCTTGGATAGGCTTCATTAGCTCTTGGCTATAGCACTCTTGAAACTGAAACTTGGGGGCATTATAGTCCTTGCATCGGAGATTTTGAACTATGTGATTTCTCTATACCAATAGTTATGGGTAGCATGGCTTCCCACTCTATGAAAAATTTGATAATGATTTCTCCTAGCTCCAAATCATTGGGCACTTTTATTTGCCATATGATACACCAAATAGCATGGTGATTGTGAAGAAATTGAGATAGGTCCTTGCATTGGTGGAAAATCTAGATAAGAATGGCTCACTTCTCAATCTCCACATGCCCACCATTGGTATTGAACTTGCTACACCTTGTTTGGGCATTTAACATCCCTATGATTTGCGATGGTGGATAATCTAGATAAGAATGGCTCACTCCTCAACCTCCACTTGTCCGGCCATTGGTATTGAGCTTGCTGCACCTTGTTTGGGCATTTAGCAACCCATTGATTTGCAACGCACCTAAAACATCATTGGTTTCTATGGAGCATAATATGTTATTACATACACTAGAATACAACTTCCCCTCTCATCTTCCATGTAGTTAATGATTTTTTTTCTACTTGAAAATCCACATACATTCTCTTGTGTACTCTACCTTATTTTCTGATCTCCTGTAGTTAATCCCTCACATACCTTAGTTGAATGAAACATGGGCATTGAAGGTGGACATGTGGCAGTAATAGATTGGTGGAGATCGAGCTTTCCACCATGCAAGTGGCAAATACAAGAATTAGATATGGTGAAAATGTTGTTAGTTGTCTAGGCCGGACGGACCGGTGGCTACTTGTGCCTTAGGTGAAAAAAAACTCGACATCCTAGTAAAATGTAAAAATCACAAGCAGTTTGCAGAGCTTCTATCTTTACTAATTGTGCACATGGGACATTAAATACCCACTCTTAGATAAAAGCAAAGAAAAATGGCTAACATTTATTCTTCAAATGAAATAATGGGATTACCTTTTAAATTTGATATTTGGTCTTCAAGTTTGTGAGGGTCTCCTATTCACTCTTTTTCATTAATTATTTTGTAAGGGTCTCCTATTGAAATAAAGTGTAAGGTTCTAATAAGTGCAATGTTTTATTGCTAAGGTTTATATGTAATTAATTAAAAAAGTCTCACATGTGGAATTATTAAAACTATAACAAGTTCTAAAATTAAAGTTTAAAAACTTAGTTTTAGCAAAGATTAGATTTAGAATTACTAAAAGAAATTGTCTAAAATTTAAGATGAAAAGAATCAGTTTTTGGAGATGAACATGGGAAACCTTATATATTATGTACAGATGTGCTTACACCAAAGCCCAAAAAGTGGGATCCATGGATGATAGATTACATTACATTTCGAGACAGTTTACTAGTAAAAACCACCTCCCTGCCTTTTCGGCTAGATGAAAAGCACAAAATCATTAGACTCAACAATAGGCTTGGCTAGGTGGATTTTCTTCCACATGGAAGAATATTTGTCGGTGTAGTTGGGGCAGGAAGAATATTTATTAGTGTAGTCGAGGCAGGAAGCTTCTTCATTATCACTATCCAAGGAGATTGGGTTGCTTTTGCTATTGAGCACATCATTTTCTTCTTCTTCTCTTTCTTCTTTAAGACCATCAGCATAGCGTTGTGGTTCTTCACTACCGAGACCACAACCATCCTTGGAGTACCTGAAAGGAACATTTTCAGAAAAGAAGATTTCATCAACGTCTCATTGAGTAACATACGGCATTTTCATGACTTTCCATAGTGTTGCTCTGTAGCCCTTCTCTTATACATGCCATTGCCTATCTTCGAGATTATCCAATTCGCAAATGGGGTAGTACTTCCTAGTACAAAGCATGTGCAACAAGGTCGACTCAAGGGTCGTACCACGCCTATTTGGTATGTAATTGTCCATGTACACATATGCCCGATTAAACAAGTTGATAGGCAACACAGAAACTTTGTTTTTTAAATCACCTTGCACATAAAGTGCATATTGCTCATACGCCCTTGTGATTTCTTCGACAATGACATTGTGGCAAAAGAATCTAAAGTGGGGTTTATGAAAATCATTCATACAATAGCCTAGCATGCCTTCATAAGTGTGGTGAATTGCCTAAGATCCTTACACATGACAATCCCACCCGCCGATGGTTTGGACACATCCTAACCCATGTACTTCTTAATGAGCTTGCCAATACTTTGCAAGGAGGATACCATGACCCGAACAACCATTTGAAAATGCACACGACTGAATGTTCCACCCTTTTCCAATGCAAAAAGCCCACTAATGAACTCAACACATATGAACTGCTCCAAGGGTTCCCAATAAACAAGATTCATGTCACCATTGCCCACACCGATGCTGACAAAGACTTCAAGGAGTTTTGTCTTCAAAGGAGTGTTCTTAACACTTGGGGTTGATGTGATGACAGCCTTGTTCTTCACAGAACGCAGATTGCCAAGCTGCTCTCCATCGAGTGGAGTAACAATACACGAAAAAGCATGCAGCGCAACAGTTGGATATGTAGAAGTTCTAGCAACATCCTCATGGGCCACTGCAACATTTGTAATATTGGCTAGAGGACACCTAGGACGCTTAGGAGCAGACATACCAACGCACAAAAAGCAACACACATAGACACAAATAGACATAACACACACAGACACAAATAGACATAACACACACAGACACAAACAAATAGACAAGATGGCACCCGGTATCCCAACAACGACAAAAAGCACACTGGCACCCTAGCAATTACACAGAAAGCAAGACGGCACACCCGATACCCCATAAACAGATAGAAAGCAACATGACCGACACCGACACACACACCCAAACCAACGAACTGCAACAGACAAACAGACAATGAAGTGAGAGCCAAAGTTATAAACGTGCCCACCCACACAATGAGCACGGTACCACTAACCACTCCCCTCATAACCAGAACACAAAGAAGATACAAAAAATCGCATGTTACCTTCATGCAACCCAATTGAAGACCACGAGCAGGCAACCTGACCGAACACCAATAGCCCATATAGAGGCCAAGTGAGCAGAAGCACGAGCACAAGGTAGGTAGAGGGAACCACAAACGTCCATGACATGCAAGGCAGACCATACATAGGCCCAATGAGCATGCGCACGAGCACAAGGTAGGCCGAGCAAACCACATACGCCCACGACATGCAAGGCGGACCATACAGAGGCCTGAAAAGATACAGGAGGGAAGAGAGCTTGAGCTCTTGCAAGCACACACACACACTCACAAAACCCTAATAGAGAACACACAAGGTGAGAGGCTGAAAATCTTCTTCTTCTTCACTCAACACTCAACACACCATATACAAGATACAATATGAAACGTACTCAACCAAATACATACACGGGTTCTCTATAGTGTGAACCCGACTAAATGAGCTGGCGCTATAACTATGCCAGTCTCTAGAATGGCTGTCACACAGCCTGTCATCCCACTGGCCGCATATCACCCAAGATCTCACCAACCATGCCAGTGGTGTAAGAGTGGGGCCTATCCCCCCAGGCGGGTCATCAGTGTCCACCGCCTCACTAGATGAGCTCGATATCTCAACACTCCCCCTCGAGCTCAACTCCATCTCATGTACACCAAGCAAAGCCCTGAATTTGCGGAGCTTCTCTGTACCCAATGCTTTGGTGAAGATGTCAGCTACCTGATCCTCTGTGCTGACATAAACAAGGTCAAGATCTCCTGCCAAGACCTTCTCTCTGACGAAGTGGTAGTGGACCTCTATGTGCTTTGTACGAGCATGAAAGACTGGGTTCTTGGCCAACTGTATACTGCTAATGTTGTCACAAGAAATAACAACTTGTCTATCCACTGATAGACCCAAATCTGCAAGTAGCTTTCTCAACCAAGCTACCTCACATGCTGCCATAGCAGCTCCTCTGTACTCGGCCTCTGTACTTGATAGAGCAACCGTAGGCTGCTTCTTGCTGCTCCAAGTCACAACAGCACTCCCCAAAGAAAACATGAATCCACTGGTAGATCTTCTATCTGAGATACTACCATCCCAATCAGCATCTGTGTACCCATGTACACATATCTCTGTCCCAGTCTCATAGAATAGTCCACAATGCAAAGTAGACCTCACATACCACAGTATGCGTCTCACTGCATCCAAATGCGGTTTCTGTGGAACTTGCATAAACTGACTCACCAACCCAACAGCATAGCTCAAATCTGGTCTGGTGATCGTCATGTAGATCAAACTTCCTACTATGCTCCTGTACATAGTAGGATCCTCCAAGATCTCTCCTGAATCTGCACTCAACTTGCCATTCTGATCCAATGGTACAAAAATAGGCTTACAGCCTGTCATACCATACTTGGACAACATGTCCAAGCCATACTGTCTCTGCAGTAATCCAATACCATGTGGTGACCTAATCACCTCAATGCCCAGATCCTTCATCTCGAACTTCTGTCTGAGCAAGATCTTTACATCAAGATCTCTGTATCATGGTCCCCCGTAATGATTAAGTCATCTACATAGATGATAACAAGCACAACTCCTCTATCACCATATCTCACATACAGCGAGAAATCTGCATTGGCTACATGAAAGCCAATAGTGACAAGATATTCAGAAATCTTGTCAGACCATGCTCTTGGTGCTTGCTTTAAGCCATACAAGGCTTTCTTCAACCTGCAAACATGCTCGGAGTGACCCACATCCTCATAACCAGGTGGCTGCAACATATACACCTCTTCTTGCAAATCCCCATGCAAGAATGCATTCTTTACATCCATCCGATGATGTAAAGACCATTGCTTTGACGCAGCCATTGCTATCACAACTCTCATCGTTGCCATCTTGGCAACTGGGCTGAAAGTTTCCTCATAATCAATCCCATATGTCTGCGCATATCCTTTGGCTACCAATCTAGCCTTGTACCTGTTTATGCTTCCATCACTGTTATGTTTAACTTTGTACACCCACTTGCATCCAATGGCTTTCTTGCCTTCAGGCGATTGCACTAAATCCCAAGTCTCATTTCCATATAGTGCATCCATCTCCTCATCCATAGCTTTCTCCCAACACACATTTCCAACAGCCTCATCAATGCATGTGGGCTCAACAACCTGCACAACCTTTGCCATATATGCATAGTGATGTGCCACATAACCATCATAGGTAAATCTCTGCACAGGATTTTTCACTCTCCCAGATCTTCGCAGCTTTTCATTCATGGCTTCCATAGCCTTCTTTACACCAGGTGTTCTCATAGCTGGGATCCCAAGCTCCTCATCAAGGCTCATATCTGAGCCACTAGACTCTCCATCAACATGAGAATGCCCTGCAGAAATGTCAGGCATACCAAGGGGCTCAACCACTTTCTCTTTTCCTTTATGTGATGTACTAATCACATTTGCAAGACTGGTATTATGACGCAGCCTGCCACTCCATGGTCTATCAACAGACCCACTAGATGAGGACTCTCCTGGTCCACTCAAAGACTGTGATTGCTGACCTGCATTCTGTGCAACCACACTTCCACTCACATCAGCCCCGGCAGCTTCTTTTTCAGCAGTATACCAGCTGCTCATCTCATCAAAGACAACATCCCTGCTTACCCTCAACTCACGTGTAGCAGGGTTATAACACCTGTATCCCTTTTGCTCAAGGGAATATCCAATAAACACACATTTTTCAGCTTTCGGATCCAGCTTAGTTCTCAGCTCATCTGGCACATGCACATATGCAATGCATCCAAAGACTTTCAGATGAGACAAATCTGGTTTTCTGCCAGTAAACCTCTCCTCTGGAGTTACATCATGTATGGCTGCAGTTGGAGTCCTGTTCATGATGTATACTGCTGTAGAAACAGCCTCAGCCCAATAGCAATGCGGCATATTCTTCTCTTCCATCAATGCTCGCGCAATCTCAGCAATGTGCCTGTTTTTTCGCTCAGCAACTCCATTTTGCTGCGGAGTGTATCTGCATGTGAACTGTCTCCGAATACCATTCTTCTTCAAAAATTCAGAGAACTCATTGGAGAAGTATTCTCCCCCTCCATCTGACCTTAGGCACTTGACATATTTCCCTGTTTGCTTTTCAACCACGTAGACAGACTTCCACCTTGTCATCATCATCTACTTACACCAATAGATGCAAGGGATTCCACAATACCTTTTATCTTCAACGCATAGTCATTCACAGACATGCTCTTTTTCTCCACAATATGAAGTTCATTCTTCAACTGTATCTTACGTGCCTTGGTATTTGTTTCATAAAGCTTTACCAAGGTGTCCCACGCCTCCTTGGGGGACTTGGCATCCTGAATGTGCCCAATCATGGTGTCCTGTATACTAATGGATAGCCAATACATAACCTTCCTGGCTCCTTGGTTCCAGTCTTTAAACTCTTTCACATCTGCAGCAGTCGGATTTATATCCGGTATCTCCGGTGCCTCTTCATGCTCACCTTCTATGTAGTCCCAATAGCCTTTTCCCATCAGGAAATTCGTCAACCTGAACCTCCAAGCATGGAAGTTATTCTTGTCAAGCTTCTCAGCCTCAATCTGAGTTATCCCATCATTTGACATCTTGCCAAACACACAATTTTACCAGAAACTGCACTCTGGTTTTTCTGCACAAACTGCTGTATTTTCTGCACAGCGGTACTGTAGTACTCTCAAATGTCACCAACAGTGACTTCAATGTGCATACTCTCAAATGTCACCAACAGTGACTTCAATGTGCATACATACACCCAATGGCAACTGTAGACCTCTTTGCAGCACCCACAGTGTCTGCACAGTCAATCTGTCTTCCTGCAGTTCTTAAAACAGAGTTCTGCAGAGAATCGATGACTTACCCGCAGTGCTCGAAATCGCCTGCTTTCTGAAAAACGGAGGTCCAGACGCGCCCGAAACGCGTATTCGGGCCGGAAATTTCAGTCCGATAGGACTATGTAGTTGCCCTATAGCTTTACTCCCGCGAAGAAAGCTCCTCAATTAGAGACCGTTTGCCGGTGCCTCCCGTAGAGCTCCCGACAAGGGTGGAGTCACCAACACAAATAGGGAAGAGTAGTTGAAGCTCTTACCCTCGTACCGCTTCCTGTGGTTCTCTTGCTTGCAGCTCAGCCCTTAGCACGAACCAGGCTCTGATACCATGAAAAGATGCAGGGGGGAAGAGAGCTTGAGCTCTTGCAAGCACACACACACACACTCACAAAACCCTAATAGAGAACACACAAGGTGAGAGGCTGAAAATCTTCTTCTTCTTCACTCAACACTCAACACACCATATACAAGATAAGAGTACTCACAATATGAAAGGTACTCAACCAAATACATACACGGGTTCTCTATAGTGTGAACCCGACTAAATGAGCTGGCGCGATAACTATGCCAGTCTCTAGAATGGCTGTCACACAGCCTGTCATCCCACTGGCCGCATATCACCCAAGATCTCACCAACCATGCCAGTGGTGTAAGAGTGGGGCCTATCTCCCAGGCGGGTCATCAGTGTCCACCGCCTCACTAGATGAGCTCGATATCTCAACAAGGCCAAGCGAGCACGAGCATGAGGTAGGCCAAACGCACCACATACACCTAGGTGGACCATAGAGAGGCCAGAGAGCACGAACACGAGCATGAGGTAGGCCGAGCAAACCACAGACACCCATGACATGCAAGGCCGTGCCTTGAAAAGAGGAGCCCACACCCCCACGTTAATAGCCCAGTGACCCTTGTTATTGCATGATTCGATGGAAATTAAAGTAGAAGGGTCCAAGGAATATTCAATGGAAATTAAAGCAAACAAAAAAGATTTTGGGCTCCTACGGGAGAATATATATATATATATATATATATATATATATATCGGCTCACAACACAATACCCCTGTCGCACAGCTCAATGGCATTGAACTCGGGTCCTCGCGATGGGACCAAACCTTTCTACCAATTCGCTGACTGCCTGTGTGCTGGGGCTCCTATCCCTTTAAATTTGAGGGCAGCAATTTTACATAGGGGAGCGAATCTTCGGTGCATCAATTTTACATTGGGGATCGAATATTCGACGCCCGGTTCCAGCCTTAGACAAAGTGAAGACGCCATGCGGACGGCTACCAAACTGTGACTACCGGCTACCAGCAGTCTGCAGTCCATCGTGTCACATGCGGGTACGCGGGGTTGGAGCAACGGCGACCGGGAGCAGCCAGTATAAGACATGTGGGCGGGTGGGTCAGCACTGTTTGAGGTGAAAAACTACTCTATACTCTACAGGGAGCGGTTTTTCGGCCATCCGCTGCTGGTGGATTTTTTATTTTTGGGGGACAAATGTTTAATATTATCTTTTTTCTTCACTTGCAATGAATGGCTTTGCCTTTAAAGTGAAATAAGTGCTACGGCCTCTCTACACACGCTTTGTAGTAGCAGCAGCAGCAGCAAGTTCCGACCTCTTCTGCCGTTAAATGCGATGCAAGAAGAGTGGTTCTTTTCTCTTTTCTTTTCTTTTAGGTCTCCTTTCCTTATTAATCCCATAAAATAAAATTGCCTCCCTTACTGCATTGGCCCCCGGGCCCTTCCCCGGTTTAATCCCATTAAACTGCCACCCTTACTGCATAAAACACACACACACACACCACCTCCTAGTCCCCACTCTCAAAAATCTCAACCCCCCCCCCCCCCCCCCAAGCTACCTTTGACTATGGCCCCCTTCCTCTCTCTCGTCTCTCTCCCTTCTGTTCATCCCTGTTGCAAACATGGACCTGTCTCATGCATTTCTACTTCAACATGCTTCCTTACTCTATCGCTTTCCTCCATCTGCCTGCTGGCCACCGCCATTGTAGTTGCCAGAATAGCCTCTTTTCAGCAGGTACTCATCAATCCCCTTAACTGTGCAATGGACAATGCATTCCCCCTATTTTCCTCTTGGGACCAGTAATCTGCTTACCTCTTCTATTACACATTTAGTTGGCATTTATACCCATCTGCTTGACATCGATACCCTGCTAACCACTAACGTCCATCTGCAGCTGGCCTTTTTATGGTGGTTAAGCTTTTCCTCATCAGATGAGCTCTCTGATCTGAGCTCCAAAACCCATCATGAATGTGCATTGCGTCGGCTTGAGAACCATCATCCTCTTAACCCTATTCTCATCTCTTCTACTCTTTTGCCAAACCAACGCAGCCAGGTACATTCTCTTTGATTTAGAGTCTGATTTGTCAAATGAGGGATCTCATTTATCTTCTCTTCCACCTAGTTCAAGGAACCCTGCTGGTTTACCTCGTTTCCGGGAAGCCCCGGCCTTTCGAAATGGTGAAGAATGTGTACCTTCTGAAGACTCCTTCCAATCTGGAGAGCTGTGTGATGCTCTCTCTGTGCATGTAGCAATGACATTGGATGTCACCTACATAAGAGGCTCTGTTGCAGCTATTCTGTCAATCGTAAAGCACGCCGCCTGTCCGGAGAATGTGGCTTTTCACTTTCTTGCCACTGGATCAGAGGTAGAGCTTGGTGAGATTATAAGCTCCACATTTCCTTACCTAAGGTTCAAGGTATACAGGTTTGATGAAGGCTTGGTGAAGGACAGGATATCAGCCTCTGTGAGGCAGGCTTTAGAACAGCCTCTTAATTATGCCAGGACCTACATAGCTGACATTCTACCACCTTGTGTGAAGAGAGTGATTTATTTGGACTCTGATCTTGTTGTTGTGGATGACATTGTGAAACTATGGGGGACCAAATTGGGTCCTCATCCATTGGGGGCACCCGAGTATTGCCATGCCAACTTCACCCAATACTTCACAGATAGATTTTGGGTTGATTCAACTCTCTCTGGGGTGTTTAAAGGTAGGAATCCATGCTATTTTAATACCGGTGTCATGGTCATGAACTTGGAGATGTGGAGGAAATGGGGTATTCTAAGGCCATTGAAGATTGGATGGAGGTGCAGAGGGAGATAAGGATCTATGACCTCGGGTCTCTTCCACCATTCTTACTGGTTTTTGCAGGGGATGTGCAGGCAATTGAGCATAGATGGAACCAGCATGGGCTTGGGGGTGACAATTTAGAGGGACATTGTAGGAGATTGCATCCCGGGCCAGTGAGTCTCTTGCATTGGAGTGGGAAAGGGAAGCCTTGGATAAGGCTGGATTCCCAAAGGCCTTGCTCATTGGATAGTTTGTGGGCGCCATATGATTTACTTCCGCAAAATCTTTCTTAGAAGAGGTCTACATGCATTGGAGCTGAAACATGGGTGATAATGTATTACATATGACGATTAGGTACATGATGAGTCGCAAACAGATGTGTCCAGAGGGAACCTTGGATGCGGGCTGTATCATCTCATACCACACAATTGGGTTCTCAACCAATGACCAGTCTGATGAAGAGCTTTAATTTGTATGGCTATGGTGCTCACATTTTGAATAGCCTGATGGTACATGTCTGCATTGCCTTGTTGCAGCATTGTGCCATCAATGCAATTCCGGCTCGTTTTTTGACACATTATGTGGCTACCAATGCGGTGCAGAGGAGCTTATATATACCCATTTGGTTCTATGGTTTGATCCCAGTTCTTGTGGGGCGATAATGCAAGTCTTGGCTACATACCTGAAATGAGCCACCCGTTGGCCTTGTATCACAATTGCACAGCTAAAGAAAGAGCTTTTTATAAGCCCAGCTATGCAGAATAATTGAGGTTTAATGGAGCAATTTATTGTCTCGGAGAGGGAACCTAAATAAGCTCACTATTGAATTATGAAGTTTGCCAAAGGCAAGCTAAATGAGAGTCCAAACGACATCTGAACCTTAATCCTGTTTTGGTCCAAACTCCATCTGTACCTTAATTCTGTTTTAGTCTTGTGTTTAATGCGCTATACAGCATGGTCTGGGTCTGAGGTAATTACTTAAATCAATGCCAAATAAGCCTAAATAAATCACAACCTTAATCAAAACGAGAAGGATTGCCCGCATAACCGGGTTTTGTAGTGTATTTTTCCCATTAAAGTTGAAATATTTCCCAGTTGAAATTCGGCATTACTCAAGGAACGATAATGATGCATTTTAATTATAGTCCCTGTTTTTGGGCGACTTTCAAACATTCGATTGGTTTAAAAATTGTAATCCCTATTTTTGAGTGCTAAATTCCAGTTACTCTCTGTCCCCCCAGCATGCGGCGGCCTTTCTAGCGGAGGCTCAATCTAGTTCTCGGTAGGCGGCATGCATGCGGAGCGCCATGCAAACTTCTTCTCAAGAGACCCCCCGGCGGAGCTCAGGACTGCCATCAGCACCCAAATCTTCTCCTCGAGCACGAAAGAGGGTGAGACCTCCTATGGAGCAAGAGGAATCGGAAGAGAAGCAAATCGAATTTCTGCTCATGGCCCTGCACAAGGACCTGATGGTCTCGCAGGGTCACCTAACTTCACTATGCATGAAGGAGGAGGCGGCCACGGGAATTCTGAGCAAGAAAATTGTGGTAAGATCTCTGTTTCCCTACCATTCCATCTGGTAAAGGAAAGCATGGAATCTTACCAGGCCAAGGTTCTCATCGGCCTGTGTCACGGTCCTGGACCCCTCTCTCTCTTTAGAGGGACACCCTGGTTCTCACCCAATGGCCCAAAACTGATAAGAAGCTCAATTTGGGTAGAGCTGCCTAACCTCCCCTCAACTGCTAGGATAGAGACCTCACCTGGACCCAAACCCACGATGGCATCCTCAAGCCTTAATCGAAATGGATCTCGGTGCCAACCTCCGAGAATCTCTTATCATCCACTAAGGGAGGGAGGATCTTTACATAAAGCAACCCATCATGTACAAAAATCTTCCAAATGCCTGCTTTTGCTGCAACAACCAGGGGCATTTCATCAGAAATTGCGGTCCTTGTCTCTGGTAAAGAGAGTGTCCCCCCCCTCAAGAAGGAAGCCCACGGGGACAATGAAGGATTCCTGCAAGTCAACAAGCATGGCCGAGAAACTTGTGCCCCGTTTCAGAATTCCAACACCCACAGATTTGTCCCCTTGCTGGTAGACCTCACTGATCCCACCCAACCTGAAGACAATTAGGATTGGGAACCGAGTGACGAAGACTTCGTTCCAAGCACCCAGCATGCAGAAGTCACCCCAAGGAACCTAATGTGTCCCACTCCCGAAGAAGAGAGGCTACCTAGTCTTGTTTCCCAGGGTAGGAAGCCCCTAGATAGTGGTCAAGCGCTTGAGTCCAATAGCTTCTTGCCTGATTGTTAGATTACCGTAGCACCACTACGGGCGCTACCACAGGAGGGGATGGCCTCTGGCTCACCACCATTTGGATTGCCCCTCATCTCCCAGGCTATATAGTGTGTGTGGCCCATGACTCCGCATGGGCGTCCTCTCCCACTGCACCCCGGGTGGCCACGTCCTCGGCGCTCCGATCGAGGCGTTGACGCTAAAGCCTCGTCTGGCCATCCGGTTTGCCGTCGGTCACAGGCGTTACAGCCTACGTGACATTACTCCCCCCTTAAGAAGAGTTTTCGTCCTCGAAAACAAACTGGGGAAACCTCTTGGAAATTGCACTACGGCGTTCCCAAGTAGCTGCCTCCTCATCCTTGTCTGTCTATTTAACAAGTACCTCCTGGTACACTTTATGTCGGGTTTGTCTGTCACGATACTCTAGAATCTTTTCAGGTTCATGTGGTATCTTTGGTGGCTTTATCAAGTCCACCAAAATCTCTGGAGAAACTGCGTTCTCTAACCTGTGAACTAATTTTTTCAGTTTACTGACATGGAAGACAGGATGGACTTGAGAACTCTCTGGTAACTCAAGTTTATATGCTACGTCCCCGATCTTCTTAAGGATTTTAAAAGGACCACAATATCTCGGAGAAAGTTTATTACACTTTTTCGTTTTCATGGTTTTTGACTGCGCAGGAACCTTGAGGAATACAAAGTCACCTTCTGCAAAGGTCACCTTTCTACGTCCTTTATCCGCATAAGTTTTAGCGCGATCTTGAGCGCTACGAATGCTCTCACGTGCGGCTCTGAGCATATCATTTATATCTTCAAGAAAATCCTTGACAGATGGAATCTTCTCCTTTTCTAGGCCTACAACCGTCGGAGATCTCGGTTGGAATCCATACATTAACATGAATGGTGTAAATCCAGTCGCTGAGTGTTTGGAGCTGTTATAGGCAAACTCCAATAAGGGCAACTACTCTTCCCAATTAGATTGTTTCTTACTAATATAAGAACGCAACATATCCTCTAGAATTTAGTTAACTCTTTCAGTTTGACCATCAGACTCTGGATGATCTGCCGTACTCATACTCAGAGTAGTATCCAACTTTTTGAAGACTTCCCTCCAAAAATGACTGTTGAACTTTCTATCTCTATCCGACACTATATCTGCGGGCAAGCCATATAGCTTGTAGAGATGTTCAATAAAGAGTTTTGCCAACTCTGGCGTTTTAACAGTTTTCTTCGTGAGGGCGATAAACTTTGCCATTTTAGTTAACCTGTCCACTACCACCCACACCGAGTCATTCCCTCGACTCGTCTTGGGTAAACCGGTAATGAATTCAATGAAAATGCTTTCCCATTTTCCCTGAGGAATCTTTAGCGGATGGCGTAGTCCTCCAACCTTAAGACGTTCGTGTTTATTGACCTGGTATTTATTGCATTTCAACACATAAGTCTGGACGTCCTTAAACAAACTAGGCCAATAAAACTATCTTTTTACTAGTGCATAGGTCTTCTGAATTCTGGGATGACCCGCACTTGGACTATCATGACTTTCTTTAAGAATTTGGACTCGAAAGTTACCAATAGTTGGTACACATACTCTGTCCTTGTAGAGTAAGTACCCGTCGTCAATGGAGTAATTCGCATATTTCTCTCTCCCTCGACGAAGTTTATCACTCCTCTTTTGAAGCCGTGGCAGTCAAAGGTGATGAAGGACCTACGTCAGAGCTCTCCGGCTCCAAACTATACCCAGAAGACACGACTAGTCTCTCCGGACTAACTCTCACTTCCCTTCCCGTTGCACCTTCGGCCAGTCTTTCCGGACTAGCAATCCGTGCCAACGAGGGAGGTGGTCGCGTCTGTGAAGAAGTGCGTACGCGTACAGCGCGTCAGACCTCTGTAAAAGATGGATCGTGCTCACATAAACCACGTAGTGACTCCAAGAAATCATTCTTGAAGACTGTGAAACTAAGTTCATTAATCTGTGGCATGCGACTAAGTGCATCTTCCACCACGTTATACTTACCTTTTTGGTAACGTATCTGAAGGTCAAACTCTTGTAGAATCTCCATCCACTGAGCTTTTCTACCCTTCAGTTTACTTTGACTTGAAAGCCATTTCAGACTTTCATGGTCCGTCCGGACTTGAAAAGAAGCACCATATAAATAGTGTCTCTATTTTTTCAATGCATGAACTATCGCTAGTAACTCTCGCTCGTAAGCCGAGCAATTACGCTGCGCGCGATGTAACTTTTTCATGGTCCGTCCGGACTTCAAAAGAAGCACCATATAAATAGTGTCTCCATTTTTTCAATGCATGAACTATCGCTAGTAACTCTCGCTCGTAAGCCGAGCAATTACACTGCGCACGATCTAACTTTTTACTCTCAAATGCAATTGGGCGTCCCCTTTGCATAAGTACGGTCCCAATGGCCTCATTACTAGCGTTTGTTTCCAAGACAAACGGCTCATTTGGATCGACAATAGTCAAAACAAGTGCACCTGCTACGGTCACCTTGAGCTTATCAAAGCTCTTCTGTTGAATGTTTTTAGTTTTTGATCGTAACTGGTCAGTCAACGGGACTGCGATCTTCGCGTAGTCCTTCACATATTGTCGGTAGAACCCCGATATGCCAAGAAAAATCTGCAGTTCCTCGAGATTCTTCGACGTTGGCCATTTAAGAATAGCCTCTACTTTTTCGGGCTCCATCCGCGTACCATCGGCGGATATAATATGGCCAAGGTAGTGAATTTCTATTTCAAAAAATTCACATTTGCTCTTCTTTGCAAATAGTTTGTGCTCTCGCAACAACTCGAACACTAGACACAAATGTTCTGTGTTCTTTTTGTGTCTTACTGTACATAAGAATATCATCTAGAAAAACTACTACGAATTTTCCTAGATATGGATGTAAAATATTGTTCACGAGCGTCATAAACGTCGCTGGAGCATTGGTTAGCCCAAATGGCATAACCAAAAACTCAAAATGCCCGAAATGGGTCCTAAATGTTGTCTTCGCAACATCTTCTGCTTTAATTTTAACCTGATGATACCCTGATCTCAGGTCTACTTTTGTAAAGTATCTCGATCCATAGAGTTGATCAAACAACTCATCCATGCGTGGCATTGGATACTTGTTCTTAATCATTATCTGATTAAGAGCCCTATAGTCTATGCACATCCGCATAGATCCGTCTTTCTTCTTTACCAGAAGAATAGGCGATGCCCACGGACTTGAACTAGGCCGAATGAAGCCTTTGTTCAAATATTCCGTCAATTGTTTTTCCACCTCCTGTGCTCGGAGTGGCTTAATCTATAAGAAGGTTTGCTTATAGGTTTTGATCCTGGCATAACTTCGATGCCATGGTCTACTTCTCTAGATGGTGGTAAGCCATCTGGCAAATCATCAGGAAAAACATCCTAAAATTTCTCTAATAAATTCATTAAAGTATCTATGTACTTTTTCTTTAATGTCTCTTTCACCTTGGATTTTTTCTTGTTTGAATCGCATGTATGCCAAATAAGGTTTTCAAATAGTGGGTCTCGTCCAAGGCTATTTTGTTTTTCTTGTTTGTCTACGCAAACATTATCTACAGTTTTATCTACAAAAACAGAATTTAAAAGAGGGTAACAAGCATATACCTCTGCTATCTGGCCTCTGCGGACCGCTGTGCACAGCTCCATGGAGAAAATAAGTGGTGTGGCAGGAACAGTACGGTCACCCTGCAGGGTAATGACTCTACCTCCATGCTCAAAACGTAGCGTATTATATAGGTAACTCCGAGCTAGACTAGGGCCCAAGCCATACAGCCACTCCCTGCCTAGATATACGTCTGCTCTGGATAAGTGCATAACCTGAAAGTCAAGCGGAGCCTCGTAGTCCTGCATAGATAATGGAACCCCCAATACTATGGTATTCCATACCGTTTTGTCATACCCGTTGGCTAGACCAATAGTATACTCATGATCGCTCTGGGTCTCAGTCAACCCCAACTTCTTGACTAACGAGTAGTTCAAGAAGTTGTGGCTAGCTCCATCATCGATAAAAACTGTGACTCTACGGCCACCTATGGTGCCATACATGCGCACTATGTCATGCAGACCTACAATAGGCTGCCACATCGCTGGTGTCACCGAACAAGTGTGATGCTCATCACAATTGACACACTGTCACCTCTCTGAACTCTGCGCGGAACTGAGAGAGAGTCTCTGCATTGTATGCAACTGTCTGGAGGATTTACAATCTCTTTTGGGCTCGTTGCCATACGTGCTGGCTTTAAGCTTTGGACACTCAGTCTTCGTGTGCCCTACATCGTTGCAATTAAAGCAGCGATTTTCCTTTCGCGCTTTAATATACTCCTCTTTTTTTTTGGACTTTGCTGTCTCTTTTCTTCCTGGATGGTCGCGGTTTTTTGGACTTCGCTGTCTCTTTTCGTCCTGGATGGTCGCGGTTTTTTAGACCAATGACCACATCCTATCTCCTTGCTTATCACTGCGGAACCCTTTTCTTTTAAGGCCTGACCTTCTCTTCTCACTATCCTCGGTCCTGCTCGAACCACCACGCGCACTACGGTGCTTGATGTCATCAAATATCTGCGCATACTTGCCTCTGCTAAGTCTTTAGGCTGTAAGGACTCTACGTACTCAAGGTAATCATCTTTGAGGCCTCTTTTAAAGCCTCGCAATGTCTGAAATTCATCGATCCCCTTTAGCTTAAGTACTATTTCCCTATAATTTGAGATGTACTGAGTCAGGGATTTGTTCTCCATCGAGCACTTGTCCCATAACTCCCAGCTTCTCTCCACCTCATTAACAGGCAAACTCTTATCGAAACATCGTTTCAAACTCCGTCCAAGTGGCAGGACGAGTTATCAAACTCATCCACCACTTGTACGTTTTGCCGGTTAAAATGAGAGGCTAGCCTCTACGGACTGAACCCGGCTAGGTTGCTGTCGCAGCGCGTGCAAGTCTGACCACTAGAAACATGTTGACCGAGTCCTTGTTTCTCTCCTTCTCCTTGCCACCAAAACTAGGCGGCTTCAAATCTTTCAATAACGACGAAGCTATCTCTACGGACGGCCTTGCAGGCGCATCGGCCTGTACTCCAACCACTGGCGAGGCTACGCTCATCCGTGCCACAGGAGCTCGTCTATCACGAGGAGTCGGAGTACTAGCCGAGGCGGCTGTCAGTGCATCTAACCGTGTGGAGATGCTCTGTAGCATTGTGACTAAGTCAGCCTCAACTTTACTCATATTGTTCAGTTTTGCATTAAGATATTTAAAAAGTCCACTAGAGAGCTCCGTCTTTGTCAGGACGTCGGCAGGGTCCAATAGGTCATAATCGTCGTCGTCGTCATATTCCAAGAGGTCCTCCTCGGTCCCCTCGACGACGTCGATGTTCATGTCATCTGGCTCATCGGCCAGAAAAGGGTCATCTGCTACTGCGGTCGCTGTGGGCTCGCTGGGTCCTAAGGCAGGGTCAACAGACGAGGAGGGCGCTAGCAGATCACGCGTGATCGACGAGTGCATTCCAGACCACCGGACAACGGTCGGGCGTATACGGCCTGACAATTCGGTCGGGGTCAAACCTGTGACCGAGGACAGGAGACCTGAAAACCCTAGAGAAGTAGAAGGCGATGGGGACACACTATGCCTAGCAGACATATTTTAATTCTTGCACAAATAAAAATGCAAGAACTCAAAAATTACCAAAAAAAACGCTAATAAAATGAGTAGTGGTGGAGAGAGAATAGTCACCCCCCTTATGGTCGCTTGCGACTGTCGTCGACTGTTGATTTGTGTTGCGCTGCGAGCCTCTACAAGCGTCGCTACTCCGAGATGCTCTGATCCGAGAGAAAGGTGCCTGCAACTCATAAAAAAAATGATTTCCCGTGGGAACCTGTGCCTGAACAACCCTGGAGTATCCCTTTACTTCCAGGATTATCCCTCCACTGCCGTCGAGAGAGAGGTGTTCGTTTGATTTTAAAAAAAACAAAATAAAAAATAAAAAATAAAAACAAAAATTCCTGGCTGGCCGCCGGCCAGCACTGGCCTGGCTGGCTGCCTGTGGGTCAGTAGCACCAGGTAGCTGGGCAGGCCGCCGGTTCCTTTACAAGGTTCGCTCCATAGAGTCGGCAGCACCAGACACACACAGTCGACTCTTAGCTCCCCACAGCTCCATACACACACAGTCGACCCTTAGCTCCCCACAGCTCCATACACACACAGTCGACTTCTCTTACAGAGAATTAAACACAAATTAACAAGCTCCAAAGTAAAAAACAGAAATTGCTTACCTGCGATTTTTCGCTTGGGTGTGTGTAACGGAGAGAGAGAGAGAGAGAGAGAGAGAGAGAGAGAGAGAAAATAGAGGGAACCTTCCTTCCAGCTATGGCCAACCTCTTCTCCTCCACGACTTCTTGCTCTAGGACCTTTGGGATAAGGTTATCTCCCCAAATTTGATTGAGAGCCAATCATTAAACGACTGGGTCCGCTTCGCACACCACTCGCGATCCCGACGCCAAGCTTTGATACCAATGTTAGATTACCGTAGCACCACTACAGGCGCTACCACAGGAGGGGATGTAGCCTCTGGCTCACCACCTAGCCACACAGAGGAAGAATGAGGATTGTCCCTCATCCCCCAGGCTATATAGTGTGTGGCATGCCGTCCACACTAGCCTGGCCGCCCATGACTCTGCATGGGCGTTCTCTCCCACTAAACCCCGGATGGCCACATCCTCGGTGCTCCGGCCGAGGTGTTGACGCTAAAGACCCATCTGGCCATCCGGTCTCACAGGCGTTACAGCCTGCGTGACACTGATACTCCCTCCTCATCCCTTTGTCTTACCCCCCAAGAGCTTGCCTCCTCAAAAAGGAGAATCTCCAAGGTTGGTGCAAGTTTTGAATCACCGACACTGGTAGAAAAGACACACGTGGGTAGTGTCAAATCCCCACGGATCACTTCGTGATCGATCTTGGTTTGAGACTCGAATCTTGCAAAACAAACGAACAAACAAACAACAAGGGGGTGCAGGCCTGACTCACCTCCCAACCATGATAGCCGTGGGTAAGCCCACAGTCTTGGCTGTCCCCACCGAGCCACGAGCTGAGCTAACTAGGATGACGTATCGACCAATCTCCTCCTCGCGACGTCCCATACCGCCACGAAGCTGTCCTCATGGGCCTCGAGATCGCTGCCAGCCTCGGCTGCGTAAAGCAGGTAGACGTTTGCACTAGATCCAGCTCCAAGACCCTAGAGCTCTCACAAACTCGCGAGATTCTCTATATCTCAATAACTAACCTTGGCCACCCTTTTATAGGCTCTTGGTGTGAGAATCCTACTGTAACAAGTGATTTAGGTTGAAAACCATACATAAGCATGAAAGGACTAAACCCTGTACTCGTATTCTTAGTACTGTTATAAGCAAATTCTAACATAGGAAGATAATCCTCCCATGAACTATGTCTTTTGGTGGATACATATGCTCGAAGCATATCCTCCAAAATCTGATTCACTCTTTCAGTCTGGCCATCAGATTGAGGATGATCTGAGGAACTCAAATTCAAAGTTGTTTCCAACTTCTCAAAAACAAATTTCCAAAAATCACTCGTAAACTTAGAGTCCCTATCACTGACTATGTCCTGTGGTAACCCGTACAGTCTAAATAATTGCTCGATAAACTGCCGTGCTAATTGCATAGCTGTAAGTCTTTTGGGTCGCTAAAAGTCTAGCCATTTTTGTCAACCCAAATAGAATCGTGGCCTTGATGTGTTCTTGGCAATCCGGTAATAAAATCCATGGAAATACTTTCCCATTTATTACCTGGGATTTGCAAAGGATGCAACAACCCAGCCTGTCTAAAGCGTTCAGCTTTATGTGCCTGACAAATCTGACACTTGAGAACATAACTTCTACATACCCTTTCATCTTTGGCCAATAAAAAGTGTGTTTCACTAATGATAACGTCCTGTGTACCCCAGGGTGTCTAGCAGAAGGGGCATCGTGACACTTCTTAAGAATCTTGGACCTAATGTCCGGGATCTGTGGTACACAAATTTTGTCATTACGGAATAGTAAACCATTCCAAATCATCCCCACTGGCCTCCTACAGCCTGAATAGTAGACTGCTCAGTCATTGAGTCTTGGTCAATCAATGAGCTCCCGTCCTGGATCTTCTGCCAAAATGGACCAAAATAACTATCAATCTTGCAAAGCTCTCTCAATGACTGAAATAAGTCAGTAGAAATCTCGGTGAACGACAAAGTATTCACCTCTCTAATCTGACTAAGCGCATTTGCAATACTATTCATGGCCCCTTTCCGACGATAAAGGATTTCAAAGTCAAAATCTTGCATTAACTCTGCCCAACGAGCTTTCCTGCCTCTCAAATCATCTGCATCACACACATACTTGATTGACTGACGATCAGTCAATACCACAAACTTGGAGCCATATAAATAATGTCTCTAAACCTTGAGAGCATGAATCACAGCATAAAGCTCTTTCTCAAGGGTTGGCCAACGAGATTGAGTGTCGTCTAGCTTTTTACTTTCAAAACCAACCGATCTACCATCTTGAAATAGAGCAGCCCCAATAGCATAGTCACTGGCATCGGTTTCAAGAACATAAGGCCGACTAGGATCAGGCAATGCTAAGATAGGTGCTTCCTTGACTTTATCTTTCAAAAGTCTGAAGGCCATACCCAAATCGTTATTCCAAGTGATAGGCTGATTTGTGATAGGCTGATTTGACTTACGTCCACGACCTTTCAATAAGTCGATCATCGGTAGTGTGAGCTGAGAGTACCGTACAGATTTTCGAAGAAAAACAACAAAACTGAGAAAAGAACGAAGTTGTTTCACTGTTTGTGGTATAGGCCAGTCCAGAACCTTCTGAACTCGGTCATAGTCAATGCTCAATCCATCTCTAGTGATCTTGTGTCCCAAGTAAATGATGTCGATCATAAAGAACTCACATTTACTTAACTTAGCATATAGTCGATTCTGTCTTAAAAAAGATAAGACAATCGTGAGGTGTCTGACATGATCCTCAAGAGTACGAGTATAGATCGAAATATCATCCAGGAACACCACCACAAATTTTCCCAAATGTTCACGAAAAAGATCGTTCATCATTTGCTGGATCATTTGCTAGAAAGTGGCTGGAGCATTGGTTAACCCAAAAGGTAATACGAGAAACTCGTAATGGCCATACCTAGTCCGAAAGGCGGTTCTTTCGACATGCCTTTCATGAATACGTATCTGGTGATAGCCAGTACGTAAATCTATCTTCGTGAAATATTTCACTCATGCTAACCGGTCAATCAGGTCATCTGATCTAGGGAGAGGATAACGGTTCTTAATGGTCAGCTTGTTCAATCTCTTGTAATCTATACACATTCTCCAAGTATTGTCCTTCTTTCTCCTAAGCAACACAGGTGCACCCCAAGGTGATTTACTTGGATAGATATGGCCCATCCTTAAATAATCTTCGAGTTGTTTAGCCAACTCATCTTCCTCGGGGCTTGGCTCATCCAGTAAGGTGGAATACTAAGAGGATGAGCACCAGGGATCAAGTCAATATGATGATCTACTGCCTGTTCAGGTGGTAAACCCGATGGTGGTAGGTCCTTAGGAAATACGTCTTGAAACGAATCAAGTATCTTCTGTAATTCTTTGCTTTGAAACACACTTAATTCATTCACATCAATGGAAGGGATGAGAAAAGAAGAAAGTGGAATCAATACACGATGGAAAGCGGTATACAAAGAAGAATCCATGATATTTTCAAAATCAATTGTATTTACAAGAGGTCCCTGAGAGGGATGAATACAATCACCTAAAATACTATACAGGGTGTTCTTATGCTGAAAAGGAAAAATATGACTAGACCAATCTATCTGGACTTCAAGAGTCTTAAACCACTCAATCCCTAATAATAAGTCTACATTTTCCAGATGCATTACATAGCATTCCAGAGTATCTTTGTAGTCCTGAATCTGGATTGGAAGCATCTCCACCTTACGATCCCAAACTTGCCTTCCCACAGGTGGACGTTCCTCATAGGTATGGTCTCGCTGAGTGTTGTATCAAGACTCAATTTTTGCACAAGTTGTAGTTAACAAAGTTATGTGAACTCCAGGGTCTAAAAAGTTACGGAGTATGCCAAATGCTTGTATGGTTTACTCATCTGGTGTGGCGAAGAGGGCAAGAAAGGTGTGTATATTATGAACAAGCTTTGAGGGGATTTCGAGAAGACGGCTATGGCTGTCTCCATGCATTCAAATTGTCAAGAAGATAAATCTTCCCATGTCAAAGGAATGTGAAGAGAAGGGGACACCCACCTCTAGAACAAATGGGTATAGAAGGGGAACCCACCTCTAGAACAAAAGGAAAGAGAAGGGGACACCCACCCCTAGAACAAAAGGGAATAGAAGGGGAACCCACCCACGTCTAGAAAAAATGAGAAGAGAAGGGGACACCTCTAGAACAAATGAGAAGAGAAGGGGACACCTCTAGAACAAATGGGAATAGAAAGGGAGCCCACCCCAGGGGAGTGAGTCCTTAAGCCATCCAAGGGCCCAGAACCAACATAACCACTCGTGGAAGATCCACCTCAAATGGATGATTTGAAAGAAGTGTTGCAACCCGAACATATATCTTCCACCACAAAGAAAGAAAACGTCCACGATGAGGACAGATTTTGAGAAGTTACCTTGTGAAGTTCAATAAATATTCAAGAATGGATACAAAGTGGGCGGATCTAGAGTTCTTTTGAGGATTACCCAAAGATCTTAAGGGCTTTTGAGAACACTTCCACTTGAGGACAACTAACTAGAAATTGAGGGGAGATCTAGTGCATCAAAAGAATGTTTCTCTTTGTTGGTCTCAGAGAAACTTTGTGCTGATGAAATTCATCCCAAAAGGGATAAGAATGGCACCTAGTGCAAAGAACTGGTTTGTGCATACATATGTTGCATGCAGGATCTTCTATGTGAATGTCTCATGGATTTCGTGCATGAATGTGAAGTTTACATGTGGCCAATGTCATGTGACATGTGACTGCCTGTGTTTTCTAACATCTAATGGGTGTATGGTCTTATGGCAGATTCATGTAGGGCAAAAAATAAGGAGCATATCCTATGGTCAAAGTAAAGATGGGTTGGCGAATCTTTCTTTGATTGAAGGTAGAGTCTGTAGGAAACATTAGTGAATGTTTGAAAATTTTTAGAATGTATGCTCATTTTTAGTGTAAATTTGGTGATCTTTCCTCTAAATTTTACCCAAAATGCTAGCTTGGGCTAGTAAAAAAGTCACCATTTTTAAGCTCTAAAATATCCCAATACTTTTGGAAAATTAGCTTTTGGGATAAATTTTGCCCCTAAGCTTTTCCTTGGACTCACGAGGAAAGAATCTCATGCCACGGAACCACTCTAGAGATGGCATAAGCTGGGGAGAGTCCTGGCTGATATAGATTCCTATGTGTTGAGGTCCTCGAGTACACTTGCAAAGCTGATGAAAGTTGGAGCAAGTGTATTGGAAAAAAGAACGAAAGACGCGGTGAAGTCATGTGCTTTATATAGACAAAGATGTTGAAAAGACAACCAAGGTGCACACACTAAACTACAGTTTAGGGCAACTGTAGTTTTCAAGGAGGGGGTATGTTACTAGCTTATATAACGAAGGTAGTAACAAAAACCCTATTTTTTACAAAAACCCTAAAAATGCTAGACCCCAATTTGCTTCTCCACTTAACCCTAGAATACATTTTGGTCATAGTTTACTTTGAGACACCCCTTGGTTTACATTTTCTAGTTAGAAGTTTCAAGTCCAAATCTTGAAGTGCAAAAGGGGGATTCAAACCACTGAGGCTAGAGGATTAAATTCTAATTACTACATTCTTTTTAATAGCTAATAGGGCTTTTTTTTTCAATGGATCCCTACTATATCTCCATGATGCTCTACTTTACTTTTTTGGCTAGTTTACTAACGGAGTGGAGAGTGTCTGCAATCCATCGACTAGAGCTTAGTTTGGAAATCTACCCCCTCCCCCTCCCTTTCCTTGCTTGTGGTGCATCAACACCTATCATTAACCTCGTAAGCCCTATTTTCTTTGAATCAAAGATCTTCCCCTTAGTTGTGTTGTGGTGAATTTTGCCATAAATTCATCATCCCCCTCCTCCCTTTCCCTTTTCCCTCCCAAGAGGGAAAAAAAGGGCTTACCGAGCTATTTCTCTCACCACTTCTCACTTGAATTCTTCTTCGGCACCTTTACCACACTCCAAAACCCAATAACCTAATCCGCTCCTCCCAAATCCCTCCACTTTCCCCTTCCCCAGAGTTTTGGATAAGCTTCCATTATGGAAATGGGATTGTGACGGGGTGACCAGACTAAGATGTTTTTTCCTAGTGATCAAGTGGTTTTCTCTTAGAATAGAGGGCATAATTCATGAAGAGAAGCCATAGGAGCTTGAGGAGGAGGAGGTGGTTGTGGTGGTGGTAAAAGGAGAGGAAAAAGGAGAGGAAAAGGGAGCAAAAAGAGGGAGGTAGGGGTTGAATGTTCGAAGTTCAAAGTTTGGCTCATTATTAAAGGAGGTTTGTTGTTGTCATTGGAACTCCCTTTAAACCTCTTCTTAGACAATTTTGGCAATGGTAGGATCTTAAGGTGCTTTTTTAGTTCTTTGTTAGCGTCCCTCGGTTGGGAGTAGTTTGCTTTAGCGTGGTTGTAGCTTTGTGATGTTGAAGTGGAAAGGTAGTTATGGGATCTTTCCTAAGATTGAGAGCTTCCTTTAACCATAATTGGAGTTGAGGAATCCAAGAAGCAACCAAAATTGAGAAGAAGACTTGAGGGAAGCTTATCTTCAAGATTTTGTCATAGAAAATCTTGATGATTGAAGGTTATTCAGTCGCAATTCAAGAAAGCAAAGGAGAGCATTAGCACGAGCAAGTTTGTAATAGAAGTTTGTGAAGTTTAGAATTTTGATGGGCTTGCATCTTCAAGGAAAAAGAGGTGAGAATGGGGGAGAGTAGGGTACAAATACCACTTAAAGGATGGAGGAGAGTTGGGATAGGAAAGACTTAGCTCTCTCCACACTGAAGTGACAATTTGGTTGGTTGAAGGGAAAGGGGATTGACGGAGGCAACAAGAGCAAGGGAAAATTTATGTTTAATTTCTCCCTCTACTGTCCCTTCTCCCCTTAGCATCAATATCCTTTCCTCTCCCAATGCTAACTTTGTCAATGTGACATTACCCATAGGCAACCACCATAGCCACCAAGATGAGGGAGGAGAGGGGGGATCATGTTCACCACCCAGCCTAGAGGAGTGTGGATAAGAATCCACAGTGTCGCTTATGTAGCCCACACTTTTTTGGCCGCTTGCAGTCCTCCAACCTAGGTGCATCACCCTTGAACCTCGGACACCATCGCCAACAATCTCTCTTTGGTGAAGATCCAGCTCCTTGTCTGATCGAGCCCTATGTAACCGGTTACAAGCTACATGACATTACCTCGAAGAGTTTTTGTCTATGACCTAAGGGTAGTATTTGGTAAGCAGACTCAAGCGATCCCAATTGGACGCTTCCTCGTCTCTATCCTTCCACTTGACAAGTGCCTCTCAGTACACAGTATGCCACATGTTCTAATCCCTAAATCCAAGACAAGGTGGTGGTGTGCCCGAATCCCTATTTTTTTGCTCTTGCACCACTATATGGTCTTTCGATACAAAAATCTTAGATTTAGGCATGCTGACTAACTCGTGCAACCTAGGAAGGCCATGAAACTTGGCAAGTTGGGGGAGGGGAGTGCCCTACCCCCACTTGCCATGTTCTTTGGCCGATTGATGTCGGATCGGTGTGGTATGTGCCTCAATCCCCGATTTTCACTCTTGGACCACTATATGGCCCGTGGGAAAAAAATTCTCGGATTCGGGCATTGTCAAAATCCCATAGATCTCCTCGTAGAACGCTCCTGGTTCGAGACTCGAAACCTGCAAACAAACCAAACAAAAAAGAAGGGGATGCATGCCTGCTGACTCACCTCCCAACCACGACAGCCATGGGCAAGCCCCCAGTCTTGGCTGTCCCCCACCGAGCCACGAGCTGAGCTAACTAGTTGCACGTACTGACCAATCTCTACCTCGTGACGTCCCATACCGCCATGAAGCTACCCTCGTGGGCCTCGAGACTGCTGCACATCTACACTAGATCCAGGCTCCTGACCATAGAGCTCTCACAAAGACACGCGAGACTCTATATGACTAATGACTAACCTTGGCCACCCTTTTATAGGCTCTTGGCCGGTCATCAGACGTCCACACTTAGGTGCCTGCCTCATTAGTCTATCCCTAACTCAGCTCGTCAATCAGCCTGCCTAGCTCCAAGCTTCCCCAGCTAGTCTTGTGTGCGTGTAGCACACCGTAGATACACACTGTGCACATGACATATTCCCCTTCCTCTAAGAGCTCACTCCCGAGCTCACTAAAAAGCTAGGGTAATCTCTCTGAAGAAGAGTAGTCAATGTCTCCCATGTAGCGTCCTCCTCAACACGATCCTTCCACTTGATCTTATATTCCGTGATAAGCGTATTACGTAATCTTCTTTCACAAAATCCAAGAATCTTTTTAGGCTCGTGTGGAACAAATGTCATGTCTTTGACATCTATGATTTCTTGAGGAGTAACTAACTGGTCTGTTCCACCCAGTACTTCCTTAAGTCTACAGACATGAAATACAGGATGAACTTTCACATGAGCAAGCAAATCCAATTCATATGCAATTGAACCAATTCGTCGTGTAATACAAAATGGTCCATAGTATCTAGGGGATAATTCGGAGATCGACCTGTCCGTAAAGTCTCGGAATCTTTCGAAACTCGCAAATACACCATCGTTTTCCTTCAGATAACTCTCTGGGTGAACGATGTCTATTAGAATAAAATCTATCTCGGTCTTGAGCACTTCTAATAGATTCCTTCGCAACTTGTAACATTTCTTGTATATCTTGCAAAAAATTACGTGCTGCATCATGCTAAAGTCATGAGAATCCTACTGTAACAGGTGATCTAGGTTGAAAACCATACATAAGCATGAAAGGACTAAAACTTGTACTCGTATGCTTAGTACTGTTATATGCAAATTAATCCTCCCATGAACTCTATCTTTTGGATACATATGCTCGAAGCATGTCCTCCAAAATCTGATTCACTCTTTCAGTCTGGCCATCAGATTGAGGATGATCTGAGGAACTCAAATTCAAAGTTGTTTCCAACTTCTCAAAAACAAGTTTCCAAAAATCACTTGTAAACTTCGAGTCCCTATCACTGACTATGTCTTGAGGTAACCCGTACAGTCTAAACAATTGCTTGATAAGCTGTCGTGCTAATTGCGTAGCTGTAAGTCTTCCGAGTCGGTAAAAATCTAGCCATTTTTGTCAAGCGATCTACCACAACCCAAATAGAATCGTGGCCTTGATGTGTTCTTGGCAATCCGGTAATAAAATCCATGGAAATACTTTCCCATTTATTACTTGGGATTTGCAAAGGATGCAACAACCCAACCTGTCTACAGTGTTCAGCTTTATTTTAATTCAATGCACAATGCAAAACAAAAAATGTCAAAGTCAAAGTTAATGCCACTTACATTGGAGTACTCTTTCGAGAACCGGGAGGAAATATAGTTGAAGGGCCTTGTTGCTCAAAACAATTCTCTGATTTGGCAATATATACAGAGGACAATGAATGCTCCAGGATAAAATATGCCTCATCTCCAATCCCTGCATACAAGTGTAAAGGACAAATGGGCTCATACTCTCCTCCAATTTCAAGTAAGGCCTCCACATTTATCCCACCAATAGTTCCAAGCTCCCCCCGGATCATGTTGATTGACACAAGACATTTGCCATTCGAGAAGGGGACTCGGATGCATGCACCCATTGTAGAATGGAGAAACACACGAGCCTCCCTGCATAATGCAATCACAACAACAATTAAGGAATTTACATTGAATATTAGCCAAAAATATTTTAATACTAGATGTTCTTGCTCTAATCAATAGCATATACCAGCCATAATACAATTTCACCAGGCTCGTTTTAAGACTATGGGTAGTTGCAAATAAAAATATTTATTGCAAAAATAGTCATAATAAAGGGTATCAAAAAGAGTACATGTTGTATATATGTATATATGTTTGTGTGTGTGTGTGTATGTACACACACACACACACACACACACACATATTTTCTTTGTGTTAGTTCTTGTGCTTTTTCATAATATCCGGTTAGATTTCAAAAACTCTACCAGTTGGATGCCATAGCATAACTGTGCTAGCTAGATTTAAAAAAATCAAAAAAATAAACCCTTAAATTTTAGTGTTGAAATTCATTAGTGTTAGGATAAAAAAATTTGTCCAGTGCCTAACTTAGGGTTTTTAGTAGTCGGCTACTCTTAAGGCTTTTAGTAGTCAGCACAGAAGCATCTTCCCTCGAACACACACGCAGAGAAGCGATCATGAAGCATCATACGTCTCCCCAGCAAAGAAACGCTGATCTCATGCACAGGGCCCTCTTCCCACTCCAATCTTTTTCCCCAACAAAGAGAGCAAAAAGGTATCATCCATGAATTTGTGCTATTTTGCCTGAATGAATTTGTACGCTCAGCGCACAAAATAATAGGATGTTTTGCTGCCGCCACACTCCACACATAGTATGAGATGTGAGGCGTTACTTCTTGCTATTTTTCTTGAATGAATTTGTGCGCTGAGCGCACAAAATAATAGGATGTTTTCACTTGTACTGCAACCAACGGTTTTCTGTTGTGCCAGCCACCACGACTCTGGGGGGTCGAGAGAGAGAGTTTAGCCACGACGCTGGGAGGTCGAGAGAGAGAGTTTGCGCTCAGCGCACAAAACATCCTATTAAGCGCACAAAACATCCTATTATTTTGTGCGCTCAGCGCACAAAATAATAGGATGTTTTCACTTGTACTGCAACCAACGCTTTTCTGTTGTGCCAGCCACGACTCTGGGGGGTCGAGAGAGAGAGAGTGTTTGCTGTTACTCACTCCCCTTCTTCTTGCACCTGGGTGTGGCTGAGTTGGAGACTGTGCTCACTCTTTCCTCATGCGTGGTTGTTTGTGTGCGCCGGCTATTGCTGCCGTTTCTTACTCGTGGCACCATTTGTGGTTTGGCATCGTTGTGCTGGCTGCCGGTTAAGTGAAATGAGAGAGAGGGAGAGAGAGTGGTAACTCCCCACGCGGGTGCTGCGGTGCTGCAGTTGCTTGTTCGTGGTGCTACTTGGGGCTGTTGGTCTGGTCGTCGTTGCTCTGCTGTGACGGGGCTACCGTCTCTGTTGTGGCTGGGCTATACGCGCCCCTGCGCTACTTACTTGGCTGGGCTGTATGCGCCCCCTCATTTTTTTCATCTCTCTCGCGCGCATCACAAAGGATCGAATGCTCACAGGAAATCAAAATATCTCGCTCTTTGTGATCGCCCTTCTCTTTCAAGCACACCATATCGTCTCTCTCTTTACGCGTCCTCTCTCTCTCTCGCGGGGCCTTTCCCCAAATGAGAAAGGTAGCTGATTCTTGCGCTGAGGCGGTTGAGAACATTCGAGATTTTTTTTAACAAAAAAGTCTCCCTCTAACGTCAAGGTTTTTTTTTTAGGCCTAAAGTCCCTCTTGCCTAAGGTCCCTATTGCCTCACTAATTAATCAAATTTGAAAAAAACATCGTTGCCACATATAAGCATCAAAATAAGCTTATGTCGGTATAAACGTTAATTATAACCAGAGTTGGTATAAGCGTCTATATATACATATTTCAACCCATATACCGATATGTATTTTGATAATCTTACCAACGTATATTTCGTGTATATCGATATGCCCGCTTATCCCGACAGCCCTGTATCGATGCTTTTACTAATGATATTACAGAGACGGGAGAGGATAAAGACCTTTTCTCCTTGCCGGCTGCTGCAGGAGACGATGAGAGAGAGAGATAGCCCTTCAAGCTTCCATGGTCATGAGATACATGGAGAGGAAGAAGGCCTAGCTCTAGTTCACCTCCCAGCCATAGAGCAGAATGGGGACTATGTGACACTTCCTCTTTCCCTTCCCCATTGTTTTTTTTTTGCATCTTCACTCTGTTTAGGGTCGTCACCATCATTCCCTCTTTCCTCTCACCCTAGAGACTTCGTTTTCTTACATCCTTTGCAGAGCCTTCATCCCCCAGAAGTGTAATGTTATGGCACAGCTACATCAGGCAGCTTCCACCTTAGGCTCTTTTTCGTGATGTCTTGGCTTGCCATTTTTTAAATGTTTTGGAGTTCTTCTTCTTGTCACTGTGTTAGGGAGTGATTGTTTACTATGGTGGTTTACAAGTAATTGTCTTCTATTATGGGTTTGTTTATTCACACTGTTGACTAAATATGACTTCTGTGTAGGAGGTTTTGTCTGAGGAAGAGGTAAGTGACTTGGAGGAGGAGTATATGAAGTTTCTAAGGCCTGGAATTCATGTGGAAGGTCGAGACTTCTGTGAAAAACTTGACACTTGAGAACATAATCTTCTACATACCCTTTCATCTTTGGCCAATAAAAAGTGTGTTTCACTAATGATAATGTCTTGTGTACCCTAGGGTGTCCACTAGAAGGGGCGTCGGACACTTCTTAAGAATCTTGGACCTAATGTTCGGGATCTGTGGTACACAAATTTTATCATTACGAAATAGTAAACCATTCCGAATCATCCACTAGCCTTGTGCAGCCTGAATGGTAGGCTGTTCAGTCATCAAGTCTTGGTCAATCAATGAGATCCTGTCTTGGATCTTTTGCCAAAATGGACCAAAATAACTATCAGTCTTGCAAAGCCCTCTCAATGACTGAAATAAGTCAGTGGAAATCTCGGTGAACGACAAAGTATTCACCTCTCTAATTCGACTAAGCGCATCTGCAACACTATTCATGGACCCTTTTCGATAACGAATCTCAAAATCAAAATCTTGTATTAACTCAGCCCAACGAGCTTTCCTTCCTCTCAAATCATTCGCATCACACACATACTTGATTGACTGATGATCACATTAGGAAATTTTTGAGGTCGTTTTGGGGCCATGTAAGGAAGTTTGACCAGAATATTCTCTCCAAAAAGGGGCACTGGATAAAATTTTTGCAAACGAGCTCCAAATTTGTCGGACCTCACATATTTAGATTCTACTCTTCAAAAGCTATCCATTGATATATAACACGATAGGGTTCAGAGAAGGGACAAGATAGATACCTAGAAGGGACAAGATACCTAGAAGATTCCTTTTTGCCTGGGAAAGATTCACGTTACAACGTGAATCTTTCCTTACCGTGAATCTTTCCCAGGCAAAAAGGAATCTTCTAGGTATCTATCTTGTCCCTTCTCCGAACCCTATCGTGTTATATATCAATGGATAGCTTTTGAAGAGTAGAATCTAAATATGTGAGGTCCGACAAATTTGGAGTTCGTTTGTAAAAATTTTCCTGATGGTCAATACCACAAACTTGGAGCCATATATATAATGTCTCCAAACCTTGAGAAACATGAATCACAACATAAAGCTCCTTCTCAAGGGTTGGCCAACGAGATTGAGTGTCGTCTAGCTTTTTACTTTCAAAAGCAACAGGTCTACCATCTTGAAATAAAGCGGCATAGTCATTGGCATCAGTTTCAAGAACATAAGGCCGACTAAGATCAGGCAATGCTAAGATAGGTGCTTCCTTGACTTTATCTTTCAAAAGTCGGAAGGCCATATCTAAATCGTTATTCCAAGTGATAGGCTGATTTGACTTACATCCACAACCTTTCAACAAGTCGGTCATCGGTAGTGTGAGCTGAGAGTATGCACAGATTTTCGAAGAAAAACAACAAAAGCGAGAAAAGAACAAAGTTGTTTCACTGTTCGTGGTATAGGCCAGTCCAGAACCTTTTGAACTTGGTCATCATAGCTAATGCTCAATCCATCTCTAGTGATCTTGTGTCCCAAGTAAATGATGTCTGTCATGAAAAACTCACATTTACTTAATTTAGCATCAATTCCGTCTTAAAATAGATAAGACAATCGTGAGGTGTCTAACATGATCCTCAAGAGTATGACTATATATCCAAATATCATCTAGGAACACAACCACAAAATTTCCCAAATGTTCACGAAAAAGATCGCTTATCATTTGCTGGAAAGTGGCTGGAGCTTTGGTAAATCCAAAAGGTAATACGAGAAACTCCTAATGGCCATACCTAGTCTGAAAGGCGGTTCTTTCGACATGCCTTTCATGAATACGTATCTGGTGATAGCAAGTATGTAAATCTATGTTTGTGAAATATTTCGCTCGTGCTAACCAATCAATCAGGTCATCTAATCTAGGGAGAGAATAATGGTTCTTAATTGTCAGCTTGTTCAATCTCCTGTAATATATACACATTCTTCAGGTGTTGTCCTTCTTTCTCCTAAGCAACACAAGTGCACCCCAAGGTGATTTACTTGGACGGATTTGGCCCATCCTCAAATAATCTTTGAGTTGTTTAGCCAACTCATCTTCCTCAGCTTGGCTCATCCTGTAAGGTGGAATACTAACAGGATGAGCACCAGGGATCAAGTCAATATGATGTTCTACTGTCCTTTCAGGTGGTAGGCCCGATGGCAGTTCCTTAGGAAATAAACTTAAAACTAATTAAGTATCTTCTGTAATTCTTTGCTTTCAAATACACTTAATTCATTGACATCCATAGAAGGTATGAGAAATGAAGAAAGTGGGATCAATACACAATGGAAAGCGGTATATAAAGAAGAATCCATTATATTTCCAAAATCAATTGTATTTACATGAGGTCTCTGAGAGGGATGTATACAATCACCTAAAATACTATACTGGGTGTTCCTATGTTGAAAAGAAAAAATATGACTAGACCAATCTATCTAGACTTGAAGAGTCTTAAACCACTCAATCCCTAATAACAAGTCTACATGTTCTAGGTGCATAATATAGTATTTGAGAGTATCTTTGTAGTCCTGAATCCGAATTGGTAGCATCTCCACCTTTCGATCCCATACTTGCTGGCCCGCAGGTAGGCGTACCTCATAGGTATGATCGCTGGTGGGTGTCGTATCAAGACCCAATTTCTGCACAAGTTTATAGTTAACAAAGTTGTGTGAGCTACCAAGGTCTAGAAGAATGTGGATTCTATGGCCATTCACTTCTCCATGAACTCAGAGAAGATCATGCAAGCCAAAAACTTTAGAGTTGAACAAACAATCAGAACATGTACTAGGGTGAGAAAGTACAGTAACTCACGTACCTATCAAAGACAACAGGTTAGCTGCCTTTGACTTGGGTCTTGCATTGGTCTTTGCACCCTTTTGCTTCAGGCACTCGTTACGCATGTGTCCTTTTTCTTCGCAGATGAAGCAACGCCCCTCCTTCTTGAGCTTCAAAGATTTAAGGAGACGTTTCTTCTTCGCTGGTGTCAAACTTGAATTCTTCGAAGGTTGGTCCGAAGACTTTCCTTCAGTCGTGTTAGCTATTGGTGCAGAGAACTTCTTTTGTGCTTGTTTCCCTGCTCGGTAAAATGGGTTGAGACTCGGAAGAGACCATTGTATCATCATAGATACGAGCTGAATGAATGGCCTCATCCAAAGTTTTACATTTGTTATTTTTAACCTGTAAATGGTATGAGTCGGGTAAACCGGCTACGAAGAACCCCAAAAGAGTTGTGGGATCCATCTTCATAGCTTTCATCTCCAAGTCTCTCAATTTCTGGAGGTAGACCTCATAAGTGAGGTGCTGCAAGGTCATGGTCAAAGCTGTAAACCGGGCCACAACATCATAATTATCCTCTTTCTTGAGGAATTCTTTCTTGAAGACATCTTCGAATTGTGCCCAAGTCGTCAGTTTAGGGTTGAGTTCCTTCCACCAAAGCAAAGCTTTACCTGAGAGGAAACCTACTGCTAAACTGGATCTTTTTCCCATCGTCATATGGATGGAACTGAAAATGGACTTGCCACTTATGTAGCCAAATGTCCACTTTCTCCTTGGTGCGCTGCTTTTGCTCGCCCCCAAACTGTTTCGGAGTAATGTTGGGGCCTAAAGCAGAGGCCAAGGTATCCATACCCGAAAGAGTAGATAGGGTAATGGTCAACAGAGAGATGGAGTTCTGCAAAGCCTGAATCTACGCGGCGATTTATGCTTGACGTTTTGAAGAAGAAGCTTCGAGAGCCACTTTAAACTCTTGGAAATATGATTTTGACACATAATCGTCGAAAAGATCGGCATCAGTGTCTTCTGTAGCCAGTAGGCCTTCCTGTTCGATAAGGGGCTCCAACTCGGATTCTTGGGTCGACATCTTGAAGAGGGCTAGGGGAGAGA
The DNA here is from genome assembly GCF_041138505.1 of Cibotium barometz. Taxonomy (NCBI): domain Eukaryota; kingdom Viridiplantae; phylum Streptophyta; class Polypodiopsida; order Cyatheales; family Cibotiaceae; genus Cibotium; species Cibotium barometz. The sequence continues at coordinate 43,955,721 of NC_141050.1, forward strand.
AAATTCGATCTTGCACAAGAAAAGTGCTAGAGAACTTGAGAGCTTGAGAGTTGTGTGTTGTTTTGTATTTCCTCAGATGTAGATGCAAGATCTGGGTCAACTCAACTATATAAGAGGGTTTCCCAGAGCTTGAGGTATTATGGTGATCAAGAGCCACTCATGAGTTTAAGGCATTAAATAATGTGCTACTCAATCTTGGCATTCCATCATAAGCAAGGCCCCCATAGTCATGTCTGTCATATCTCTCCAAGTTCCTTAAACACAAGGTAAGAGAACCAATTGTGAAATTTGGATCTGATGGCCATAAGCCGATAGAAAAGTGCCCATAATGCCCTTGACCATGTCCATGAGTTATCATGCCTATTAATGATATCGCATGGATTTATCTGTTTCCTTTGCGTGCACCTTCAATCTAGGGATTGTTGTTTTCTTCTAGTCCATCTTATCGTGTATAATGCATAAGTATTTTTGAGGATTCAAATGAGAGCTCAAACGCCATGCATAATATAAATTTCTACAACAAAGCTGTTGTAACATGTGAAGTTTTCGACGATGCATTAGCTTGTTTCTTTCCTCTTGGCACTTTATAGCTCCTAATTGTTCTTTGATTCCACTGCACGTAGTACATTTTGAAAACTCACTTGTCTTGGCAAGGCTCACATGCATAAACTCTATATTCCAAATCCTATTAAAAGTAGAATGGACATCTCTTTTTGTTTCAATGTTAGATTCACCTCATTTAAAATGTCAATTTATTTATACACATCTAGAATAACCAATTGGGTCTCTCTTGCTCCATTAGCTAAAGTCCTGCTTTTGTGGGGCTTGCGCTCAGAGTTATTATGCACAAAATCTTGAATTATTTCTCTACCTATTTAAGTCTCACGGGAAGATTTAGACTCAAGTCCAAAACTTTAGGGAAGATGCAGAGATTTGGACTTAAGTCCAAATCTTTAGGGAAGATAGAGAGATTTGGACTTAAGTCCAAATCTATAGAAATTGGAAGGATATTTGGACCTAAGTCCCAATTTATAGAAATTGGAAGGATATTTGGAGTTGAGTCCAAATCCCTATCATATCCAAATCTATTTGGACCCAAGTCTAATTCTTAAGCATGATGGGAAGATTTGGATTCAAGTCCAAATCTTTAGGCATCAAAAGGTGATTTGGACTAGAGTCTAAATCTCCAAGTCTTAGAGGGAGATTTGGAGTCAAGTCCAAATCTTTTAAGCCTCACTGAAGATTTGGACAATAGTGCAAATGTACACAGGCATTGTAGGGAGATTTGGACCCAAGTCCAAATATGAAGCCTCATGGGAAGATTTGGACTCAAGTCCAAATCTATATCAAGTCCAAATCTATAGCGTTGGAAGGAGATTTAGACTTGAGTCCAAATCTCCAAGCCTCACATGGATATTTGGACTCAAGTCCAAATCTCCCAACTTGTTATTTATGCCTTTTTTCTATACAACATTCAAATTCAAAACTTTCCCTCCAAAAATTCAAAATTTGAGTCTTCCTCCCAAAATTTCAAACATGAATCTACAACCCCTTCACCTGCAAGGATTATACCAAAGGACCGAACAGAAAAACAAGATTTTTATTCATCTACTTGCTTGTGAAACAAGGTTTCAACATATTAACATGTATGATTTTTTTTATTTGTGTATCCATGATTCTTAATTTTGTTCAAATTAAATCAAAAAGTATGTATTTATTCTAGGCTTTGAAGTAGGGTTTGTAAGTATAACTAACATTATGTATTTAGATTGTTAATTAAGTTTTGAAATAAAATTATGCCTTTTTTAATTAAGAAGCATGCTAGTTATATTAATAAGTACATAGTGTTTAATATTTTTATTATAAAATTAGAAAAATAATTTAAAAAGCTCTATTTTGTTCAACTAGATTAAGAGAAGCAGAGGAAGAAGAAAAAGAAAAGAAGAGGAGAAAAAGAGAGAAGAAGAAAGAAAAAAAACATTATTTTTTTAAATTTAGGGTTTACAAAAAAAAAAGGGTTAAGATGAAGAAGAGGGAGAAGGAGACAAAAAGGAGGAGGAGGAGAAAGAAGAAGAAGAAGAGGAGGAGAGAAAAAGAGAGAAAAAAAAGAAGAAGAGGGGGGAAGAAGAAGAAGAAGAGAGAAGGGAAAAAGAAGAGGAAGAAGAAGAAGAAGAAGAGAGAACTTAGGGAAAAAGAAGAAGACGAAGACGAAGAAGAAGAAGAAGAAGATAGAACTTAGGGAAAAAGAAGAAGAAGAAGAAGAGAGAACTTAGGGAAAAAGAAGAAGACGAAGAGGAAGAAGAAGAGAGAAAGAGATAGAGAGCACCTGCTAGGGTTTCGTAGCACGTTGTTTATGTTCCCTCCTGCTAGGGTTTCGCGGTACGTCTGTGTTCCCTCCTGCTGTGCTGCTAGGGTTTCGCAACTTTTCGTTCTCTTCTTTTCTCTGTGTGCGAAGTGATACGGTTTCGTTTTATTTTTGTTGCTGCCTATTTTTTATGTTCATCACATTTCTTTTACATTTATAGTACTAATTAATTAGTATATAATATAGTTAATAATTAGTATTTAATTAATATATAATATATATAGTATATAGTATAGTATAATTAGTTAATATATCATAGTATATAGTTAATAATTAGTATTTAATTAATATATAATATATATAGTATATAGTATATTATAACTTATATGGTATGATAATTTATTAGTATAATAAATATTTAATTATTAATCAAAATAATAATTAATTAGTATACACTATAGTAAATAATTAGTATACTAATTAATTAGTATATAATATATATATAGCATATAGCATAGCTTCTTGTGAGATGCATATTTTGGTGTGCAAGGAGGAGCACAAATTTTGTGTATTTTCAACATGTGTATGCTTGCTATAGTATGCTCGATTTCTTCAGCGATTGGGTGATCGACTCTCATATTGGTCATACTATTGCAAGGTCGGGGACTACCAGTATCCCCCAGACCCCACCACTGCGGCCGATTGGGGCATTGCCCCCAAACCCCTGCTACCGGGGGCCTGCCCCCCCCCCCCCCCGCCTTGCGTGGCACCTACCAACCCACCCATGAGAATAAGTTTTTTCTCCTTCAACAAGACTAGAAAGGATACAAGTGTAGAATTCCAGGTTAAAGGTCTCTTTGGTACACTTGGGTACCTATGGTTCATAGTAGGCTGAGAGCAACAATTGGAGCCAGGGATTTTGGTTCACTTTGAAAATTTGGACTTGACTCCAAATCTCTAGTAATTGGAGAAAGATTTGGACTTGAGTCCAAATCTCTAGTAATTGGAGAGAGATTTGGACTTGAGTCCAAATCTCTAGGAATTGGAGGGAGTCCAAATCTCTACAAATTATAGAGGAAATATTTCAACTTCTATCCAAATCTTTAGGTATTGGAAAGAGATTTGGACTTGAGTCTAGACATAGAAGGTACCTTTGGACTTGAGTTCAAATCTCTAGCAATTAGAGGGAGATTTGGAACTTTAGTGCAAATCTCAAAGCATAGAGAGGAGATTTGGACTTAAGTCCAAACCTCCAAGAATTAGAGAGAGATTTGGACTTGAGTCCACACATACAAGGGAGATTTGGACTTGAATCCAAATCTCTAAGAATTGGAGGGAGATTTAGACTCAAGTCTAAGTCTCAAAGCATAGAGGGGAGATTTGAAATTAAGTCCAAATCTCTAGGGTTTAGGGGGGAGATTTGGACTTAAGTCCAAATCTCTAAGAATTGGAGGGAGATTCGGACTCAAGTCCAAATCTCAAAGCATGGATGGGAGATTTGAAATTGAGTCAAAATCTCCAAGGTTTAGGGGGGAGATTTGGACTTAAGTCCCAATATCTAAGAATTTGAGGGAGATTTGGACTCAAGTCCAAATCTCAAAGCATGGATGGGAGATTTGAACTTAAGTCCGAATCTCCAGGAATTGGAGGGAGATTTGGACTTGAATCCAAATCTCTAAGAATTGGAGGGAGATTTGGACTCAAGTCCCACATCTAAAAGCATGGAGAGGAGATGTGAACTTGAGTCCAAATCCCCAAGAATTGGAGGAAGATTTGGACTCAAGTTTGAATCTTGAAGCATGGAGGGGAGATTTGGACTTGAGTCTACATCTCTAGGAATTGGAGAGAGATTTGGACTTGAGTCCACACATACAAGGGAGATTTGGACTTTAGTCTATATATCTAGGAATTGGAGGGATATTTGGACTCAAGTCCAAGTCTCTAGCAATTAGAGGGAGATTTAGACTTGAGTATAAATCTCGAAGCATAGAGGGGAGATTCAGACTTGAGTCTAAATCCCTAGAAATTCGTGAGAGAGAATTTGGACTTGATTCCAAATCTCTAAGTATAGAGAGGATATTTAGACTTAATTCCAAATCTCCAGGCATTGGAGAGAGAATTGGACTTGAGTCAAAATCTCTAAGCCTCCCAACAACGAGATTTGGACTTAAGTCTAAATCTTGAAGCCTTACAGAGACAAACCTCCAAGCCTCCCAAGGATATTTGGAATAAAGTCCAAATATCTAAGCCTCCCATTGGAAAATTATGGATTTGTACATGGTAAATTAATGCTCAAACAAATCTATAAGATTTGACTAATAATTTATGGATATATTAAGAGTATGAAACTCCATCCTAAAACAATATTGATTTTTTAGAATGGTTTCCATTCTTATGATAAGTGAAATGGCCCTTCAATTTCAAAGTAGAGAATGTGTTGATATGCTCATTAATGGAGATATAGTAGCTAGTGGGAGAGTCCTTTCAATTGAAGAAAATGGTTATTGTCAAGGGGAGCTTCTTGGTCATGGCAATGTGTCAGTTTCTATAGACAAATGCTTTAACAAGGATGTGGCCCTACCATTTCCTACAATGGATGCAGTCACGATATGTGAGGCAATTGGTAGCGTTGTCAAGTGGGATAAGAAATGCTTGAAAAGGTCATCATATCATGACTGCATCCATTTCCTACAATGGATGCAGTCACGATATGTGAGGCAATTGGTAGCATTGTCAAGTGGGATAAGAAATGCTTGAAAAGGTCACCAAATGCATCAGAAAATTTTGAAACAACCATGGAATTTGAAGATGAGAAGAGCTTGGTTTCATATGATGATATTAATATTCGAGAAAACTGGAGAGAGAAGAGTGTTTTGCTATGGTCTGCTAATTGCATTGGTAATGGAGTGATTCTTTTGGTCTTTCCATATGAGAGGTATAGTGAACTTTGAAGTGCTTGGAGAAGAAGATGTGGGTGTGGTTATTGAGCAGGCATGTGAAACTAGCTCCTCAACATTGCCTATAATGGAAATGTTAACCTTGTGATATGGCCTATCAAAAGAATCACCTTCGAAGATGGATCACCATTATTGGATGAAAAAATGCAAGCAGAGCATATAGCCAACAATGGGTTCAATGGGAGCCCTGCTTCCTTGCCTATCAAAAAGAGAAGATATTTTATGGTAAAAAGGAAGGGTAAGGAGGTGTCGACAACAGTAGGTTCCTCTACAAGGATATCATTGGACACAGTATCCCTATTTTCCACCATAGATTGTTGTGAAAAGAAATGTTGTCAACTTGCGAATCGTGGAATGGTCTTGAATTTACGTAAACATTATTGGGGACAATGCTTGCAAGCTAGAACTAAGTATGTGTATGACTCTCTCAGCATGGCATGTCGTACTGATGCTATAGGAACAAGGCAATATAGGTTTGCAAAATGAATGGTGAGGAGATATGCTCTGGAGCATGGTATGAGATACATGGTATTCCAAGGACATCATTCTATTGGTGTAGGGGGCAATTCTAGAATGGTATGCAAAGAGCTATGCATGGCAACAAGGGTATAGTCAGAAAGGGATGGGATCATAATATTTTGATGCAAGGCCTACTCTTCCTTTAATGCCTAGGCATTGTTGGGAGATTTGGACTTGAGTTCCAATCTCCCAACCTCGCAAGGAGATTTGGACTCAACCTCAAAGATTCAGACTTGAGTCCAAATCTCCTTGCGAGGTTGGGAGATTGGAACTCAAGTCCAAATCTCCCAACAATGCCTATAGATTTGGACTGGAGTCCAAATCTTCCCATGAGGCTTAGGAATTGGACTTCAGTAGTCCAAATAGATTTGGACATAATAGGGATTTGGACTCAACGTTAAATCTCTCCATGAGGCTTAGAGATTTGGACTTACGTCCAAATCTCCTTCCAACTCCAATAGATTTGGACTTGAGTCTAAATCTCCCTCCAACTCCTATAGATTTGGACTTGAGTCTAAATCTCTCCATCTTCCCTAAAGATTTGAAATTGAGTCCAAATCTTCTCCAAGCCCTTTAGATTTGGTTTCCCTTCACTTAGAGATTTGGACTTGATTCCAAATCCTCTCGTGGCCTTGTAGATTTTGATTCCATTCACTTAGAGATTTGGACTCAACTCCAAATCTCCCTATGAGGCAAAGAGATTTGGACTCAAGTCCAAATCTTCCTGTGAGGCTAGGAGATTTGGACTCAAAGTCCAAATCTACCTATGAGGCAAAGACATTTGGACTTAAGTCCAAATCTCCTCATGAGGCAAAGACATTTGGACTCAAGTCCAAATCTTCCTATGAGGCTAGGAGATTTGGACTCAAGTCTACATCTCCTGTGAGAGAGGCAAATAGATTTGGACTCAAGTCCAAATCTCCCTGTGAGGCTAGAAGATTTGGACTCAAGGCCAAATCTCCTTCCAATGACTTTAGATTTGTACTTAAGTTGAAATCTCCCCATCTTCTTTCAATTCATATAGATTTGGATTCCCTTCAATTAGAGATTTGGACTCAAGTCCAAATATCCATTCAATGTCTATACATTTGGACTTCCATCCAAATCTCTTAAAGATTTGGACTTGAGTCCAAATCTCTTAGCATTGTAGGAAGATCTACTAGGATCTAACTCCTACAGGTCAATGTGCACATACTTCTTGCTAATGAGAATATAATTATGTATGTACTTACTATCTTACTATCTTTTATTGATATTGACAGGCCTCAAACATGACTAAGAGGACATTTGACTCAACAAAAGCAAGAATCCAATTTTATGATGGAGTTATGGTGACCGTTCTTAGGATTGGTACTTGGATTTTCATAATAAAGATGGAAAACGAATGCACAACATCCAACTTTTTATGCTTAAGCCTAACACTGAAACCTACAAACGTAAAGGGCCTGTGATTGGATAACAAGAAGGATCCATTGGAGAGCAAGGTGTACCATGTGTCCATGTGGATGTGGGTAAAGACAAGGCTTTTTTGCTTCATCCTAGCTCTTATGATGACACACAAATGAAGGCAAACAACACTTACAGTATGACAACATTAGGATGGAATGTGGATGATGATGGTGAGGAAGCTCCAATCCAGCAAATAACTGATTCTTATGCTAAAGTGAAGGCAAAGCTCAAGCCTGATGCTCATTCAAGAGATTCACCCAACCCAACAAAGAAACCACGGATAGGAGGACAGGAAATATATTCCGATGCCAAAGGAGGTGGTGTTCAAGGAAGATCTAGGTCAAGCACATACATGCCAATAACTATTTCTAACACTGTGTTGTTGTCTGTCAACTTTGATCAAACAAAGAAAAAACTATCTTCTAAGAGCAATGTCGGTAGATCACGCTTGATAGAGTATGAGAAATACTACTTCATGGGATCAAAGACCTTCCCTCACAAAGAAGTCCAAGTGGCACTCAAATTAAGGGTGGGATGTTGAGATATCGAGCTCGTCTAGTGAGGCGGTGGCCACTGATGACCCGCCTGGGGGATAGGCCCCACACTTACACCACTGGCATGGTTGGTGAGATCATGGGAGATATGCAGCCAGTGGGATGACAGGCTTTGTGACAGCCATTCTAGAGACTGGCATAGTTATAGCGCCAGCTCATTTAGTCGGGTTCACACTATAGAGAACCCGTGTATGTATTGGTTGAGTACCTTTCATATTGTGCGTACTCTTATTCTTGTATATGGTGTGTTGAGTGTTGAGTAGAGAAGAAGAAGATTTTCAGCCTCTCACCTTGTGTGTTCTCTATTAGGGTTTTGTGAGTGTGTGTGTGTGTGCTTGCAAGAGCTCAAGCTCTCTTCCCCCCTGCATCTTTTCATGGTATCAGAGCCTGGTTCGTGCTAAGGGCTGAGCTGCAAGCAAGAGAACCACAGGAAGCGGTATGAGGGTAAGAGCTGTAACTACTCTTCCCTATTTGTGTTGGTGACTACACCCTTGTCGGGAGCTCTACGGGAGGCACCGGCAAACGGTCTCTGATTGAGGAGCTTTCTTCGCGGGAGTAAAGCTATAGGGCAACTATACAGTCCTTTGGACTAAATTTTAGGGCCGAAAACGCGTTTCGGGCGCGTCTGGACCTCCGTTTTTCAGAAAGCAGGCGATTTCGAGCACTGCGGGTAAGTCATCGATTCTCTGCAGAACTCTGTTTTAAGAACTGCAGGAAGACAGATTGACTGTGCAGACACTGTGGGTGCTGCAAAGAGGTTTACAGTTGCCATTGGGTGTATGTATGCACATTGACATCACTGGTTGTGACATTTGAGAGTACGACAGTACCGCTGTGTAGAAAATACAACAGTTTGTGCAGGAAAACCAGAGTGCAGTTTCTGGTAAAATTGAGTGTTTGGCAAGATGTCTAATGATGGCATAACACAAATTGTGGCTGAGAAGCTGGATAAGAATAACTTCCATGCTTGGAGGTTCAGGTTGACGAATTTCCTGATGGGAAAAGGCTATTGGGACTACATAGAAGGTGAGCATGAAGAGGCACCGGAGATACCGGATATAAATCCGCCGACTGCTCTGCAGATGTGAAAGAGTTTAGAGACTGGAACCAAGGAGCCAGGAAGGTTATGTATTGGCTTTCCATTAGTATACAGACACCATGATTGGGCACATTCAGGATGCCAAGTCCCCCAAGGAGGCATGGGACACCTTGGTAAAGCTCTATGAAACAAATACCAAGGCACGTAAGATACAGTTGAAGAATGAACTTCATACTATGGAGAAAAAGAGCATGTCTGTGAATGACTATGCGCTGAGGATAAAGGGTATTGTGGAATCCCTTGCATCTATTGGTGTGTCAGTAGATGATGATGACAAGGTGGAAGTCTGTCTACGTGGTCTTGGGCCACAATACAAGGCGTTCAAGACTTCTATTCAGACTCGGGAAAACATTCCCAACTTTACAGATTTGGTGTCTATGCTGATTATCGAAGAGAAGAGCTTGGGTGAAGACCAACAGTCTTCACAAAGCAAAAACAGTTCAGAGCAACAGGCCTTCTACACGAGTTCAGGAAGAGGACGAGGTAGAGGAGGCCGTGGACGCGGTCAAGGAGGTGGCCGAACAGGTAATCAGAATTATGGCCAGCAGAGCAGCAGCAACAAAACCAGTCCCAGAATCAACAACAACAACAACACGCAGGTGGAAGAGGCAAATTCAGAGGCAGGGGAGTCAAAGAGGCCGTGGAAATTGGCAAAGGCAATATAATGATGCACGTGAATGCTATTATTGTGGTAAGCCTAGACATGTGCAGTCAGAATGTTATAAGAAGCAGGCTGACATGCAAAATGGGAAAGTGCAGCAAAACAACTATGCATCCTCAAGCAGAAATAATGAGGATAATGAAAGGTTGTTTGTTATGCAGCATGTTGTGAATGCCATGTCTGAAAATGTTGATGCAGCACAAAAAGATAATGTATGGTATGTGGATTCAGGCGCTTCGAACCACATGACGAGTCATGGGGAGTGGTTCAAGGAGATGAAAAACCCGGAAAGACCAGGTTTTGCGGAAACAGGGGATGACACTGCTCATCCAATTGCCCACGTTGGAGATGTGCCATTGTCTATGCAGGATGGCAAAGTGAAGTACCTTGCAGATGTACTTCATGTACCGAACATAACAAAGAATCTGGTTTCAGTTGGCCAGATGATTGAGCAGGGTTTGCAGGTTCGGTTTAACCCTGATGGATGTTATGTTGAAGATTTTAAAGACAAGTGCAGGTTGGTTGCAAAAGGCAACAGAGTGGGCAGAATGTTTACGTTGGATGTAGACATGCCTGAAATGAGTGCTACAATGTTTGCAAATGGTTCAAGAGTTGTTGCAGACACAGACATATGGCATAAAAGAATTGGACATGTAAATGTGCAGAGATTGAAGTCTATGCAGACAAAAGGAATTGTGACAGGGCTGCCAAAATTTAAAGTGGAAGGTATGCAGAAAATATGTGAAGCATGCCAATTTGGGAAGCAAACAAAGCATGTGTTTCCACGTAACAGATATGTGAGTAGAAATGCACTAGATGTTGTGCATTCAGATGTATGGGGTCCTACGAAGACCATATCTATGGGAGGCTGCAGGTATTATGTGACTTTCATTGATGACCACACAAGGAAAGTGTGAGTATATTTCATGAAGGAGAAGAGTGAGGTGTTCAATCACTTTCAGAATTTCAGAGTTTTGGTTGAAAAGCAAACAGGAAAATATGTCAAGTGCCTAAGGTCAGATGGAGGAGGAGAGTACTTCTCCAATGAGTTCTCTGAATATTTGAAGAAGAATGGTATTCAGAGACAGTTTACATGCAGATACACTCCACAGCAAAATGGAGTTGCTGAGCGGAAAAACAGGCACATTGCTGAGATTGCGCGAGCATTGATGGAAGAGAAGAATATGCCGCATTGTTATTGGGCTGAGGCTGTTTCTACAGCAGTATACATCATGAACAGGACTCCAAGTGCAGCCATACATGACGTAACTCTAGAGGAGAGGTTCACTGGCAGAAAACCAGATTTGTCTCATCTGAAAGTCTTTGGATGCATTGCATATGTGCATGTGCCAGATGAGCTGAGAACTAAGCTGGATCCAAAAGCTGAAAATTGTGTGTTTATTGGATACTCCCTTGAGCAAAAGGGATACAGGTGTTATAACCCTACTACACGTGAGTTGAGGGTAAGCAGGGATGTTGTCTTTGATGAGATGAGCAGCTGGTATGCTGCTGAAAAAGAAGCTGTTGGGGCTGATGTGAGTGGAAGTGTGGTTGCACAGAATGCAGGTCAGCAATCACAGTCTTTGAGTGGACCAGGAGAGTCCTCATCTAGTGGGTCTGTTGATAGACCATGGAGTGGCAGGCTGCATCATAATACCAGTCCTGCAAATGTGATTACTACATCATGTAAAGGAAAAGAGAAAGTGGTTGAGCCCCTTGGTATGCCTGACATTTATGCAGGGCATTCTCATGTTGATGGAGAGTCTAGTGGCTCAGATATGAGCCTTGATGAGGAGCTTGGGATCCCAGCTATGAGAACACCTGGTGTAAAGAAGGCTATGGAAGCCATGAATGAAAAGCTGCGAAGATCTGGGAGAGTGAAGAACCCTGTGCAGAGATTTACATATGATGGTTATGTGGCACATCACTATGCATATATGGCAAAGGTTGTGCAGGTTGTAAAGCCCACATGCATTGATGAGGCTGTTGGAAATGTGTGTTGGGAGAAAGCTATGGATGAGGAGATGGATGCACTATATGGAAATGAAACTTGGGATTTAGTGCAATTGCCTGAAGGCAAGAAAGCCATTGGATGCAAGTGGGTGTACAAAGTGAAACATAACAGTGATGGAAGCATAAACAGGTACAAGGCTAGATTGGTAGCCAAAGGATATGCGCAGACATATGGGATTGATTATGAGGAAACTTTCAGCCTAGTTGCCAAGATGGCAACGGTGAGAGTTGTGATAGCAGTGGCTGCATCAAAGCAATGGTCTTTACATCAGATGGATGTAAAGAATGCATTCTTGCATGGGGATTTGCAAGAAGAGGTGTATATGTTGCAGCCACCTGGTTATGAGGATGTGGGTCACCCCGAGTATGTTTGCAGGTTGAAGAAAGCCTTGTATGGCTTAAAGCAAGCACCAAGAGCATGGTCTAACAAGATTTCTGAATATCTTGTCACTATTGGCTGTATGTGAGACATGGTGATAGAGGAGTTGTGCTTGTTGTCATCTATGTAGATGACTTGATCATTACGGGGGACCATGATGCAGAGATCTTTGATGTAAAGATCCTGCTTAGACAGAAGTTCGAGATGAAGGATCTGGGGGAGCTCAGATATTTCTTGGGCATTGAGGTTATTAGGTCACCACATGGTATTGGATTACTGCAGAGACAGTATGGCTTGGACATGTTGTCCAAGTATGGTACGACAGGATGTAAGCCTATTTCTGTGCCATTGGATCAGAATGGCAAGTTGAGTGTAGATTCAGGAGAGATCTTGGAGGATCCTACTATGTACAGACGCATAGTAGGAAGTTTGATCTACATGACGATCACCAGACCAGATTTGAGCTATGCTGTTGGGTTGGTGAGTCAGTTTATGCAGGTTCCACGGAAATCGCATTTGGATGTAGTGAGATGCATACTGAGGTATGTGAAGTCTACTTTGCATTGTGGACTATTCTATGAGACTGGGACAGAGATATGTGTACATGGGTACACAGATGCTGATTGGGATGGTAGTATCTCAGACAGAAGATCTACCAGTGGCTTCATGTTTTCTTTGGGGAGTGCTGCTGTGACTTGGAGCAGCAAGAAGCAGCCTACGGTTGCTTAATTGAGTACAGAGGCCGAGTACAGAGGAGCTGCTATGGCAGCATGTGAGGTAGCTTGGTTGAGAAAGCTACTTACAGATTTGGGTCTATCAGTGGATAGACAAGTTGTCATTTTCTGTGACAACATTAGCAGTATACAATTGGCCAGAAACCCAGTCTTTCATGCTCGTACGAAGCACATAGAGGTCCACTACCACTTCGTCAGAGAGAAGGTCTTAGCAGGAGACCTTGACCTTGTTTATGTTAGCACAGAGGATCAGGTAGCTGACATCTTCACCAAAGCATTGAGTACAGAGAAGCTCCGCAGATTCAGGGCTTCGCTTGGTGTACATGAGATGGAGTTGAGCTCGAGGGGGAGTGTTGAGATATCGAGCTCGTCTAGTGAGGCGGTGGCCACCACTGATGACCCGCCTGGGGGATAGGCCCCACACTTACACCACTGGCATGGTTGGTGAGATCATGGGAGATATGCAGCCAGTGGGATGACAGGCTTTGTGATAGCCATTCTAGAGACTGGCATAGTTATAGCGCTAGCTCATTTAGTCGGGTTCACACTATAGAGAACCCGTGTATGTATTGGTTGAGTACCTTTCATATTGTGCGTACTCTTATTCTTGTATATGGTGTGTTGAGTGTTGAGTAGAGAAGAAGAAGATTTTCAGCCTCTCACCTTGTGTGTTCTCTATTAGGGTTTTGTGAGTGTGTGTGTGTGCTTGCAAGAGCTCAAGCTCTCTTCCCCCTTGCATCTTTTCATGGGAGGCAACCAACTATCATAATGTTCCGATGCTTACAAGGGTTGGATGAGGAGAAGATTAGAGTAATCCAAGGGGAGATCCTTGATGGAAAAACTCTATTGGTAAAGAGCCAATCAGACATTGATAACATTGACATGGCCGATAGATCAAAGCAAATGAAAGAAGACAAGCTCTTGCAAGATGAGCTTGTGCCATTTATTAATGAAAATTCATTTCAAAGATCTTGGGAGGAGTGTGAGGAGTATTACATCACATTAGAACTATATGAAAAAATTGTTGGTTGTTGTAATACTTGGATAAAGAAGAAACTTGCATGAGGAAAAGAGGCAGGACCGTTTGCCATGAGCTGCAAAGGGTTACATTAGATGGATAATGGGACAGAAAGAAAGTTTAGGTCAATCTTCTGGTACTAATGTTTTGCCAGGGAGTATCTTTCAAGTGGGACCTACCATGGAAGGAATTCAATTTATTCATAATATTTACCAAGATCCCATGGCAATTAGAATTGTTGTCCGTGGATGCATTACATGGTACATGTGAGGAGCCTGCTCCCTAGCTGTGGTACCCATGCCGGCAGGGCGAAAGCGGCGTCGGCCTCCCACGCGGGGGGGGGTCCACACTTGGGGCCTCGCCCGTAGATGTCCGGGGACGAGAGGCTAGCCCGGGCGATCCCTCCGAGATCAGGCCCGGAAGACTCCCCTCGCCCGGAAGGCACGGGTGATTCCACCATGGGAAAAATCTTCTACCGGCGGGGAATTACTCTCACGAGTCAAAGTCTTAACTACCTAAACTGATCTCACCGAACCTGAAGTCACATAGTTAGATCAAGAAGAGACTTGCACTTGGTCCATGGAATCACCGCTTTTTTCCTCATTTAGGAGGCACAACCGCTGATCCCCTCCCACAGAACAAGGTCTTTTTAGGATTTAAACTAATTAACGTAACTAATCGTATATCTAGTTGTTTCTTCAGGAATCCTTCGAAGGAATCCTCCAATCCATCTGGCCCATGGGCTGACCACTGTATTGGTGGGATTCTTTTTATAAAGATTTGGTCGTGTTTTTGCTCAGGTATCGAGGAAAAGAGTTTCTAGGCCCTCTAGCCAGCGATTCATGTAAAAATTAAGGTAGGCATACCACGTACACACCCAATATGAAATTACCATTTATAACATATTCGACTGGCTTTAAAATAATCCTTTAATAAAAATCATAATATTTCTGATCATCATTTTCCAAAATTTCAAGTCCATTGTATTACAATAGTATCCTCTAAACTCTCCGTTGAAGACTAGCTGGCCAACCAACGAGATCCAGTATCAAAATTTGGTTCCCAAAATCTTTTCTTTTTGTCCATCTGAAATCTTCCTCGACGTACGCATGGGTGTCCTAGCAAACTGCGAGCCCGTGCATCGCCTGGTCAGAACCCTCTAGGATCCTCCTAAGGTGTCCTAGCACTTCACTCAAGGACCACTTCATCGGTCCTCGCCTATCGTACCGAAAGCGCACCATTTTAACCGTACCGAGGCTGGTCAAGACCTCGGCAGGCTTTGCCGCGAGCAACGTCTCTTGATGACTCCCCGCCAGCTGTTCTAATGAACCTCCTCTTAGAAAAACATAAGCCAAATGCTTCCTCCAGCATTTTGGCATAAAATAGTCCTTTGAATTAAAAAAAATAGAGGTTCCAATGCAAGTAAAATTCCAATTTGAGATTGGTTCCAAAAACCCTTTTTCCATAATTCCCAGTTTCATAAAATGAGGATCCTTGATCTCTCATGAGGGTAATCTACCCATCATTCAGTCTGATTGTCCAACTAGATTCTTAGTGAGTTTGGTCAAGAGAAACTAGTTTAGTTCCGGTAGTCTATTCTTTGATTAGTAACTGGAATTGGTCACAAAGTTTTTACTTGATTCAGATCAAGAGATGGATAAGTAGGTTTACTGTCCATCCCTCTCGTAGTTTAACTAGATTCATTCGGTTTAGTTCTACAAGGATTTTCTTCGGATAAACATCTAGTTTTGGGTAAATATCCATTTAGTGATTTTACCAATTAAAATATCCAAAGATATTCCTTCTATCACATAATTCCTCAACCTTAATTCATTAGGTGCAATCCAATTATCATGGGAATTCCTCTTTTACCATAAATTAAATCTATTTAAAATTCTTCTTAAAAATTTTATAAAAATATCCATTAATTCCATTAAGCTAAAAATTCCACTTTTCTCATTTAAACATTTGAATTCCAATATGGCAGGAATTCCTCTTTCATCATTTTAACTTATCTATGCAAAAAGATAAATTTAACTAAATTTTCTCTTAAAATTTAAATAAAAATCTCCATTCATTCCTTTACACTAGGAATTTTACTTTCCTCATTTAAATATTTGAATTCCAATATGGTGGGAATTCCTCTTTCATCATTTTAACCTATCTATGAAAAAAAGGTAAATTTAACTAAAATTCTTCTTTAATTTTTAAATAAAATATACATTATTTTAGCATCACAATTTTTCTCTTACTTCATTAGAATACATGGATTTCCATTGTCATGGGGGGATTACTCTTTTAACATAAAAATGGATTACTAGAAATTTCTCTTTTTCCTAATTAACTATTTATGCATAAATATAAAAATTAAATTTTCCATGATTATAATGAGAATCATTCAATTAATCTAGGATGATTAATCCTAGAATATGGTAGGAAGTCCTCTTTTCATATTATGAATGAAAATGATTTATGTGTTAATTTTTCAACAATTTTACCATAGCTCCGCTGCTATTACTGATAATTCTCAAATAATTTGAAAGCGTAAAGTTTAGTAGGAATATGGTAGGAAGTCCTCTTTTCATATTATGAATGAAAAGAGGACTTCCTAGAATATGGTAGGAAGTCCTCTTTTCATATTATGAATGAAAATGATTTATGTGTTAATTTTTCAACAATTTTACCATAGCTCCGCTGCTATTACTGATAATTCTCAAATAATTTGAAAGCGTAAAGTTTAGTAATATCCCTATAATACCATTAATTGGATCAATATCCAATTATGGGCTTGATTCTTAATTTTCTCCCATAAATTAAATAGCATAAAAGCATTAAAAAGCCACTTAGTTAGCCTCAATTTGACAAGCATTAAAAAGCCACTTAGTTAGCCTCAATTTGATAAGCATAGAAATGTTTTTTGGATTAGGGAATTGCTTCATAAGAAGCTTCATTTGAATATAGAATAGGTCATAGGAATGACCATTCTTTGGGGGAGAGAGAGGCATGCTTAAAAGAACATTATAATTTAAGCATAAATAGAAATTTATGTGTTTTATCATTACAATTTATTAAAGAAATTCAATTGTATTCAAAAGCCATTCAATTAAATGCGTCTCAAGCTTGAGAAGGGTTGAGAAGAGAGAAACATTTGGAGATTAAAGAAAAAAGACCATAAACCATATTTTACCTTCTAGATTGCTTGATTCTTTGATCAAAGTAGAGGCCCCCAACCAATCAATTGGTTTGGTATATTGATGAAGTCTCCAAGGAAGATTGAAGAGAAAGAGAAGCTCCAATCTCTTCAATTTATAGAGGGTTTTTAGAGGATAATAGAAAATAAGCTTATCTTAGAGTAATACCGGCATAGTTTAGTTCATAGATGAGAATACAAAAGAATGAGGGTCTATTTATAGATGAGGGAGGCCACTAACTGAGTCCAACTGAGTTCTAGAATTTTCCAGTTTCAGTTTGGCTGAATTTGGACAAGTTTTGGACCAATTTGGCTCCCTTTTTTATTTGGTTTGATCTAGGAGAGAGGAGAGATGAAAATATCCTATTTATTTTGAGTTTAAAACTCATCCACACATGTGAAATAGGCGCCTCATTGAAGGGCCCCCTTCTCCTTACCAATGTGTCAAAAATGAATGATTACTCCAAAATATCTCATTTTTTATTAATACTTCATAGTTTTTAACTAATAAATCTAGTACTTAGTCAACTCTTCATCTTATGTGGGCATTTACTCATTTTTGGGTATTTTCTTTTATTTTTTGGATTTATCTTATCCCAACACTTGGATTAATCTTATTGGTCCATAGGAATCTTAATCTAAAATATTCAAAAAACCTTGACCCTTAGGCTAAGGTTTTCTAAATTATTTTTAATTAATTCCAATTGCACCTTGGAAAATCTATTTTGATTTTCTGTTTCAGGAAAACATTTTTCTGATATTTGAAGAATTTATTTATCCAAAAATATCCCAATATTGATTTACCACTCTCTAGAAATTTTTATCTCACTAGGCCAAACAAGAAAAAATAATATTTTCTTGTATTCAGAAACATAGAATGATTACAAGGGATTGAAGTAGAGGCTTAATTGTTATTCAGGCTGAGGAGGAATCTTATAGTGCTGCACACAACATCTCTTGGGACACTGAGAAGTTTGAGCAACTACTCAAGGGTCTAATGTCCATTGTCTCTGATCTGGTGTGCAGTTTATTCTACTTGCCTTTGTTTCAAGAAAACAAATGTATACACTGGCGAATGCTTTAGAGAATGTGGCTGGTAAGTATGTGATGCAGACTGGTAACATGGACTTCAAAAATGAAATAGACACTTACGTAAGACTTTCCATATCTAGTCACTTCGTCAACAAAGAAAAAGAGTTTAATGACATTAAACGTTCTTGTGAGAGAGTAGAAAATCCAACAATACTAGACAATGCTGGTATTGTGTTCCACAATGAGGAGGACTCTAAAGATGAAGAGGAAGTGGATGCTGAAGTTGCTGTAGCAAGATTGGTAAAGAGAAAAAAAGAATCAGTCATTAAACAAACTATAGACGAGTTTTGCTGAGAAGACAAGTATGTCTTTGATGTATTTGCATCTGGAGTTGCAGTAAAACTGGTCATTGGCACTAAAAGGAGGAAAATTGCAATAGTCCTTAGTGTGCAAGAGAAGAAGGCAGTGGAATCCTTATGTTGGCAATATGCACAAACCAACTCAGACATTAGTGCTTGGGTAGGGATCATTGAAAAAGAAATACCACCACAGAAGACTATTGGTGCAGATTTGGAGCGTCTCAACAAAGAAAGCTCTACACATGCTCTAGCCCCTCTTACAGAGACATCAAAGCAAAACCTAGAGGCCCACCTAGATGCCAATATTGACAAGATGTTTGAAAACTAGATGGAGAATTCAGGTCTTTAAAACATTCCTAGAAACATGTTTTTTGTAGATGTTATTATTTGATAATGTTTTGTGTAGTGCTTGCAATTGATAACATAGTTGACATTCAATATATAAATTTTATTATTTAGAAGTTTTGTCATTTTAGTGTTTCTAATAACTCACATGAGTAGTGTTGTTGATTATAGATGAATTATTATGTGAATTTTGCTATAAAAACTAAGTCTATGGTGCTGTTAGGGAAGTGTTAATCAATCCGTATGTATTTGGATAGATTACACACAAGCCATTAAGGACCCTTAATATCTAAAGATTTGGAATTGAGTCCAAATCTTCTCTCAATTCAAAGAGATTTGGACTTGAGTCCAAATCACCTCTCAAAGAGATTTTGGACTAAAGTTTAAATCTCCCTTAATACCTTAACACCTATAGTTTTGGACTCAAGTCCAAATTTCCTTCTAGTTTTAGGTGCTTTGAAACATAGTTGTTTTGCTTATTGAAACACATTTGTCAAATCCAAATCTCTTCTTTATACCTAGAGATATGTACTTGAGTCCAAATCTCCCATCTTGGTAAATTTGTTTGAGGAGAGGAATGGGCTTGTATCTCAATTTATTGTAGTAGAATACAAATTCCATCATCTTGAAATTCTTAGATTCTTTATGTCCTAGGTGATTGCAGTATCTTCACCTTAGTGTCTTATTATTTACCTTGCAATTCTGAGCTCCTAAAAAAGCCTTATCATACTCATGGTTGTTATAGGCTTTTGGAGCCTTCTCTTTTGACACCACACATTGGGGAAATGACACATGGCAAGTCCCCATGACATCACTACTTATTACATACACACATAAACAGCTACAAGAGATGGTTCACACACATTTTTGCACATACTCACATAAGTGAGTATTTAAACACACATATAAGGGTTGTTCACATGGACATAAGTAGGTACACATAAGTGAGTATTTAAACACACATATAAGGGTTGTTCACATGGACATAAAAGTAGGTACACATAAGTGAGTATTTAAACACACATATAAGGGTTGTTCACATGGACATAAAAGTAGGTACACAAATAAAGGTTCTCAATACCCAAAAATACCCCCTTTGGAGTGGAGGTGATGAGAACCTTATGTAAGAAAAGATGCTACCACCTACCTCATCCACACTGCCTATATAAGAGCTAGACTCACCTTCTACACCTCACGTGCCATGGTCACAGAGTCTCTTATTAGGGTAAATACTTCAAGTCAAATGCTATTTCTTTGTCTTTAATCCGATTATTAAGCAAGGTGTGCATGTCAATCCATATTAGTTTGAGAAATTATGTGCAATTATTATATCAAATTTTGTAATGGGTTTATATATCATACTATTCAATCAAGAGAGATCACCTTTATTATATTTAGTACATTTATTTAGTTTGTATTAACATTCTCAAAATCTTTGTAATAAGAAAATTATCTCTGTGTGAAACAGATCATGTCTTGTTAACTTCTCCACAAGACAAAATGAGAGATTTTGCACCAATCAAAACTAAACCAAAGATGGCAATTATCTTGGACCTGAATGGATTAATTTTGCAGCGTTGCTTCATGGGATCAAATAAATTCACAAGCCTACGTTATGGCAATCAATGGATTGTTCTTCGTCCAAGATGCATGGAATTTTTAAATGAATTGTTTATGAGATTTCATGTTGGGATATGGTCAACAGCAATGCAAAAGAATGTTTTGTCTATAGTGCAAACTTTGACAAAACACGCAGGAAAGAACTTGCCATTTTTCATGGTTTGGGGACAAGAAGAGGGCTACAAATATGATAAAGAGAAGATTTACAGGCCAGATAAGATTGGGGTTGAAGCAATTACGTAAAGACTAACTTGTGTTTTTTCTTTTCACAGAATTCAAGGCTTTAAGAAAAATCAAGATATCTTCGATATGTGAATACCATATCAAAGATGATGAAATGCGACCACCGCATTTACCTATCAAAGTTGCAGAGATCTTCTACATTAAAGATGTGGCTTACATGGTAAAACCTTCATGAATCCAAGGGTTGGGCTTGGATTGTTTATACATTCAAATGTGTAAGCTGGAAGGACCTTGTTGCACTATGGAGGGTCAAAATATTCTCATGATAATTGGATAAAGTTATGTGTAGAGAACCCTAGTGCACAAAAGTACTCGATCATTGAGGACCCTAGTGTGTTTCCTAAGGAGGAAAGGAAAGAGTTTACATTGTCGGTGATGTTCAAGATGGAAATGTGGCTGGTTATGTAAATAGCTATAAGGATTACAAAGAAAGAGAGAATGTGTGTTATGTATTCTCACCATCATTGGGCCTCCATGGTACAAGCATAGAGCAAGAAATGTACATGTAGATGATTATGGCTACATTTATGTAGAAGCATTGAAGAATATCATTGCTGGAGATGAACTTTTTGCTGATTATGATTTCTAATGTAATCTCAATTATAATTTATAGTTTTTTTCAACACTACTACTTCTAAGAGGTTTTCAATGTCTATGTACTCGAGCTCCTAAGTGGCATGAATGTGTTCATAAATATAGTATGGAATTTTAAATTTGGTAGTGTTTAGGAACTGTCCTGATTGATATAGTTTTGAATAGTAGGATTACTAAGTAATGATCCTTATATTCACATGGTAACCTATGTTGTATTGTAGTATTTCAAAATCTCTCCAATAGAAATATAGGTTAGTGAAATATAGTCTAAATCCTTATATTCACATGGTAACCTATGTTGTATTGTAGTATTTCAAAATCTCTCCAATAGAAATATAGGTTATTATTTGTTGACCATGTTCTTCTTGCATTAGTGAAATATAGTCTAAATCAAAAGGGTAATTCTTCTCAAGTTTCACTAATAATACAAGCTTTTTTCTAGTTGATTTTAATAAATATATTTGGACTATATTTACAAGTAAAATATAGGTGGGCTGGCCTCTCAGTCTAGTATCTTTCCTAGTCTATCTTTTGCTCCCTCACTTATGAGACTGCTTGTGTCTCTTGCTTGGGACTGTATTGCTTCAGTATATTTAGCATAGTTGCTCCATCTCTCTCTCTCTCTCTCTCTCTTGCACTCTCTATTTCAGCACACTCTCGTGCTCTTTTACTTCCGCTTTGTGCACTCCATTCATGGCACAAGCTACTCGGCATGCCTGTCGTGTGCACAGTGTGTATCTACCGTGTGCTACATGCACACAAGACTAGCTTCGAGATTTGGGGAAGCTTGGAGCTAGGCAGGCTGATTGACGAGCTGAGTTAGGGATAGACTAATGGGCGGGCACCCAAGTGTGGACGCCTGATGACCGGCCAAGAGCCTATAAAAGGGTGGCATAGGTTAGTCATTAGTCATATAGAGTCTCACGTGTCTTTGTGAGAACTCTATGGTTAGGAGCCTGGATCTAGTGCAGACGTGCACCTGTTTCATGCAGCCGAGGTCGGCAGTAGTCTCAAGGGTAGCTTCGTGGCGGTATGGGACGTCACGAGGTAGAGATTGGTCGGTACATCCAACTAGTTAGCTTAGCTCGTGGCTCGGTGGGAGCAGCCAAGACTGTGGGCAAGACTATGGGCTTGCCCACGGCTATTGTGGGAGGTAAGTCAGGCCTACACCCCCTTCTTGTTTGTTTGGTTTGTTTGCAGGTTTCGAGTCTCAAACTAGGAGCATTCTACAAAGAGATCTATGGGGTTTTGACAATGGTCTCATAGCGTTCCTCATGAACGAGCAAGTCGGTAGGTAGAGAAGATGAGGTCGAAGAGTGCAGGTGACTCACCTCCCAACCATGACAGCCGTGCAAGCCCACAGACTTGGCTATCCCCACCGAGCCATGAGCTGAGCTAACTAGATGGATGTACTGACCAATCTCTACCTTGTGATATCCCCCATACCACCACAAAGCTACCCTTGCAGCGGGCCTCGAGACTGCTGCCAGCCTCGGCTACATGAAATAGGTGCACGTTTGCACTAGATCCAGGCTCCAGACCATAGAGCTCTCACAAAGACATGCGAGACTCTATATGACTAATGACTAACCTTGGTCGCCCTTTTATAGGCTCTTGGTCGGTCATCGGGCGTCCACACTTGGGCGTTCGCCCATCCATACTTGGGTGCTCGCCCGTTAGTCTATCCCTAACTAAGCTTGCCACAATCAGCTTGCCTACAAGCTTCCCCCAAACCTCGAAGCTAGTCTTGTGTGCGTGTAGCACACGGTAGATACACACTGTGCACATGACATACTCCCCTTCCTCTAAGAGCTCACTGAGCTCACTAAAAAGCCATGATAATCTCTCTGAAGAGTAGTCAATGTCTCCCATGTAGTGTCCTCCTCAACACAATCCTTCCACTTGATCTTGTATTCCATGATAAGCATATTACGCAATCTTCTTTCACGAAATCCAAGAATTTTTTCACGTTCGTGTGGAACAAATGTCATGTCTTCGACATCTATTATTTCTTGAGGAGTAACTTACTGGTTTGTTCCACCCACTAATTCCTTAAGTCTGCTGACATGAAATACATGATGAACTTTCACATGAGAAGGCAAATCCAATTCATATGCAACTGAACCAGTTCGTCATGTAATACGAAATGGTCCATAGTATCTAAGGGATAATTTCGGAGATCGACCTGTCCGTAAAGTCTTGGAATCTTTCAGAACTCGCAAATACACCATTGTTCTTTCAGATAACTCTCTGGGTGAACGATGTCTATTAGAATAAAATATGTCTCAGTCTTGAGCACTTCTAATAGATTCCTTCGCAAAACTTGTAACATTTCTTGCATATCTTGCAAAAACTTATGTGCTGCATCATGCTGAAGTCCTTAGAAACCCACTGTAACAGGTGATCTAGGTTGAAAATCATACATAAGCATGAAATGACTAAAACTTATACTCGTATGCTTAGTAAATCCTCCCATGAACTCTGTCTTTTGGATACATATGCTCGAAGCATATCCTCCAAAATCTAATTCACTCTTTCCGTCTGGCCATCAGATTGAGGATGATCTGAGGAACTCTAATTCAAAGTTGTTTCCAACTTCTCAAAAACAAGTTTCCAAAAATCACTCATAAACTTAGAGTCCCTATCACTGACTATGTCCTGCGGAAGTAACCCGTACAGTCTAAACTATTGCTCGATAAACTGTCGTGCTAATTGCATAAATAGCTGTAATAGTCTTCCGGGTCGATATAAATCTAGCCATTTTTGTCAAGCGATCTACCATAACCCAAATAGAATCGTGGCCTTGATGTGTTCTTGGAAATCCAGTAATAAAATCCATGGAAATACTTTCCCATTTATTACCTGGGATTTGCAAAGGATGCAACAACCCAGCCTGTCTAAAGCGTTCAGCCTGTCTAAAAAGCTCAGCCTGTCTAAAGCGTTCAGCTTTATTTGCTTGACAAATTTGACACTTGAGAACATAATCTTCTACATACCCTTTCATCTTTGGCCAATAAAAAGTATGTTTCACTAATGATAGTGTCATGTGTACCCCAAGGTGTCCAGCAGAAGGGGCATCGTGACACTCCTTAGAAATCTTGGACCTAATGTCCAGGATCTGTGTGGTACACAAATTTTGTCATTACGGAATAGTAAACCATTCCGAATCATCCATTGGCCTCCTGCAGCCTGAATGGTGGGATGTTCAGTCATCAAGTCTTGGTCAATGGATGTGATAAGAGGTGTATGGGATGGGATAGAATATGAATGGATGTGATAAGATGTGTATGGGATGTGATAGGATGTAATAAGATAAAAATAGGATGTGATAAGATGTGATGTAATGAGAATGAATGTGGATGTATATGTGGAAGAATGAATGTGGATGCTTATGTGGAAGAATGTAGTGGATGTGTATGCGGAAGAATGGATGTGGATGTGTATGTGGAAGAATGAATGCGGATGTGTATGTGGAAGAATGGATGTGGTTGTGTATGTGGAAGAATGGATGTGGATGTGTATGTGAAAGGATGTGATATCGATGTGAGTGAATGAATGAGATGTGATGTGATGTGAATCGAGATGTGAATGATTGAGATGTGATGTCATGCAAATTGGATGTAAATGTATGATATGGGATGTGAATGCATTAGATGTCATGTGATGTGAATGGGGATGTGAATGAATGAGATGTGATGTCAAGCGAATCGAATGTAAATGTATGATATGGGATGTGAATGGATGAGATGTGATGTGATAATATAGAACGTGAATGGATGTGATAAGATGTGAATCGGGATAAGAATGAATGAGATGAGATGTGAAATGAATGAGATGAGATGTGATGTAAATTGAGATAGATGTGAAATGAATGAGGTGTGATGGGATGTGAATATGGGCTAGTGCGAGTGGATGAGATGTGATGAGATGGAATATGTAAATTGAGATAGATGTGAAATGAATGAGATGAGATGTGATGTGATGTAAATGAGATAGATGTGAAATGAATGAGGTGTGATGGGATGTGAATATGGGTTAATGTGAGTGGATGAGATGTGATGAGAATAAATGAGGAAAGATGTGATGAGATGAAAAATGATGTGATTGGATGAGAATGGGTAAACATATGAATTGGATATGGATTAAGTAATGTGGACGGATGTGCAACAATGTGAAAGACGAGAGTTCATTATAGGAACTGTATCTATGACCTGTTTTTAAATGACTGTTTTATGTTAAAAATGCTGGGGAAGCATTTTTGACCGTCTTGTGAATGAGGTAGTGGTGACTTAACTGATAAAGTTGCAACAGCTAACAGAGAGTCAAAGGAGGACGTCTCACGTAGCAAGGTCGGCCGAGGACTTGACCAGCCTCGGTTTGATTTAAATGGTGAGCTTCCGGTACGGTGGATGAGGGACCAAGGAAGCGGCCTATGAGTGAAGCGCTAGGTGACCTCCTGCGAAGTTTGCTAGAGGGTGCTGACCATACGGTGCTCGGGCTCTGGGTCGTCGAAGATACCCACACGTGTGTCGAGGAAGATATTGGAACAATGAGTAAGAGTTGTTTTCTAAAACCGGGCATGGATCTGGTTGATTGACCTTACTGGTCCTCAACGGATGAGCCCATGGCTCTTTTATATGGATCTGTTGGTTGATCTTGCTGATCTTCAACGGAGATTCCATCTTGATTTTTATAAGTGAATATATTGTCAGGTACTATGAGCTAGGAACTATCGAAAAGGCCCCTGAGGGATAGGTGGTGAGCGTTCTGGTTGCCAATGATGCCATAGGTACACTGATGAAGAAATGATTGGAAATTAGGATTCAACCAAATATTTTGAAGGATTATGATCAGTGACACTATGGTTTCATTAAATCATTGTTTTAAAGAAAGCTGAATCTGTGAAAAGGGCAATTTCATATTGGGTGTGTAAGTGGTGTGACTGGCGTTAAATTTGCATGAATATCCGGCTAGGGGGCCTGGGAACTCTTTTTCCTGGTACCCGGGACAAATTTAACCAAATTTCTAATTGGATCCCATCACTACAGTGGTGGGCGGTTGGCTAACCCATGGGACTAGGCTGGACTGATGGATCCGTAAAATGAGACTCAATTCTGTTATAGTACGATAGATGAAGTAAATCCCACATAGTAATTGTTCTATGGAAAAAGAATTAACGGCTGTGCCTCTCGATGGGAAAGAAAGAGTTGGTTTCTATTATTCAAGTGCAAGTTTCTTCCTTGATCTGACCAAGTGACTCACAGGTTCGGTCGGA
This sequence comes from Cibotium barometz, assembly GCF_041138505.1. Taxonomy (NCBI): domain Eukaryota; kingdom Viridiplantae; phylum Streptophyta; class Polypodiopsida; order Cyatheales; family Cibotiaceae; genus Cibotium; species Cibotium barometz. The sequence continues at coordinate 43,982,067 of NC_141050.1, forward strand.
TCAGTTTGGTCAGTAATGACCCTGACTACGTTAGAGTACAAATATCCTGGAGGAATCGCTCGTGCTTTCCGGTAGGGGGAAGTTTTTCCGGGTTTGGTTTTTGAAGAACCAAGGGATTAGTCTCTTGTCTGGATATCCATGGGCGAGGCGAGTGAGGGATCCTGCCCCGTGCAAGCTGCCATTGCTAGCACCCCCGAATCCGTTGCGCGGAGGGGGCAGGGATCTTTCAGCTGGTATCAAAGCGAATTGGCTAAAGTGATGGAAAAAATGTCCTTTTCTCGAAACTCATTTCCTTGGATTTCAACTTCAGAAGTTCCACCCTTGAACAAGGGAGTGAAATGCTATAACTATCAAGGATTTGGACATCGTAGTATGGATTGCCCAACTCCTTTTGGAACAAGGTTTTCAGGTTGGGAAAATCAGGGATCACGATTCCAGACTCCAGCTTCTTCCTTCCAGAGTAATCAGGTTTCTTTTCGCCAAAATCAGAGAAATCCCAGACCCTCTAACTAACCCATAGTCTCAATCCAAAGTAATGTAAGACCTCTGCATCAGAATAGGGGAAGTCAAAGAGAGATGTTCCCAAATCAACCGTCCACTTCCAAGGCAGTAATGGTGGAAGTGATTGAAGAAGAAGAAGAAGATGAAAGAGATCATACTCCACCTATGAGATGAGGATATCTCGTGTTTTTTAAGTGGGGTAGGATGTAAGATTCCTCCCTCCAGCTTTTGAGGTGTGCAGGAACCTCCCCTTTTGATCTTGTAATTATTCTCCTCTTTGAAATAAAAGAGATTTTGTTTTGGCTTAGAGAGAGAAAATATCTAGAGAGAGATAATCCAAAATTGAGATATTTTTGGATAAAAAATCATCCTAGTGTCTAAAATGGTTTTCCCTAAAACAGAAATTCAAAAAAAAACTTTCCAATGTGCATTTGGAATTAATTGAAAAAGAAGTATAAAGGACCTTAGCCTAAGGGTCTAGATTTTCAGAAATTTTTGGATTATGGTCCAATTAAGGTTCCTATGGGCCAATAGGATCAATCCAAGTGTGGGGAGAAGATAAATCCAATTTATAAAAGAAAAACCCCCAAAAATGAGTAAATGCTCACATAAGATGAAGAGTTGACTAAGTACAAAGTTCACATCCCATATCATACATTTACAGCCGATTTGCATGACATCACATCTCATTCATTCACACCCGATTCACATCACATCACATCTCATCCATTCATATCCCATATCATATATTTACATCCGATTCGCATGACATCACATCTCATTCATTCACATCCCGATTCACATCACATCACATCTCATTCATTCACTCACATCGATATCACATTATTCCACATACACATCCGCATTCATTCTTCCACATACACATCCATATCCATTCTTCCACATACACATCCGCATTCATTCTTCCACATACACATCCACATCCATTCTTCCACATACACATCCACATTCATTCTCATTACATCATATCTTATCACATCCTATTTTCATCTTATCACATTCTATCACATTCCATACACATCTTATCACATCCCATACACATCATATCACATCCTATCTCATCCCATACACATCTTATCACATCCATTCACATTCTATCATATCCCATGCACCTCTTATCACATCCATTCACATTCTATCACATCCCATACACATCTTATCATATCCATTCTCATCCTATCGCATCCCGTTTATACCTTATCACATCCATTCACATGCTATCCCCATTTAATAGCTTTTTCTAGGTTGATCCTGATAATGAGACTTTTTCTAAATTTCTGCCAATTGCTTGGCCTAATTAAAGGTTCTTTTTCTCGACGACTATTTCCATATTCATTCTCAATTTCTCAAATGAATTATATTCAAAATTCCTCTTTTGAATAAAAGAATTCATGGGATTTACAGAAATCAATTGTACCCATATTTTCACTTTTGATAAATAATCATAAATTGAATTATACTAAAAATTCCTCTTCTTCTCATTTAATTTCTTGGATCTCAAATACCATGGGAATTCCTCTTTTTGCATTTAAGTAATTGTGTTCCAATGTCATGGGTATTCTTCTTTTATCATCAAATATTTCTCATAAAGTAATTTCATCAATATGCTAGGAATTTCTCTTTTTCCATCTAAATGGTGGAATTCCAAATGTCATAGGAATTTCTCTTTTAACATTTAAATGTTTCTCATAGATAAAATAAATTTATCTAAATTTTATCTTTGAATTTAATCAAAATACTCATTAATTCCAATATACTAGGAATTTCTCTTTTTCCATCTCAATGATGGAATTCCAAATGTCATAGGAATTTTTGTTTTAATATTTAAATATTTCTCATAGATAAAATAAATTTATCTAAATTTTATCTTTGAATTTAATTAAAATACTCATTAATTCTAATATACTAGGAATTTCTCTTTTCCCATCTCAATGATAGAATTTCAAATGTCGTAGGAATTTCTCTTTTAACATTTAAATATTTCTCATAGATAAAATAAATTTATCTAAATTTCATCTTTGAATTTAATTAAAATACTCATTAATTCCAATATACTAGGAATTTATCTTTTCCCATCTCAATGATGGAATTCCAAATGTCATTGGAATTCCTCTTTTAACATTTAAATATATTACTAGAAATTTCTCTTTTTGCTAACAACTATTTGTGCATAAACATTAAAATCAATTTATCCATGGTTATGATGATAATAAATCAATTAACCTAGTATGATTAATCCTAGAATATGATAGGAAGTCCTCTTTTCATATTATGAATGAAAATGATTTATGTGTTAATTTTTTAAAAATTTTATCATAGCTTCGCTCTGCTATTACTGATAATTCTCAATAATTTGAAAACATAAAGTTTAGTAATATCCCTATGATTAGAATAACCATTAATTGGATCAATATCCAATTATGGACTTGATTCTTAAATTTTCCATAAATTAAATGGAATAGCATTAAAAAGCCACTTATTTGGCCTCTAATTTGACAAGCATAGAAATTACTTTTAGATTAGAGAATTGCTTCATGAGAGAAGCTTCATTTGAATATAGAATAGGTCATAGGAATGACCATTCTTTGGGGGGGAGAGAGACATGCTTAAAAAAACATTTAATTTAAGCATAAATGGAAATTTATGTGTTTTATCACTACAATTCATTAAAGAACTTCAATTGTACTAAAAAGCCATTCAATTGAATGCTTCTCAAGCTTGAGAGGAGTTGAGAAGAGAAAAACATTTCGAGATTAAAGAAAAAAGACCATAAACTGCATTTTACCTCCTAGATTGCTTGATTCTTTGATCAAAGTAGAGGCCCCTAACCAATCAATTGGTTTGGTATGTTGATGAAGTCTCCAAGGAAGATTGAAGAGAGAGAGAAGCTCCAATCTCTTCAATTTGTAGAGGATAATAGAAAATATCATTATTTCAGTATAATAATGGCATGGTATAGTTCTCATTTTTTTTTACAAAGGGCTAAGCCTCTATTTATAGGTGAGAGAGGCCTCTAACCAAGTCCAACTAGTTTCTAGAATTTTCCAGGTTAAGCTGAATTTGGACAAGATTTGGATCTAGTTTGGTTTCCTTTTGATTTGGTTTGATCCAAGAGAGAGGAGAGATAAAAATATCACAATATTTTTGAGTTTAAAACTCCACCACACATGTGAAATAGGCGCCTCCTTGAAGAGCCCCCTTCTCCTTACCAAGGTATCAAAATTGAATCATTATACCCAAAATATCTCTTTTTTTAGTAATATTAATAGTTTTTTACTAATGAGGCTCAATTCTGTTATAGTACGATAGATGAAGTAAATCCCGGATAGTAATTGTTCTATGGAAAAAGAATCAATGGCTGTGTCTCTCGATTGGGAAAATAGCGTTGGTTTCTATGATCCAAGTGCAAGTTTCTTCCTTGATCTGAGCAAGTGACTCACAAGTTCGGTCGGATCAGTTTGGTCAGTAATGACCCTGACTACATTAGAGTACAAATATCCTGTAGGAATCACCCGTGCTTTCCGGTAGGGGAAAGTTTTTCCGGGTTTGATTTTTGAAGAACCAAGGGATTAGTCTCTTGTTCGGATATCCGTGGGTGAGGCCCCGAGTGAGGGATCCTGCCCTGCACAAGAAGTGCTACTTCCACTGCTAGCACCCCCGAATCCGTTATGCGGAGGGGGCAGGGATCTTTCATAGTTGGCTAGGTCTTGCACGGTTTGTGGGGGGCACGGGGTGATTTCAAAAGGCTACCAGAGCACCTAATGTTGTAATTGGATAATTGTGCATCTGAGAACAAGAATCGTTACTTTTTTGCATACCTTTCTTTGTTGGTTGCTAGAGGAGCTTTCAAAATGATACAATTGGGTTTTCTAATGGTGGGTCATACACATGAGGATATTGATGCAATGTTTAGCAGATTCTCTAAAAGGTTGAGGACAAGCCAAACATTCACATTTCCACACTTGATGTATATTTTCAAGCAATGTCAAATTTCAGCTCCAACAACATCTTGATTACACAAGTTCCAGACTTCAAGACCTTCATTGATGGTGGATACTTATGTGATGGCCAGGACTCCTTAATAGGACACTCAAAGCCACTATAGTTTCGGTTCTTCATGCAAGATAATGTGCCAATCATGCAATACAAGGTCCATCCAAAATCAATTGAGTGGCTGCCAAAAGAAGGTTGCATTGATCTATGGAAAAAGGATACTGAGGGTAAGCCTATATTGCCAAAAGGGGAGCCATGTTTGTTACCAATGTTTGAGTACATTAAAGACCACTCAGAGGTAGTCAAGGGAATCAAGGATTACACAAAATATTGGCAAAGATGATCAGATGACCAAGGACCAAAAGTGGCTTTCACGTTGTACATGAAACCTGTGTGATCGAGTATTGGAAAACCATGATGCAAGAGCTTCAGAAGCCTAATATAGAACAAGTTGGTTCATATGTAGATTTCTACCCAAGAACACAAAGGATAAATAAAGAGAATTCAGAGGAGAATCTTGATGATGACTTCTTGGGAATGGAAGAATTGGATGATCACTATTATGGTCCAATTAGTAAAAGGCCTAAGGAAGCATTCAACCAATGATTGATATTAGGAAGGGAGATTTTATACTTATTCAGCCACAGCAGATCCAATCTACCCAATTTGGCTAGGCACATCACAAAGTAACATTGATGTGAATAGGTCATCTGAGAGCTACAAGAAAGTTTTGATACAGTATTGGGCACCAGTTAGACCCGTTGAAGGATAACTCAATTCATGCTTGTGTAAGATTCTTCTTGACACATTGGAAGGTATAAATCTCAAATTTAATGAAATTACCAAAATCAATGAAATTACCAAAATTACTAGGAGGCTCTATATTTTAGATTCCCAAAGTATGTGGATTTTTCCAAATTCCATACTATGGTGTTAAACGCAAATCTCTAGCAAGAACCCGTTTATGAACATAGTGATACTGTATCTCAATGTGTTTCTTCGTAGTATGAGCATGAAACACAGATTTCTTGGTGATAGTGGCATTGCAACTTTGATTGTCACACCAAAGAAGAGTAGATCTGGTAGGAGGACAGCCAAGCTCCTCCAATAATCTCCGCAACCAAATCACCTCACATGCAACATAACAAACCGCATGATACTCTGCCTCTATAGAGGAAAGCGCCACAGTAGGCTGCTTTTTATTGCTCCATGAAATGGCTCCATACTCGAGTGTAAAAACACAACTAGTCGTACGCCGAGGATCTGGATCTCCAGCCCAATCTCAATCAGATCATCCAACAAGAGTGCATCCTTGGCCATTGAAGATGCCAACGTCCAGAGTGCCACGCAAGTACCGAAGAACTCTGAGAGCACACCGACAATGCTATTAACGGAGTTTGGATGAGAAAGAACTCAATAAACTGATTGCAAAACATATGTCTAATCGGGAGTAGGTCAACCAAACCAAACAACCAACGAGAATCCGATACTGTCCGTGATCAGTCCCTGGAGAAGCATCAAGTAGAGAAAGCTTCTCACTAGTATCCATAGGAGAAGATATTGATCTACATCTAGTCATCTAGTCATCTGGAATCTATCAAGAATGTCCCTACTTCTGCTGAGAGAAGAAAATGCCCTTCGAGGTCTGCCAAATCTCAAAGCCGAGAAAATAATGCAGAAGGCCAAGATCCGCCGTCATCTCAAACTCTGTCTCCAATCATCCATGACTAAATGGATCCTCACATAATAAGAACCCGTAAAGATGAGGTCATCAACATAGAACACAATGATAACAATCAACCCCCTCTCAAAAGGAGGATATAAAGGTTCAAATTTGCATGAGAACGGCGCAGGTCGAGCTTTAGAAAAAACTCATCAATCCACCGGTACCAAGCCCGTGGAGCCTACTTCTTCAGACCATATAAAGCCTTCTTCAACTAGCACACGTGATCCTGTTTGCCTCTAGAATAACAAATCCCGATGGGGCTGATCAACATAAACCTCCTGTGTAAGCTGTCCATTCAGGAAAGCTGACTTGACGTCCATTTAAAAAACGAGCCACCCTATGATGTCTTGCAAGAGCAAGAATGGTGCGAATAGTAGTCATCCGGGCCGTCGGAGTGAAGGTCTCATCGAAGTCGACTCCAGGGTGCTGAGTATAACCCTTGGTAACCAACCTGTCTAAGCTGCCATTAGCTCCAAACTTTGATTTGAAGATCTAGCGCACACCAATCACCTTATGCTGCAATGGCCTAGGCACCAAAATCCAAGTGCCGTTTCGCTCGATAGCATCCACCTCTGCTTGCATAGCACGATGCCAAGGCTTATGTAAAAGAGCCTCATCCACACAGAAGTGGGATCAGAAGGACCATTAATGATAGAGGACATAAGAGCATAATTAACAAACATGTTACCCTCATGAATTTGTTCCCCTGTAACTCTGGAAGAATGCTGGAGAGAACCAGGTGGAGGAGCAGAAGGAAGCTCATGTAACCCAAAATCATGAACTGTCTGATAGTACCATCCAGGCACAGATCTGCTGGAGGAGGAGCAGAGTCATCATCATATGACTGAGAATCCATAGATGGAGGTGTAACAGAAGCAGAGGGAGGAGGAGGAGGCGGAGGTGGAGGAAGAAGAAGCTCACCACCCCCCTTTGAAGATATAGGAGTCTCGTCGAACACCACATCACGGCTCACAACAACCTTGCCGGCTTGAGGATCATAAAGACGATATGCCTTGGACACAGTGCTGTATCCAAGAAAAGTCATGCGCTGAGACTTTGAGTCCAACTTGGAGCGATGATCCTTAGGCACATGAACATATGTCGAACAACCAAATATCCAAAAATGAACAACGGAGGTTTCCTCACCATGGAAAGCCTCATATCGAGTTTTATCGGGAAGAGCAACAGTAGGAGACCTGTTCTGAATGTAGACAATAGTGGAAGCCGCCTCAACCCAAAAACATCGAGGTAATGAAAAATGCTCAAGCATAGTACAGGCCAGCTCCATAATGGTCCTATTCTTCCTCTCTACAACTCCATTCTGTGATGGAGTATATGTTGTAGTAAGCTATCTCCGAATGCCATGGATCCTGCAATATTGCTGAAACTCGTGGGATGTAAACTCACCCCCTTCGTCGGTCTTGAGAGCCTTGACCGAGTGACCGGTCTCTTTTTCCACCTCAACTCTCCAATCACAAAAGTGCTGAAAATCATCCTTGGTCTTCAGAAAGAAAACCCAAGTATACCTGGAGAAGTCATCCACCATCACGAGCATGTACAATGCCTTACTCAAAGACGCGGTACTCATAGGACCACATAAGTCTGCATGAGCAAGAGCAAGTGATGTCAAAGATCTGTGTGTCGCCTCCTTCAGAAAGGCGGCTCGGTGTTGCTTCCCTTGTAAACAAGAGGAACAAGTAGAAGATGGAGCCTTGATGGTCGGTAAACCCTCAACCAACCCATCCTTCGAAGCTCGCTGGAAGAAGCCGATAGCTCAAATGGCCAAATTGAGCATGCCAAAGAGCAGAAGAAGCACCAGAAGAAAGCAAAGCAGTCAAATTGTACAGACCACTATCTTGAACTCCCTGAGCGAAGATGCTACCAGTCGCCTTATCACGAATGGTAATCTCATAAAACGAGAGAAGATCACCTCCGCACCCTGAGCTTTAAGAGAACTCACTGACAAAAGGTTAAAAACCAAATCTAGAATATACAAAATGTCAGAGAAGTCCTCTTATCCTTGAAAGAGCAGAAGATGGGGATGGTGCCATGTCCATGCATTCGCACGGAAGAAGAATCACCCAAAGTGATCTTGCCTAACCAGGAAGTGAAGTCCTCAAACCGATCTTGATGGGGTGTCATGTGAGCAGTAGCACTACTATCCACAATCCACGACCACGACTGAGAAGTCATAAGAGAAAGTATACGACAAGACCTCCTAATAGAAGAAGCCATCATCCTTCTTGGTATGAGACACTGCTATAGAGGAAGAGTTCTTTGGTGCTTCATCTCGCTCCTTCTTGTGACATTGGGGCGATTTATGACCCTTCTTGCCACAATAATGACACTCAATGTCTTTGTTTTTAGAAGATGTGCGTTTGTCTTTATCCTTGTCGGTATCCTTGGAGTTCTTGTTAGAACCCCCTTTCCCTTTATTTTGTTGATGCTTCCCTCATGCTGCCAAAGCTCCATTAGGGCCACCAGAGGTGCCAGTCCGCTCCTCAAAGTGAGACTCAATCTACATAATGGAGGGGAGAACTTCCTCCCAAGTAACTGGAACAGGACGGGGAGAAGAAACAAGAGACTGAAAATATGCATCAAACCTCTCTGCTGCTCTGCTGGAAGCTTGGAGAGAAGCCGAATAGCCATGTCCTGTGTAGAGATGTCCTTGCCACAAACATCAAGCTCGTCCCCCTGAAGATCTTTCATCTTTGACATGAAAGCATATAAAGATGGAAAGGCAAAAACTGATAACTTCATAAGCTACTTTTCCAAATGCCAAAATCCGACTCGGAGACTTAATCTCGTAGAGATCTACAAAAGCCTTCCAAACTTCATGTGTAGCATTTGCTCTATGCACATGAGAGAGAACAAAATCTTGACAGTTCAACATCAGAAAGGAGAAAACACGACGATCATTCACCTGCCAAATATCAATCTGTGCCTGAGTCACACTACTAGAGCAAGGGTGGGAGGGGTGGCATTGGCCGGTGTAACAAGCCAATCCCAAAGATCCACGCCACGCAAGGCCGATTTCACTTTCACCTTCCACAAGGTGTAGTTGGAACCATCCAACTTTGCAAACTCAAAGAACATATGAAGAGTAGTCAGAGTAGCCATCACAAAAGCTTGGGCTCAATCTCAGAAATATGCACAATCTCATAAGAATAACTGTCCTCCACAGGTACCAAGGGTGCCACCAAAGCCCGAACCACCACATTCCCCTTTGCACAATGGAATGTCCACCGAAGAGGAAAACACAGCCAAAAAAGGGGCTGCTGTCCTAAAAAACAGGCTGCCTCCAAGTGGGAAAATGAAATGCTAATGAAAAGTTACCTTCTAGCTACAAGCGATGAAGCCAAATTGAAGGAGAACAACCAGCAGAAGCTATCCAAAAAACGCAGCAAGAAAAAGGCTGCAAATTTGAGAAAAACGTAGAGGTTAAGGGACTATAAATAGGGCTAAATATGGGGCAGCAGATGGAATCGCTAAACTGGGAGCGATGATACCATGGAAGAGTGCACAGAGCGGAAGCAAAAGAGCACTAGAGTGTACGGAATAGAGAGTGCAAGAGAGAGAGAGAGAGAGAGAAAGAGAGAGAGAAAGAGAGAGAGATATGGAGCAACTATGCTAAATATACTAAAGCAATATAGTTCCAAGCAAGAGACACAAGCAGTCTCATAAGTGAGGGATCAAAAGATAGACTAGGCAAGATACTAGACTGAGAGGCCAGCCCACCTATTTATAGGTGGGGAGTGCTGGCCATCTAGGAAAAAACCATACGGGCTGGGAAAAATCCCAAAAAAATATATAAAATACGGGTGGCTAGCCCACAATCAAGGGCCATGCAAAAGGGACCAAAAGGACACCAAAAATGGGCAAAACTGGGGATGAAAGTGCTAATAGGGATGGCCTTGAAACTTAACAAGTTGGGGGGAGTGCCCTCCCCCCACCACTGGCCAAGTTTCATGGCCATCGTATGTCGGATCGGGGTGGTGCAAATCCTTGATTTTTTGCTCTTGGACCACTATATAGCATGTGGGAAAAACATCTCAGATTCGAGCATGCTGAGACTACCTCATGCGACATTGAATGCCCAGGAAACTTGACAAATGGGGGGAGGGAAGTTCCCTCCCCCATTTACCATGTTTTGTGGTCAAACATCGGATTACGGTTGTGGTGCACCCAAATCCCTGAATTTTTGCTCTTGGACCACTATATGACCTGTGGGCTAAAAATCTCGGATTTGAGCTTTGCCGATTTACACGTGCGACATCAGATGACCATGAAACTTGGCAAGTGTGGGGAGGGAAGTGCCGTCCCCCTACTTGCCACAAGTTTTGTGGCCACTATCGTACGTCAAATTGGGATGGTGGTGCACCAGATTCTCTTATTTTTTGGTCTCATGTAACATTTGATGGCCAAGAAACTTGGCAAGTGGGGAGAGACAAGCGTCCTCCCCCCATTTGCCAAGTTTTGTGGCCATCATACATCGGATTTGTGTGGCAGTGCTCTCGAATTCTTGATTTTTTTCTCTTCAACCACTATATGGCCCCTGGGGAAAAAATATCAAATTTGGGCAAGTTGACTAACTCATGCAACATCGGATCGCCATGAAACTTGGAAAGGGGAGTTCCCTCCCCCCACTTGTTGCCAAGTTTTGTGGCCATTGGACATTAGTTTGGGGTGGTGGTGCACCCGACTCCCTAATTGTTTTTGCTCTTGGACCCATATATGGACGTCGATTAACTCCTCTGACGTTAGATGGCCATGAAACTTTACAAGAGGGGGGAGGGGCCCTCCCCCCACTTGCTAATTTTTGTGGCCATCAAACATCAGATCAGGGTTGTGATGTGCTGGAATCCTTGATTTTTTGCTCTTGGCCCGTGGGCAAAAAATCTCGTGCGACTAAAACGTGCGACAATAGATGGCCATGAAACTTGGCAAGTGGGGGAGAGGAGTGCTCTTCCTCTTGTTAGAAATAGGGTTGCAGGAATGGACACACATAGTGGAGAAGCTCAAGGGAGCACACAATGAGATGATAGATAGATAATGAATGTGTGTTGTACAGAGATGATAAGTATACCCCAAGATGGTTGTATACTAGCACGAAAAAAAAACCTTCTAAAGAGGGAGAAAATGCCCCATTTGGTATGCATGTGTTCACACATGTCACTACCAAATATGGTTACAAATCCTCCCTAGGAGTGACGATGTGAAGAAGGGCTAAGCTGGCACTAAAAGTACAGAGATGTGCCATGCTATTTGGACTGTGAGCCTCTGTGAATAAATCTGCCATGTTGTCCTGTGTTAGCACATAAGTCAAGCCGATTTCCCCTATTCCTTGCCAATTGCCATAGCGCTTTGACTGTCAATAAAGATGGTAGTGGCTAAGGAATCACCAATACCTAAATCAGCAATAATGCATCTGATCCAAACACACTTAACTGTAGCTATAAATGTTGCCCTCCTGTACTCAGCTTCATAGCTAGAAGTGGCCATAGTGGATTGCTTCTTGTTGAGCCATGACATATATGAATCACTAAGATGAAAGAAAAAACCACTCGTGTGTCATAACATCCAGTCCAGTCTCCCGGCTGGTCCGTGTATGTTTACACACATCACTACCAACTATGGCTACAAATCCTCCCTGAGAGTGATGATGTGAACAAAGGGCTGAGCTAGCACTAAAAGTACAAAGATGTGCTAGGCTATTTGGACTGTGAGAGGGATCCCAGACTAATCCTTGAAGAGAAGTAAGTTCAAAGCTTTGCGAAAAGCTTTAAACTCCTCTCGTGAGAGAGCCTTTGTAAATAAATTTTCCATGTTGTCTTGTGTTGACATATAAGCCAAGTCGATTTCCCCTGCAGATCATCTTTCCTTGACATCATGATAATGCACCTCAATGTGCTTAGTGCGAGCATGAAAAACTAGATTTCTTGCCAATTGCCATAGCACTTTGACTATCATCAGTAAAGATAGTACTCGCTATGGAATCGCCAAATACCTAAATTTACAATAGTGCATCTGATCCAAACACACTCAATTGTAGCTATAAACATTGCCCTGTACTCAGCTTCACAGCTAGAAGTGGCCAAATTAGATTGCTTCTTGTTGAGCTATGATATATATGAATCACTAAGGTGAAAGAAAAAACTACTCATGGACACTTGTGTGTCATAACATCTAGCCTAGTCTGAGTTTGTAAATGCATATGCAACTATGATTTACCTCCCTTAGGATAAAATAACCCAAAGTTCTTGGTGCCTTATAGGTAATGGAACACCTATTTGATTGACTGCCAATGCTTTGTGCTTGGTCTATGCATAAATCTGTTCAATATTGAGACCCCATATTGAATGTCAAGTCTAGTGTTACATAAGAAGATAAGGTATACAACATCTTCTTAATATAGTTCAGTATCAAAAGGGTCTCCGCATCTTCAAGACTAAGTCGCAAACCAGGCTCCATAGGTTCAAAAGGGTCACCTGCATCTTCAAGACTAAGTCACAAACTAGGTTCCATAGACCATCTTCAAGACTAAGTCACAAACTAGGTTCTATAGGTATAGCAACAGGTTTGCCATTTTTACGATTGAACCTCTTCAACAATGCCTCTATGTATTGTGTCTGTAGCATAACAATTCCATCATTACGCTACCGAAACTCAATATCCAAATAATAGTGCAATGGGCCAAGATCTGACATTCAAAAGACCTCTATAAACTAGCTATAAAAGCTAAAATATGATTATCATTAGAACCTATGAGACGCATGTCATCAATGTATACATGCAATCAAGTATGCATGTATCTTCTCATACCATGCTCTGGGAGCCTGCTTTAAGACTATACAAAGCATTTTTTACTCTGCATGCTTTTGATTCCTGACCTTTTTGAACAAAATCACAAGGCTGAGATACATAGACCTCCTTATGAAAATCTCCATTTAAAAAAGTAGTTTTAATGTCTAATTGACGTACATTATTCCAACCTTTATGTGCCGTAAATGCAATGATCCTCTGCATGGTGGTCATACAATATGTGGGTGCAAAGGTCTCACCATAGTCAATGCCTTTTTTTTGTCCATAACTGTTCACACAACAAGCCTTGCTTTGTATTGCTTGACACTACCATTGGCTTTATGTTTAAGTTTGTAAACCCATTTCATGACAATGGCCTTCTTGCCATGAAGTAAATCAAACAACTCCCAAGTACCATTTTTGAGTAAAGCATCATATTTAGGTTGCATAGCACTCATTCATTGTTCTGATTCCTTTGCTTCATCAAATGAGAATGATAGTAGAGAAGAGCAAGAGGAGGAGCCTACAAAAATACAAGAAAACATGGTTGGTCAAGATGTCGTAGCACCTACGTCAAAATAGCCTTGAAAAATCCAATGTTACTCACTTTCATATGTTGACAATGGATATATTCTTGCCGTGTAAATCCTTGCAGAGAATAGATTTCTCTCTATGCTTTGATATCTACAACACTTGCAAACTTGTTGTAAGACATTGTAATATATCAATGAGCATTTAAATTTAAGCAATCAACATATTAATGTGACTTACCTCTAAAATGCCTATGGAAGCTCTACTTCATTCTCCATTATTAAGTCAAGTCTCACTTGATGAAATGTGCACTTTTGTCAAATAGATATAACAGTTTGCACTTCATTGTCTCTAAAAATATCTATATCTATCAAGGGGTCTCTAGGTCATATAGTCTTGGTCTAGAAGAGAGATAAGTCTACCATCTACATAATGAGAGTGCTTGTAAAAGAATGAGAGTATGAAATTATGGCTTTTTATCATATATTCTACAATGAGACTTTGAGGTCCAATGAATTGATAGAGAATCCCATTGATTGGATTTGTATCCCATTGATTGGATTTGTATCCCACCCTTTGTCTAAAAACTCAAGCACCATGTCAAATTCTATGGCTTTGCAAGCAAGCATTGTGTTCTTTAACGAGATGGTGGAAGTAGCAAAAAAATCTACAAATACATCAACAATTGGCATAAACACCTTAATTTTTACAAGTCTATGTGCAATATTGGGGTTCAATGCTTTTTGCACTTCATAATATAATTTACATTTAATTGCCTCATTAACATTAGAACTAGGCAAGGGCTAATCTGGGCTACAAAAGTCAAGCAAGGGGAGCTTTTCTAAGACACCATGTGCTTGATGTAAATTGTAATTATCTTTAATGATCGTAAAAGAAGCACTATCTATTGATATAATGAAGGTCTTCTAAATCTCTTAAGTATTGCCATTCTAAGATGCAAGACGAGATAAAGAGATGAGGAAAGCACATAGAGAGGTGTACTGTGTGCTGAGCAAGAAGAGAATATGGCAAGAGTTTTAGTAGGAGACACAAAAACTATGGTGCGCTTGAAACTTTTTGACAAAGAAGAGGGAAAAGTGGATTCCAATTTTGTGCCCTCATTTACTCACTCATGTCAGATATAAGTTCTCATATCCACAAAAAATTCTTTTATTCCTCATTCTTTATGTATTTCTAATCTTTTAGATGCATTTATAAGTGTATTTTGGTTGTATTTTTCATAAATTATATTTGTTGGTAATTTCTCATTATGTTTCCTATTTTACCATCATGGCGGCCTTTTCCTCCTCATTAGAAGAGAGCCAATTTCAAAATCCTTGAAGGGCCCTCCCCAATTCCCTATGATCTTGGCTTATAAATGGGATCGCAACTTTGCCTCTTTGATTTGGATCATAGTTGTTGAATGGGATCATAGTAGATTGTAAGATGGGATTGCAAAAGTTGATTACAATTTTTTGACTAATGAAAAATCTACAAGTGTTGGACCTCTGCCACCTAGTTTTGCATATATTCCTCATTACAACTGGCAGATAATGGCTCAGTTTGTTCACAGTGACACTCTGAATTTGGGCCCTATGCCATGCCTTGCTTTCTACACTCACTTATTATTTTTAGGAAAATATTTATATGTATGAGCATAAGAAACCCTTAGTTATTATGATAAACAAGAGGAAATTTAGTATATTTAAAAGCAAGAAATTTAAATAATATAGGGCAAAAATAAGAAAATCTGAGAAAAAGTGGGTTTGCACACCCAGATTTGATTAGGAGGAGAAACCCAATGGGAAAAAAATGCCCTTGACCATTATGTGCATCCTATAACCTTATACCTATTCTAAGCATCATCTTATGAATGAATCAGTACTTAGGTCATTATTATTAGTAAAATTTTATGATGGTCCAAGCTGATTTACTAGAGATTTTAGTGCAATTTGTGCTGAGAATTGAAGTATGAAAAAGTGTCCAATGTGTGTGTCTATGGGAGGAACACCCTAACTATTCATACACAGTGATTCTTTTATGAATAATATGTTGTACAAGGAAGAGTTTGATGGGTTATCCAAGGACAATGTGGTAGCACATATGACACTTAAGCATCTCATAGGCTTCACAGATTCCAAAGAGTATTTTTGCATGCTTGGTCTCTCTTCTCACCATGCGCACTAGTGTGTGAGGTGGACGTATTCGCCGCTTCATCACTTAAACATAAAAAACTTCGACTCTTATGCTCATCTATACTAGCATGATAAAATTTTTACTAGCTTAACTCTCCAGCTTGAGAAATACCTGATATCTATGACTCATATGTCAGAGAGTTACTAGGCTTGAAGCTTTGGGTCTTAAGCATGCGCTCATTTTGTGGCTCGGATGCCTGACTCTTAACTCTTAGGCCACTCTACCATGATGCAAGGCTTTTCTTGGATTGCCTCTAGCTTTATGGGTTCTTTGTTGTCCTTGAACTAGATCCAATCTATTTTTTCTATTGCGGTGCTGTCTTTGGCAACCACTATTACCTTTGTAAAATCCTTGAGCTAGCAATAAGCTATCTAAAACAAACTAACCATCAATACCATTTGGGTTACTGCTTTTGGATTTGATCCACTTTGCATCTTTTTTTGCTTTCAAGTTTGAAAAATGTAGCGCGTTCTTTGTTATCCACTTGGAGTTGTTGTCAATCGTTACTATTTGTTGTTTCTCCCCCCCTTCCTAGTGGTTTTTATTGGCCCCTAATGAGTAATGGGCGGCTGAGTAGGATTTAGGATGAGTGTTGTCAATCGTTACTATTTGTTGTTTCTCCCCCCCTTCCTAGTGGTTTTTCTTGGCCCCTATGAGTAATGGGTGGTTGAGTAGGATTTAGGATGAGTGTTGTCAATCGTTACTATTTGTTGTTTCTCCCCCCCTTCCTAGTGGTTTTCTTGGCCCCTAATGAGTAATGGGTGGTTGAGTAGGATTTAGCATGAGTGGGGTGGGAGTTGGTTTGATGGATGAGATACGTGGGACAAAGTCGGTCTCAGTGGAATGGAAAATGGGAATTAAAGGTTGACACTCAATCACCAATGGAGTAGAAATTGGAGTGTCATTTAGTTGGAGGGATACTTGGAAAAGATGCCAGTTGAAGGTACACCAATCCTACTACCAGGTCTTGTGACACAATGTCAGTAATTAAAATACCAAGACATGATGATGCATGATTGAAAAATGAATGCAGTGTAGTAGAGGTTGAGAGTAAGGGAGGATTACCTAGAGCATTTGATAGTTCAAAAGACATTACAATCAAGGAAAAAAATAGGGGCTAATCTTTGCCAATTGACTATTTTTTGGTTTTTTCTAAAAACCAAATCGCTCGACATCTTAAAACATTCACCCAAATTTTGGTTGTTTTGAAGGTTTTTAGAAAATATTCGCCCAATTTTAGACATTTTAGGGCATTTTTTGAAAATACTCGCCCCACTTTCTATAATTTTAGATTTATAAAGGAGGAATAATTGCCAACCCACCTACACTTATATATTCATGGAGGCATGTTATTAATGTGATCTGCTCCAAAATCTGGGAAAGCCTATTTGGTGATGGATGAGTCAGAAGACTGTATTTGAATGTTGATGCAAGTAGGGTCTACATAGTCTTCATCATCACTATTTGTAGCATTGCTAAGCATGAATCAATTTACCTATGCTCTATGAGCTTTGGCTTTGGTGATGGTCTCTTGTGCTTCTTGTTGGGCTTCTTCAATGAGTCACTTTTCTTTGGCTTTCTGAAATTTGGTGGTTGCAAGATGACTCAATATGGATTGGGCTAGCGGCGTATGATATTTTTGAAGACGACTACCATTGATGAATGTAGCCCATGGAATTCCATCAAAGGTTTCTAACCACATTGCTCCACTCATCATGGAGAGTTTGTTAATTACATATGGTCCTTCCCCTCAAAGTTTTAACTTACGTTTGTTCTTCTTAAGGGAATATAAAAGCACTAAATCACCTACTTGGAAGGACTTTTTACGTACCTTTGTGTCAAACCAACATTTACGACGATGTTTTTTGGCATCATACATGCCAACCACGCAAGTAAATGTGTCTCATCAAGCTTCTCAAGTTTATGGCATTGATCTAATGGTTTCAAACCAGCATTTACGATGGTGCTTTTTGGCATCATACATGTTGACCACATGAGTAAAGGTGTCTCATTAAGCTTCTCAAGTTTATTGAGTTGATCCAACAGCTCATGCTATGTCCATTTAAGTTCTTTAGCTACTCGAAGAGTAGGGATCAAGAATTTAATTAGAAGGATCATGTCTAAGCCAAAGAGTATATATTAAATGGTGTTGTGGCGATGGTTGAGGCCCATATGATCGAGTGTAATTTTTGTTCCCAGTCTTCTCATGACCCTTCAACAACTGTAGTCAAGGTAGAGCACAAGGTTTTATTTGTGCTCTCTTCTTGACCATTGGCTTGTGGATAATAAGGTGCTGGTTTATGGTGTATGACCTTGAATTCTACAGTCAGAAAAGCTATCACTTTAGAAATGACTACCTTGATCACTTACTAGCTCAATTTGACAACCATAGAGTGAAAATGTTTTCATAAAGAAATTTAGTCATTATCTTGGCATCATTCTTTGTTGTCACTTTTGCTTCTACCCATTTCATAAGATAGTATGTGTGACTATGATGTATTTTGCATGGGTGTAGCAAGCTGGTGGCCGACAAAATCAATTTCCCATGTAGCAAAAACTCTAGTTGCCATCATTGCCCTGAAAGGCATTCTGTCTTGATTTTGAGGCGCTTTGAACTTTTAACTTCAAGGCAACATTTAACATATTCAAGGGCATCATGAAAGAGTGTGGGCCACCATAATCCTGACCAAAGCACTCTCTTAGATGTGGTACCATCAAAAAAGTGACCACTTGCAGGCCCTACATGAGCTTGCTCTAGGATTTTGAGATACTTTGCTTCACAAAGTCGTAGTTCTCCATCCTGGCCTCTTTTCTATATAATTGTCTGGAAATTAAAACATAGTGGTCAACCTCTATTTTAAGCGCTTTTTGACATGCCTTAGGTAACATATGATTCGTATGCTCATTTATAAGATATTTAACTAAATGATTACTCCACTTTGGGGGTCTATACTGACATGAAATTTTTACATAACTTTGTGTCAAACTAGTGTTTATGATGGTGGTTTTTAGCATTATACATGCGGACCGCGCTAGTAGACATGTCTCATCAGGCTTCTCAACTTTATTAAGTTGATCCAATAGTGTGAAACTAGCATTTACGACTTTGTTTTTTGGCATCATACATGTCGACCACGCAAGTAGAAGTGTCTTATCAAGCTTCTCAAGTTTATTCAGTTGATCCAATAGCTTATGCTTTGTCCATTCAAGCTCTTTAGCTACTCGAAGAGTAGGGATCAAGAAATCAATTATTGTAAGGATTGTGTCTAAGCCAAAGAATAGTTTAAACCATGTTGTGCTGATGGTTATTTTCTATGTTGTATGGTATGCCCATATGATCGAGTGCAATTTCTATTCCCACTCCACTCATGACCCTTTAACAACTTTAGTCAAGGCAGAGCATAAGGTTTTATTTGTGCTTTCTGCCTAACCATTGGCTTGTGGATGATAAGGTTTTGATTATGGTGTATGACCATGAATTCTGTACTAAAAAAGTCTATCACTTCATTGACAAAATGATTGCCTTGGTCACCTACTAGCTTAATTGGACAACCATAGAGTGTGAAAATATTTTCATAAAGAAATTTAGCCATTGTCTTGGCATCATTCTTTGTTGTCACTTGTGCTTCTACCCATTTTATAAGATACTCTGTGGAGAAACTATGATGTATTCCACATGGGTGTAGCAAGTTGGTGGCTTAATAGGGTAGACGCAATCAATTCCTCATTTAGCAAGTTGGTGGCTTAATAGGGTAGACACAATCAATTCCTCATTTAGCAAAAGCTCTAGTTGCCATCATTGGCCTTAAAAGCAATTTGTCTTGATTTTGAGGCACTTTGAACTTTTAACATTCAAGACAATGTTTAACATATTCAAGGGCATCACGAAAGAGTGTGGGCCACCATAAGACTAACCAAAGCACTCTCTTAGATGTTGTATCATTGGAAAAGTGACCACCTACAGAGGCGCTGCATGAGCTTGCTCTAGGATTTCAAGATACTTTGCTTCATTTACACCCTCTATCTGTCTTTTTCACATATAGTGAAAAATTTGCATTGGATATCTGAAATCCAATGGTAACAAGATACTCCCCGATCTTGTTTGACCATGCTCTAGGTGCCTGCTTCAAGCCATACAAGGCTTTGCGTAACCTCCACAAAAAATCTGGATGTGCATCACTCTCATAACCTGGTGGCTACATCATGTACACTTCTTCTTGCAAATCACCATGTAAGAAATCCTTCTTTGCATCCATTTGATGTAAAGACCAACCCTTTGCTGCAACCATAGCAATGACAGCTCTCACGATTGCCATTCTTGCAACCGGGTTGAATGTCTCTTAATAGTCTATGCCATTCTTGCAACCGGGTTGAATGTCTCTTAATAGTCTATGCCATTCTTGCAACCGGGTTGAATGTCTCCTAATAGTCTATGCCATAAGTCTGCGCATAGCCCTTGGCAACCAATCTTGCCTTGTACTTGCTCACTGAACCATCAGCATTGTGCTTGACTTTATACACCCACTTACATCCAATTGCCTTCTTTTCCTTAGGCAAAGGCACTAACTCCCATGTTGCATTTGCATCCAATGTTGCCATCTCCTCATCCATGGCATCTTCCCATTTCTTATTTCCAATTGCCTACTTTAAGCAAGTGGGCTCAACCTCCTGTATTGCTTTTACCATGTAAGCATAATGATGGGCTGTATATCCATCATATCTCAACCTGTCAATAGGGTATCTAATCCTCGTAGACCTGTGTATACTTGGATCACTACCAGGTGTCCTCAAAACAACCCTGGTTCTCCTTACACTAGGAGTAACCATAGACAGAATGCCAAGCTCCTCATCAAGGCTCTGCTCAGAGCCACTAGAGTCACCATCTACATATGAGTGACTTGCTACTGACAGATCAGGCCAAACGATTGATCTACCTTTTTCTTCCCTTTCCATGATACATGTGTACGTGCATCATTCCTCAACCTGCCTGACCATGGACTACTATTGGATCCACTGCTCGAGGACTCCCCAGGTCCACTCAGCACATGTGATTGTTGTTCTACATGTGGTGCAACATCAACACTTCTTACATCTTCATCTTCTGTTGCCTTCACTATTGGTGCATACCAGCTACTCATCTCATCGAAGACATCTCTGCTTGATCGCATCTCACAAGTGGTAGGGTTATAGCATCTATAACCTTTTTGCTCCATAGCATAACCAATGAAGATGCATTTCTTTGCCTTTGGATCCAACTTTGTTTTCACTTCATCATCAGGAACATGTACATATGAAATACACCCGAACACTTTTAAGTGAGACACATCCGGACTTATGCCTATAAACTTCTGTTCAGGAGTCATGCCATGAACAGCTGCAGTGGGTGTCATGTTCATAATGTACACAACAGTTCTACTGCTTCCGCCCAAAAGTAATGTGGCATATTATTTTCAGCCCCATCAAGGCACATGTCACTTCTACAATGTGCTTGTTTTTCCTTTCTGCAACACCATTCTGTTGGAGAGTGTACCTGCACGTAAACTGCCTCTTGATTCCCTTCTTTCTCAGGAAATCACTGAACTCATTGGAGAAATATTCTCCCCCACCATCTGATCTTAGGTATTTTATTTGCATGTCTTTTTCCTTCTCGACCAAGGCTTTAAATCTCTGAAAGTGAGCAAACACCTCACTTTTCTCCCTTATGAAATAAACCCACACTTTCCTAGTGTGGTCAATGAATGTAACATAATAGTACCTGCAACCTGCAATTGTTGTAGTCTTGGTTGGTCCCCATACATCAGAATGTATGACATCCCAATGGCCTTGCACTAACATGCTTTTCATGTGGGAAAGCATGTTTGGCATGCTTACCAAGTTGGCAAGCTTCACATAAAACTTTGGCAAACCTACAACAATATTTTGGGCATGCATAGACTTCAGTCGCTATATATTCACATGACCAATGCGCTTGTGCCATATGTCAATATCTGCAATGACACGTGTTCCATGTGCAAACATGGCTACCTTTATCTCAAGCATGTTCACATCGAAAGTAGACATCCTGCCATTTCTATTACCCTTTGCAAACCAAGCGACACTTATTTTTGAAGTCTTGCACAAAACATCCTTGAGGATTAAACCTCACTTGTATACCTTGCTCAACCATCTGTCCAACAGAAACCAGGTTCTTTGTAATATTCAAAACATGTACATTATCCAAGTACTTTATTTTGCCATCCTACATAGACAATGGCACTTTACCAACATGCGCAATGGGATGCGTAGTATCATCACCTGTTTCTACATAACCTGGTTTTTCCATTTTTTGCATATCTCTAAACCACTCAGCATGATTGGTCATGTGGTTAGAGTTGCAAGAATCCACATACCACATATCTTGAGATCCTGACACATCCCATGTTATGGATCTAAGCATGTGCTGCATCACAAACAGCTGCTCACTTCTATCATCACTTCAATGCTTTTTGCTAGATGATGCATAGTTGCCTTGCTGCAACTTCCCACTTTTAATGTCATTCTTCTTTTTGTAGAAGTCCTTTACCATGTGTCCTGGTTTGCCACAGTAATAGCACTCTATGCTATTTGCATTTTGATTTCTTTTCCAACCACCTTGGCCTCTTTGGCTCCCCCCTGGCCTCTTCCACTTGTGTATGATTGTTGCTGTGAATCATTGGACTGTTGTTGTCTAGAATTCTGATTTCCTTGTCAGCCACCACCTTGGCCTTGACCACGGCCTCTACCTCTGCCTCTACTTGAGTAGAAGGCATGTTTCAATGTGTTCTTACTTTGTGAAGAAGAATCCTCACCTAAAGCCTTTTCTTCTATGATTAGCATAGATATCAAGTCTCGAAAGTTGGGAACATTCTCCCTAACTGAAATGGAGGTCTTGAATGGCTTGTACTCTTTGCCAAGCCCATTCAAATAGACACTCACCAAATCATCATCCTCCACCACTGATACATTGATAGATCCAAGGGATTCAACGATGCCCTTGATCTTTAAGGCATGTTCATTGATGTCACATGCTTTTCTTTTCCATAGTATGCAACTCTTGCTTTAACTGCAACTTCATTGTCTTTGTGTTAGTCTGGAACATCTGAACCAGATTTTGCCATGCAATTGCTGGAGTGTTTGCATCTTGTATGTGTCCTATCATAGTGTTTGTGACACTAATTGAAAGGCAGTACATGACTTTTATTGCACCTTGATTCCAATCCTTGAATGCCTTTATATTTGAAGGAGTGGCATTCTCCTCTCAGATAACTCTGGAGGCTCCTCATTGTCTCCTTCTACATAATCCCAAAATCCTTTACCCATTAGAAAATTGATCATTCTAAACTTCTAGGCATGGAATTTATTCTTATCCAGCTTCTCACTAACAATCTGATTAATTCTGTCAGACATGTTTTCCTGCAGCACAATCAAATAACCTGCAAACAGACAACTTTTGTATACAACCTGTAATACAGCAATATCTACTGTAACTGTTGTAGCAAACGGTACTTCTCAGCACAGCCTGTGTGTCACCAAATGTGACTAGAGTACATGTACATACACCTAGTACATACACCTAGTACCAACAATATATGTATGTACATGTACATGTACATACACCTAGTACCAACAATATATGTACAAACCCTTTTTGCATTTTCGAAATGCACTGTTGCACTGTAATAACTAGATTTTGAGAAGAAACAAAAATACAGTGATGAAATGGTGCCCGTAACATGCCCAAAAAGTGAATCTGTTTGAGAAAACTTTGTCCAATAGGATAGTATACCTGCCCTATAGTTCTGCTCCTGTGTGCGAAGATAGCTCCTCAATCGGAGATGTGTGGCTCCGAGAGCTACTGAGGGGGTGTTGTACCTAAACCAAGTAGGGGAAAGAGATGATGGTGCTATTACCCGTGTACTATCGCTTCCTTCCTTACTTGTTCTTGCCTCTTGCTTGCCTCCTTAGCTCTCACACGAACCAAGCTCTGATACCATGAAGATAATGTGGGGGAGAGGGAGAGCTTTAAACCCTAGCAAGCAAACACACACACACAAGAGAGAGCAAGACACAAGAGAGAGATGGATAGTTGAATTTTCTTCTCTCTTCTTCTTCTCTACTCAACCAACATAACATAAAGATAAGAGTACACACTATATGGGTTAGTACTCAACTATTACAACATACAAGGGTCGGTCCATAATGTGAACCTGACTAAATGAGCTGGCGCTATAACTATGCTAGGAATCCGAAGCAAGTTTAGATAAAATAACTGACAAGGGAAGGCCAGGAAATAGAAAACAAAGCCAATAAGGAAGAAGGAAAGATGAACGGAAGCCAAATGAAGTGAAGTCAGGAGAAGTAAGGAGAATCAACCTTGAAGAGGAATATGACCTATGGGAGGACCTTAGCAAAATGAAGTTGAATATAACACTAGATCAAATGCTAAATCAGGTAACTACAAGAAAAATTTGCTCTAGGCCATAGTGCCAAATGAAAAGTTGGTGCACGTGCCCATTCAAGAAGTGCAGAATCTGGTTGTGGAAAGTGGAAATATATAAACAATTCAAGACTGTGACACAGGTGACCATAAAAATAAGAGGGAAGATGGTGTCAGGAGTCATCCTAGATGGAGGATCTAGAGTCAACATAATATCAGATAGTATGGCAAAGAAGCTAGGAATCACAGAAATGTAGCCCGCTCCATTCCAGATCATGATAGCTGATTAAAGAAGGAGGGTTCGGCCAGTCAGAATTATCAAAGGAGTGAAGATTGAAGTGGCAAGATGTATGTTCACTACTATATTCATAGTTTTGAAAATGACTGAGATCTCAAGAGCATATCCCATTTTGTTAGAAAGACCATGGCTTAAGAGTGAAAAAATCAAACATAATTAGGAAATCGACAAGATCACAATTCAAAAAGGAAATAAGAAGCTCTACATGTTGGCTGTAAGAAAGGAAAGGACAAGATAAGTCTAGCTAGCCAACCATTGCATGCAGAAGGATTGAACTACTTGGAAGGAGTAGAAGGTGATGAAGAAGAGCAAATCCTAAGAGAGAATCCAAACTTGTTGTCACTCTTTGAAGTGGATATAGAGAAGATTGTCCAAAGGTATGATCCAGAATTCCTGATGACTCAACTAGAATTACCAAAGGAATAAAGGAACCCAAAAAGAACAGAATGGGGAAAAAGTTAAAGACAATCAAGATGACATAACAAAGGTACATGCAGACCACAAAAAATCCATGTTTTCTCTCAAGCAGGAAGAGGAGAAATGAAGATACAAAACATCAGAGTGCAAGAAGATGAACTTGAAGAAATAAACCTAGGAGATGAAAAAAAGCCCAGGGCAGTTAAATTAGTGCAAAACTGAGTCAAGAACTTTTCGAGTTGTTGAAATTCCTACAAAAATGTATTTGCATGGAACTACACTAATATGAAGGGAATCAATCCTAGCTTCTATCAACACAAAATCAATCTGAATAAGAATGTAATTCCAATAAGGCAGAGTAGGTACATGATGTATCCTAACTATGCCAAGCAAGTCAAGGAAGAGATAGACAAGCTCTTACGGGTGGTATTCATCTACCTAATCGATAGAGTAGAGTGGATGTCACCTATAGTCATTGTCCCAAAGAAAAATGGGAAGCTCAGAGTCTGCATAGATTACAAGAAGCTAAATGCCTCTACAATATCAGATCCATTCCCTCTACCATTCATAGAGTCACTATTGGATGTTGTATAGCAAGATATGGAATATATCCATTTCTAGATGGATTCAGTGGTTACAATCAGGTCCACATGGCTCCAAAAGATAAAGAGAAAATAACATTTGTGATCAAATGGGGTGCATTTGCCTCTAATGTGATGACCTTTGGATTGAAGAATGCTTCAACTACATTCTAGAGAATGGTGCAAGAAATAATCTATAAATATTTGACCACCTTCATGAGGGTATTTGTGGATGACTTCAGCGTGTTTGGGAAAAAAGAAGATCACATAAAGCACCTAATGATGTGTTTAGAAAAATGCAAAAAATCCAAACTGAGTCTTAACCCATCGAAGCGTGCCTTTGCAATCATAAGTGGATCCTTCTTGGGACACATAGTGTTCGCACCACGAAGGACTAATAGTGAACCTGACAAAAGTGGAAATCATAGTGCAGCTGCAACCACCTAAGAATAACAAGGAATTAGCCAGATTCTTGGGATTAATCAAGTGGCACAGAAGGTTCATGAGATTTTTGGAAAATGTAGCGATACCTCTATACAGTCTAACTGTATAGAGGTATCACTATAGAGATTTTTGGAAAATGTAGCGATACCTCTATCCAGTCTAACTGTGAAGGATGTGGACTATGTATGGTCAGAAGCATGTTAAGCATTCTAGAATCTAAAATGGATACTATCTTTAGCACTGACTCTCTAAAAGCCAAGCTTTGTGCTAGTGTTCCATGTGTCCATGCATGCTTTTGACTTGGCCATAGGAAGTGCCTTAATGCAGGAGTTAGATGAAGGAGAGGATAGTTTAGCCTAGTGTATTATGCAAGAAAAATATTGTCTAAAGTAGAAAGGAATTACTTAGCCCAGAGAAGGAGTCATTGGGAATGGTTTACTCAATCAAGAAATTTAGGCATTATCTCTTGGGGAATCTTTTCCAATTCCACGTGCATCATAAGGCACTCTTGTATCTAGTAAATAAGCTAGACTTAGCAGGAAAGCTAGCTAGATGGATGCTATTCCTAGTGCAGGAGTTTGAGTTCATAATTAAACACACCCCAAGAGATAAACATGTAGTGGTAAATTTTCTATCCGTACATGAATCCGAAGAATCTCCAGATGGGGTGGAGGATGATTTTCTAGATGCACACCTCTTCATCATAGATGGAGAAAAACCAAGTTGGTATGATGAAATGCTGCAATTCCTCTCTGACTTATCCTTTCCAGAGTACATGTTAAGAGATAAGAGGAAAAAGCTAACCCTCCAAAGAAAGTCATTCATGGTGGTAGTAGGACAATTATACAAAATGGGCATAGACCAGATTGTGAGAAGATGCATTCCTGAACATGAACAATAAGCTTTGCTAGTGGAGGCACATCAAGGAATTAGTGGGGGACTACTTTTTTGGAGAAATCACAAGAAGGAAAGTGTTCCAGCAAGACTATGGCCAATAGCATTAAAAGATGCCCACACATTCGTAAAAGAGTGTGAGATGTGCCAAAGGCTAGGGCAACCGAATTATTAGGACAGAATGCCTCACAACCCTATACTACCACTCGAGCCATTCCAAAAATTGGGTTTGGACTTTGCCCATTTAAGTCAGTAGCTCAAAGGACATGAAACAAGTACATCTTGGATTTTTGCACAAAGTGGATGGAAGCAAAAGCTCAAAAAGATTGCAAGGCATCATCAGTAGAAATATTTCTTTTTACGAAACAATCATGACAAGATTTGGATGTCCAATTGAGATAGTCAGTGAGACCAAGGAAGCCATTTCTTGAATGAAGTGATAAGAGTCTGACAGAGCAGCACATGGTAATACACAAAAAGTAACAGTCTATTACCCATAGGCTAATGGACAAGAAAAATCCACAAATAGGATCTTGAAAGGAATTTTGATTAAGATAGTGAATAAGAATAGGACAGATTGGGACACCAAACTTCACTCTGTATTGTGGGCATTCAGGATAGCCTACACGAATGCAACATGACTCACACCATTTAGCATGGTGTATGGGCTAGAAGCAGTGGTACCCATGGAATTTCTACCCTAAAGTCTCATAGTTACCGTGGCAAAAAGGTTAACCTCAGAAGAATGAGAAATTCATAGGATTGAGAAACTCCTGAAATAAGATGAAAAGAGATTGTATAGTGCATGGACAGTTGAAATTGTGAAGAAGAGAAGGAAGCTCCAAGTGGACACGAATAGAAAATTTAAAATCTTTGAGGAAGGAGATGATGTTTTGTTATTCTCCTCAAGGGACCTCAACCAAGAAAAGTCGAAATGAGATGGACAGGACCATACAAAATCATCAAGAAAATGGGGATAAGAAATTTTGAATTAGCAAGCCTGTATGGAGAGAAGTTAAAGAGGTTGGTGAATGAATACATGCTAAATTTGTATCACGGAAGGGTGTTAGAATGAGAAAGGACATAAGCAAGACAAGCAAATTAGGAACCAGAAAGGATCCAAGGAATAGATTCCGTATCCAATCATGATCTGGAATCAAGATCAGGACAAGATTCTAGAAGGAGTGAAAAAGGAGAAGCATAAAATCTAACTTTAGTAATGTAAGTGTAATTTTGGTATGCATAGAAAGGAAGAGCTATCTGCCAAACGCATGGAGGTGGTGGCAAGAAAACTAATGGTGGTGCCCCAAAAAGAACGCATGGATGGAAAGAGAAAGGTGTCACATTAATCTTACCCCGCCACTACCCGATCATAATCAACCTCGTGACCTGTGCAATAGGCACTAAGAGGCCATATTTGAAAAGAATTATGGAGAAACATGAAAGTATCAAGCAATTAGGCCATACCAAGGGGAAGCTTGTGCCATGAAAATGGTCGGGGATGCACTGTAGTTTCTCGTTCAAACGCATGCCTTGGTTGGTTTGTATTTCTCTACTATGCAACACTAAGCTTTGTTGTGCTACCTGCTCTCTCTTCACTAAGCTTTGATGTGTTTGCTACTCTCTCTTTACTAAACTTTTCTGTGATCCCTACTCTCTTTACTAAACTTCTCTGTGATCCTTGCTCTCTCTTGCCCTCCTCTAATTCAAGTACCTATCATCCACCTTGTATAAAGAAGCAGACAAGCATGCATAATGGTTAGAGAAGATGGGCTTGAAGGAATTTGCAAAGCTTCCCTCGGAAGATTTGTAGCATAATTTGAAGACAGGAGAATAGCTGGAGTAGCTTCAGTGCTCCAATGTCAGCACACTACTCTCAAGGGAGAGGAAGGAGTTCACACCCATGTATGTATCCGAGGTGTCCCGCTTGCTGGCATAGGGGGAAGTCAAAATAAACCTAGTGGAAGATGAAGATCTCATCTCAGAGTTCAGCTCGTTGTTGGAAGGAAAAGGAATACAAAATAACTAGGGATGTTAATGAAGACATGAAAAAGCAAATGAGGTTTGTAGTAGAGATGATAAACCTCACACACAAACCCTACTGCATGTTTAGAAAAACTTTCGGGATGGTGAAAGCTGTAGAGGCTAGTACACAGGTGGCATGGGCGGAAGTCCTCTGCCATAACCTCAAAGAGAATATCCACAAGCTCATAAGGCCCAACACCAAAACCAAGATCAGGCCGTACCTTTAGGCCCTATTCAAAGGTAGAGTTCAGGTAGGAGCAGAGAGAGAAGAGGTGGAAGTCACAAAGGACAACGCTCCCAGGAAACTAAAATCACTAAGCCGTCTAGAAAGATCCCAAAACCAACTATGACAAGATAGGGTAAGAAAAGATTGTTTGAGTTTGGAGCAAGGAAGGTCAACACACATCATAATGTTGATTCTAGCACCACTATCGAGGATAGAAATAGTCTCTACACCCCCCATTCAAATGCGAAGTGTAGTGTTTGTATCATCTCCTTTATAGTACTTTCCAACTTTGTTGACTAGTACTTGCTTGAACGCTTCTTGTGAATTGATCTCCTTACTCATAGAATTTTTGGCTCTTATCCTTAGGAGTAGTCTCCACTCGCTTATTTTTTGTTAAAGTGACACCAGTCTACCACCATTTCATTCCATAATTGTGGTCTTGATCTGACAAGGGAATCTTCACAATCCAAGGGGCCAAGAGAATTTGTTGTAGATTAGGCCACAAGCTAGAAAGGGAAAGGATGATATAGTTGATTATAAGCAAGTGATGTGCGAGCATAAAGAACTACAAATGTGGGTAGTAAGACCATGAAGTGAACAACCAAAGACTGAAAAAAATGAAAGAAAAAAAGAACAAGGCATACTGGGACAAAGTGAAAATGAAAAATAAAACAGAATAAAAACCAAAAGAAACAAGGGAGCCAGCTTTTGGCTCTAGCAAAATAGCTAGTAGAATCGCTTATAAAATGCTAATTCTTGAAAAATGTAAGGAATATCTAAACCCAAGAGAGGAGACTAGTGGAGATGCAAGAACTCATTCGTGTGATGACACACAATACATGCCCCACCACCTCCTTTCTCACCTCACACATTGGCAACAATTCATGATGCTACTTTAAGAGCTAAGAGTGCAGATCAACCGTCAAAAGTTGGTGAGAAAATAATGAACAATCCATGCAGAATTACAACCTAGAAGAGTAAATATATCACAACGCAACCGAGAGAATAAGCAATTCCATGCTAAGCATTGAAGATGACAATGGCATGTGGTGGAGTGAGGAACCTTGAAACAAATGCAAACTCCAATTCTTAACCACCTATCTCAGAGATTAATCTCTCAGATGATGGGATAAGAGATGAGGATCGATGTTGAGATGATCCTATCTAGAAATGGACCCAATTCTCTCCAAACCCTACCTTCTTTCCTCTAGGGGAAGATGATGACAAAACACAATGCTATATATTATACCAACCCTAGGAAGAAAACTTTGTCCTTGGGTGCGTTTGGTAGAAAAGATTGTATTGCGGATGCACATTTGTTGATGAGGACTGGTGTAGGCTATGGAGGGTAAGGCGGAGATGTTAAGCATTGAACTCTATTTTCAAGAGGATTGCCATTGCTTTAAAGGCCGACCTATGGAGTAACTAGAAAAGGAATAATAGGCAACCTCAGTCTTTAAAATCCCTTTATTAAGATGGTTAGTATATAAAAAGAGGAGGATTAGTCACATATGACAAGAAAGTCAGAGGCTAGGCTGTATGCTTTAGATATGGAGTTCAAAGTAGGGTGCCATGGTAGTTCTATTAGAGCGAACTTTCTATATTCTGTTGTTTGAGGAGAAGCACGTAGTTTGTCATTAATTGTCCATTCATAGACTTCCCTTGATAGTTAGATTTGATTTTTTGATGAGTAGAAAGGGCTAGATATCATTGTACTTGAGTGATGGACATTGACGAGACTTCTAAATAGAACAAACCCTTAGGTAGCTTCACTGTGAGGAACCGTCTGATTAAGTGAAGGTGCTGGTGCTGGTGGTGCTGGTGCTCAAAGGCATCACACTCCTCTTGAGTAGGTAGCGCACCAAGCCCTACTTGCAACCTCTTTCCACCTATATGTG
Organism: Cibotium barometz; assembly: GCF_041138505.1. Lineage (NCBI taxonomy): Eukaryota > Viridiplantae > Streptophyta > Polypodiopsida > Cyatheales > Cibotiaceae > Cibotium > Cibotium barometz. The sequence goes on from NC_141050.1 coordinate 44,013,074, forward strand.
CATGCAAGGATAGGATATTCAAGCCCGTCCACTGGTATTCTTTGTATTAGCCTTCTAAGTGATCTAACGCTTATCTTCTACCATTATATGGTACACTTCATTTGTTGTACGGACAATGTCTTGATGCTTTCTAAATGCCCAATCTAACCAAGGTTGCTGATCCTCCCATTAGGGAAAAACGGGACTCATTACTGGGCCTTTTAGAGAAAGGAAAAATAGGCGCCCAACCAATGAGCACGCGAAGGCTACATAATGTAGAAATTCCTCAAAAAAGAGAAACTTTTTTGGAAAAGATCAAATTTGTTGCTCCAAAAAAAAGAAGAAGGAAAATGACAATCTCTCTCTTCTTTTTCCTCCCATATGTTAGATGCTGTCGGCATTAAAGTTTGAAGCAATAAATTTGCCTTTCCTACCCATTGCATACATTTGGGAGGAACACACCCAATCTCTTCTCTTTTTCACACACACCCAATTTCTTCTCTTTTTCACACACACCCAATTTCTTCTCTTTTTGGAGTCTTCTATCGTTAGTCTCTATATTGCAAAATAGGGCATGGTGGAGTCATCTCTCTATGTCACAAGAAGAAGTAGGCCAATATTTGCCTCTATGTTGCCTACTTCCATCTCGATAGAGTATAATAAGTTTCATCAAAATGAGAAAAATTGTAAGGTGGTTGTTCATTAATTTGAGAAACTATATTGAAAGAAATTCTTACTGCCTTACTTCCATTATCTAGGGTGGGTAGCATTTGGTTATCTAGTTATATGCATCTCTAAAAATGTAGAAGAGCTTGATGAGGTGGGTCACCAAAGCAATTTAATCCTAGGAACTATAAATATTTTGAAAGAGTAAATAATTAGGAAGAGAGTAGATTCTTACATTCATATCAATGTAGCATTAGTGTTTTAAAAAAACTTGCTCTTCATTCATTTTTGTCATCACTGTTAGGTGACTTTCTTTTTGATGAGGAGGTAACTCCTTTTAAGAAGAAGTTGCTATGTGTAAATAGAAAGAGATATGTTTATGTCTAACTCTAGTATTATAAGACGTGAAATCAAACAAGGATTAAAAACCTTAAGAATCAACAGAAAGTCATTCTAATGGAGAAGCAACATAGTAGTTCACACCGCGGGGGAGATAAAGAGGCTACAAGATCAGATGGTGGTGAGGTGATGGGGATCACTAAGACCAGTGAACAAGGATCTTCCACAGTGTTTCCCCTAAATTATGGTAGTTTAGTGACCTCACTAAACATGTAGGTGCACAAACTGCCTCTTTATGTATGAGGAGTTCCACGCACAATACTGGTGGTGGATGAGGAGATACATTTCAAATCTAGACATGGTAGCAATGGATAATTCTCTGCAAATGCAAAGAAAGATAAGGGGGGAGGGATCCAATAACCCCAATACTTCTAAAAACAATAAGAAATCTAACGCAAAGTGTTTCTATTATATGTGATAAGCCTAGTAACATGGTCAAACATGTAGACTGAAGGAAGAGATGAGAAGAATGGCACTTTGAAGCCTTGGAAGGTGTCTAGAAATAGTATTGAAGCAGAATTAGAGATCTTTATGTAAAGATGAAATCTATACAAAATCAGAACATTCCTTAATAGACGGTGGAGCAGCCCGACATATGAATAGTCAAAAGGGTTGGTATACCTCCCTTAAGCCTGTGGGGATTCCATCCTGGTAGCAATTAGGAACGATACTAAATGCCTTGTCATGGGTTCAAGTACCATTTCTTTTGTTTCTACCAATGGTGATACTAAGAAGTTGTGTAATGTCATTTATATTCCACACATCAAGAGGAATCTACCGTTTGTTGGTAGAGAGCCATAGCTGACTGTGACTTTAACACTAGTTTGGTAATAGGATAGAAATGTGTTTGTAGACATATTTATGTTCTCATTTTATTGAATAAATTTATTTATGGAATTATTTGGAACACATGGTTAATGAAAATCAAAGGCTTCATTTTTTCATATCATCAAGTACATGGTGGAGGAAAATTGGGATTTTCTAGGAGCACATTGGTTATCTCTAAGCTTTTCAATCCCATAAGAATGCATAGACCAAATTACACTAATGCATAGCTGTTTGGGCTATATTTGGACCAAAGGCTTTAATTAGCCAATTTCTCATTGCTTTTCAAAGTTTTATGATGTGCATTGCTTCACAAACATATCTATGGTGTAATACAATCCATCTTAGATCAATTAGAACTACAACATTTATGTCTTAATAAAAATTCTAAGGTATTTAACTATTAAAAAAATTCAACTTTGAGGATTTTTATAGCTAATAAAACAATCATAGACTAGAACCAAATCTTGCACACATGTTCTGTATAATGTTATGCCTTGCTAGTGTATTTTGTGAGAGTTAATCACATATACACCTATCCTTTGAGGCACTTTATTTTAGATGAAAGTTTATAAAATTTGAACCATATTCATTAATAGAATAAGAGACGACTTCACACATTTTTAAACATCTCATAAGGCTTTAAGTGGACTATTTTCATAAGTTTCTCACTAGAGATGATCCAAATATAAGCAAGAGTTCATATATGCTCTTTTTTCATTAATGCAATTTTGAAAGTTTAGACTATCACCTTGTTTTCTAACTAATTTAAAAATGATAATATATGAATTATTAACCGATTCATTTAGTGGAGACATTGATTTATTAGTATAACTAAAGTAAATCCCTATATAAGCTTCACAATATTGTCGTATTTTGGGTTTCAAGACTCAATAACTAAAAAGAGATTCTAAGAAGGAAATTTAATTGAATTTATTATTGATGCAACATTTTTTTGTTATGAAAAATCTCTCTCATCTCTTAAATACTATGTAAGGTTTAGGATAAACTTTTATTGAGTCGAGATCATTTTTTTCTTGCATATAGAAACCTACTTTGTAAATTTGTAACCTGTTTGGATTATAATGCTATAGATATACCTCTACTTATGGTGATTTATTAATTATATATAAGATTATTTTTATCATTTTATTAATTTTCTAAGGTTGTCACTTTTATGAAGACATGCCTTAGAAGAGAAATGCTAAAACATCGTTCCCATTCAGAAGATATGAATTTTTTTAGCAAACCCCTAAAAGGCATATTCATACGCTAGCATCTGTGATGAGACTGCACCACTCTTATCGAATAGAACCTAGCATTAGTAGATCCAATCTAGAGGGGGGACATGGAGTCAAATTTTAACTCAATTTTGAGAAACCACACCTGGGATCTTGTGGATTGTCTTGCAAAACAGAAGGTTATCGCTACCATAAGTGACTTTAGAAGACCAAGTACAAGTCTGATGGTACATTGGATGAGTACAATCCATGGGTTGTTGGTGAAGGGTTTTACACAGGTTGAAGTAATGGATCTTCAAGAGACATTCACCCCCATAGCTAGATTGACCACTATTTATATAGTACTTTCCTTGGTTGCTCATGGAAAGTGGCCAATATTACAAATGGACGTGAAGTCAACATTTTTGAATGCACATCTCTCAACAAGGAGGAGACTTATGTGGTGTAGCCACCCAGGTTTGAGGTACCCTATTTAGAAAACAAAGTGTACAGACTCCAAAAGGCATTATATAGGCTAAAACATCTCCTTAGGCATAGTACCAATGGGATAGATACTTTCTTTATAAGTATTGATCTTTCTAAATGCCCATTAGATATAAATTTATATATTTTCTCTGAGCAAGGTGGTAGGTTAATGATCATTTTCGTATATGTGAACAACCTCATTATGATAGGGAACCATGAAGAGAAGATCTAACAGATAAAGGAGATGTTAAGTTGAGAGTTTAATATGAAAGACCTTGGGCTTATGCATTTTTGTTTGGGGATAGAGATCTGGCAAGAGTCACATGGAATCTTCATTTCTCACTAAAAGTTGTTAAGGATAAGAGATAGCAAAGAGGGAACCACTAACCTCTACTCACCTCTATTGAAAAACAGGTACAGGGAGAGGAGACACACACACAGGAGCACACCCTAATGTATATTGCAAACCCTAACCATAGAGGGAAGCCATCTCCCTTCTCACACACTGCATAAAAACCATAATCCATAATACACAAGACACACTATATGTTGTGTCCACACACATCTAACCGTAGCTAATGTCCACACACTATGACCAGTTGGACGCGGTCATTTATGTCTCACACATGCTGCTACCTAACATGCCAGCACATAGCATAGCTGGCACACACTAACATCGAGCTTGAATCTCAATAGCCCCTCTCAAGATCATGATGTACTGCCATAGATGAAGATGTAGATGAGCTTGGGCTATCAAAGCTCTCAACACTCCCCCTCAAGCTTATCCCACGTACTCCCAACATAGTACGGAAGTACTCAAACTTCTCCCTGCTGCTAAGTGGCTTTGTAAAGATATCAGCCACCTACTCATCCATCAGTCTTCACATATTGTAGATCCACTGTACCATCTAGCACCTTCTCTCTGACAAAGTGATAATGGACCTCTATGTGTTTTGTCCACACATGAAACACTGGATTCTTGGCCAACTGTATACTGCTCATGTTGTCACAATGAATGACAACTTTGCCATCAATAGGCTCACCCAAATTAGCCAAGAGACTCTTTAACCATATTCCTTCACAAGTAGCAATGGCTGCACCTCTGTATTCAGCCTCTGTACTAGATAAGGCAACTGTAGGTTGCTTCTTGCTACTCCAACTCACCACGGCACTTCCAAGTGTAAAGGCATAACCACTAGTAGACCTCCTGTCATATGAGCTACCTGCCCAATCAGCATCTATGTAGCCATGTATATCCAAGCCTTTACCACTCTCATAAAGAAGACCATAATGTGCAGTGGTCTTTACATATCGCATAATGCGCCTCACTGCATCCAAATGAGGTTTTCTGGGGCTCTGCATAAACTAGCTCACTAGCCCCACAGCATAACTCAAATCCGGGTGTGTGATAGCCCCACAGCATAACTCAAATCCGAGTGTGTGATAGTCATGTAAATGAGACTACCAACCATCTTCCTGTACATAGATGGATCATCCAACTCCTCACCAAAATCAGCCCGCAACTTCACATTTTGCTCCAAAGGTTTACTCATAGGCTTACACCCTGTTATCCCATATTTTGCCAACATATCCAATGCATATTGGCGTTGCACTAACCATGTACCTGCATGGTCTTTGATCACTTCAATTCCAAGAAAGTATCTCAGTTCACCCAAGTCTTTCATGTCAAACTGCCCACTCAATGCTTTCTTGACATGCATCACATCTATACCATGATCATCTGTGATAATCAAGTCATCCACATAGATGATAAGTAAAACAATCCCATGATCTATTTTCTTCACATAGAGTGAAGAATCTGTTGTAGAAACCTGAAATCCAAGGGAGATAAGATATCTGTTCATCTTATCACTCCAAGCACGAGGTGCTTGCTTCAAACCATATAAAGCTTTCTTCAATATGCATACATGAGTGGGATATTTTGGGTGTACATATCCTTCTGGCTGTGCCATATACACTTCTTCTTGTAGATCACCATTTAGAAATGCATTTTTCACATCCATTTGATGCATTTCCCAACCATTTGCTACAGCCATAGCAATGACTGCTCTCACTATTCCCATCTTTACCACCACCGGACTAAATGTTTCATCATAGTCCAAGCCTTGGGTTTGTGCATTAACCCTTAGCTACCAATCTTGCTTTATGTCGCTCAATGGAACCATTTGCACTTCACTTTGTAAACCCATTTACAACCAATGACATTTTTGTCCTGTGGTAATGCAATCAAATCCCAAGTGTCATTATGAACCAATGCGTCCATCTCAACATCCATTGCTTTCTCCCATACATGCTTTTCAATAGCTTCTATATGAAATGTAGGTTCCACATGCTTCACCAAAGACGTCATATATGCATAATGCATAGCAAAATCTCGATATGTCAACCTGTCAACTAGATATCTGACCCTTTGGGATCTCCGCAATGCATTCACCAAAGACGTCATATATGCATAATGCATAGCAAAATCTCGATATGTCAACCTGTCAACTGGATATCTGACTCTTTGGGATCTCCGCAATGCATGCAGATCACTCTGAACACCTATCACTCTAGCATGTGGTGGCACATATCTATCCTACCTTGCACCAAGTGTGCGTAAAATAGGTATGCCAAGCTTCTCATCCAAGCTCTCTGAACTTGATGACTCATAACCTGTGATTCCAATTCCTTCAACCTTCTTCTTTCCTTTATCCATAGCACTACTCCCAGTGCTCACACTCTCATGCCTCAAATGTCCTTACCATGGACGTACAGTGCTACTCTCAGCCTCTGCTGGCCTAGACATAGAAGCAGAACTAGAACTTGCTTGTGGCAAGTTCACAGGCACATCAGCTTCAAGTGACTCAATGACACCCTCATCCTTTGCTTTGTACCAACTAGCAAGCTCATCAAACACCACATCTCGTGAGATAACCACTTGCCTAGTTTGTGGATTGTAACATTTGTATGCCTTGTGATCCCATGCATATCCAACAAATACACACTTTTCTGCCTTAGGATCCAACTTCCTCCTTCTCTCGTCAGGCACATTGTACATAAGCTATGCATCCAAATACTTTGAGGTGTCCAATGTTTGGCCGAAAACCTGTAAGCTGCATCTCTGGCGTACTTCCATGTATGGCTGCTGTAGGTGTCTTATTCAGTATATACACTACAGTAGCACATGCTTCTACCCAATAATAATATGGCAATGCTCTTTTCATTGAGCATTGCCCTAGCCACTTCACAAATGACTCTATTCTTTCTCTCAGCAACACCATTCTGCTAAGGTGTATACCTGCAAGTTAACTGTCTTCTTATGCCATGCTTTCTCAAGAAATGCTCAAAAGCATGTGAGGTATATTCACCACCTCCATCTGTCCTCAAACATTTAATCCAACAGCCATATTGCTTCTCTGCAAAAGCTTTGAAATCCATAAACTTTCCCAACACTTCACTTTTCTCTCTGAGAAAGAAAATCCATGTCATTCTGCTGAAATCATCAATGAATGTCACATAATATAAACTGCCTTTAATAGATGGATTTTGTACAGGACCCCATACATCGCTATGTACTATCTCAAGTGGTCTGCTACTCATGTTGCCTTCTCTAGGAAACCGCAACCTTGCCTGCTTTCCAAACTGATAGGCTTCATAAACATGCATATTCCCATCATACTTGAATCTAGGTAGCCCACTAACAATGCCTCTTGCCTGCATGTTTTTTAACCTTTGTATATTGACATGTCCAATCCTCTTATGCCACATATCAATGTCTTGTACCACATTTCTGCTTTTAGAGAACATGGCTGATTTTAACTTAGGAGTCCCAGCATCCAGCTTAAACAACCTGCCTTCTTTCTTGCCTTTAGCCAATGACTCTACATCCATGTTTGAAATCCTCAATGAAGCAACCATGCTTGTTGAAACAAACCTGTAATCCCTGTTCCACCATTTGACCAAGCTTTTTGTGATAGAAGGCACATACAATACATTTGACATAGATTTTGTTTGACCATTGTGCATAACCAATGGTACACTTCCAACATGTGTAATGGCATGCTGGGTATCATCTCCTGTCTCCACATAGCCTTTCACATCCATAGGCTTCATGTGCTCAAACCATTCACCATGACAAGTCATATGGTTTGATGCTCCAGAGTCCATATACCAAGTGTCATCATTTTCAGCATTTGTTATCATAGATCCCACAACATGTTTCATGGCAAACAAGTGATTTGCGCTACCATCATTACTGCTTGATGCATAATTTCCACCACCATGTTGTGCATAATGTCCACGATGTTGTGCTCTACCCCCTCTCAAATCATTTTGTTTGCGAAAACAATCACGTGCCATATGACCAAATTTCCCATAGTAATGGCATTCCACATCTTGCATAGATGTTTGTTGGCCTTGCCAATGTCCTCTACCACGAGGATTACTCCGCCTCTCTGAGAGGTGTATATCCACGACCACCTCTAGCACCATATGAAGGCTGAAAATTCTGTTGTGGTGACTTGTCCTGCCATCCACGACCATTACCACGGCCACGTGATGCGAATCTCCCCCTGCCTCTAAATCCTCTTTGGGAATAGAAAGCTTGATTTTTGCCATTATCATCATGGCTAGTAGATGCATCCTGAAAGGAATCACTAAGTTTGAATTCCTCAACAAGCAAGAGTGAAACCAACTCATCAAAGTCTGGTAAACTTGTACTCTGAGAACCGAGATAGATGTATCAAAAGATTTATACTCCTTGCCAAGACCACGCAAGGTAATGTCTACAAATTATCATCAGGCATGGGGGCATTAATTGTTGCCAATGCATCTACATACTTCTTTATCTCTTGTACATAATCATGGATGCTCCTTCTATTCCGCTTCACATTATGTATCTGTTGTCGCAAACTGAGACTTGCGAGCACTCGTGTCTGTATCAAACAACTTCACCAATGTATCCCATGCATCCTTGGGATTCTCAGCATCATGTATGTGTATGAGCATAGCATCCGAAATACATATAGACAGATAATGTAACACTTTGAATGCTCTTTCTGACCATTGCTTATGAGCTATAACCTGCTGCTGCTATGTAGGTTGTCGAGGTAGTTCTGGCTCTGGCTCAGCACCTGTAATGAGATTCCAAAACCTTTTCCCTTCAAAAAACTTTTGATCATGTACTTCCATGCCTGGAAGTTCTTCCTATCCAGCTTTTCACCCCAACAATTTGTACTGGATTATCTGACATATTTGCTCAATGCAAATACACCTTCTGTACACGTCCAAATCTGTAAACAAGCCTTCCTCAGCTCAACCACACTCCAATGAGTGTTCTAGATACTCCAAAGTAGTCAACAAACTTCAATTTTGATGTAGAAAATCAACCTGTATGCATCCAAAATGAACTGGCTCACACAGTCCAAGATACCCTATTTTGTTGCGCTTTCCAAGGCTCCAAATTATAATGTAGTGGTTCAATCAAGTGTGCATAACTTGCATTGACACCTAAACAACCTCAATGTTGAATATCAACACCATCCAACATGCATACATATCAATTTTGTCAAACCCCCTTCTCTGTTTTGGGGGACAAACCAATAGTAAATTTTCTCTAATTTCTTCAATCCTTGTCCAAATTGAGCAACTAGGCATTCATTAGCTTAGCAATGATGTCCACTAACTCCATGTAAAAGGAATTAGACCAATTGTTTAAGACCAAAGAGTAATTAGTCGATTAATCACACTTTGTTTCACTGCAAAACCAGTAGACACATTAGGAAGTGAATGGGGTCTTCTTGGGCCCTTTAATTTGCCCAAGCCTAATCAAGGTGATTAAGGAATAGCCAAATGGGGGGTTGCCATGTGGACTGAAATGTTGGGTTTTTAGGAGAGGTGTAAGAGTGGTCAAAGGGTGCACTTTTTCCCCAAAAAGAGAGGGGGGCAATTTTACAATTTTCGGACCTCCATAACTTCTACATACAAGCTCCGATTTGAGCAGAGATTACAGATCCGTGATCTACGCATCAAGAGCTTTCCATAGATATGTTACACGATATGGTTTTATCCACTAGATTTTAAATTCCATTTTTCCCCCAAAATTCAAATTCGAATAAAATAGCCGTTTCTAAGCTTCTAATTAGAAAACGTTTCTTCTTAAGAGAAAGGTTCTGACTCCCTTAAACTGCCAAATAAAAGGGCCCAAGAAGCCTTCCATTGAGGTCCTAATGGCCTATTTAATCAGCTCATTTCCAGCTCCATAGATGATAATTGATCAATCCAATCATATAGCCTTCTTCTCAAGTGTATGTAGCACCCAATTGCTAAGTTAATTTGTGAAGTTAACTAGTCACATCAGTGGATTTGAGTCCTCCACTTATCAAAAAATTGAAAAAAGTACTCTGTTTCTCTGTCCAGCCTGCGCCACCTGCTGTAGAGGGATTTAAGAGTGATTATGTTGATAATTGATGATGTAATTAAGTACCCAACACACCTAGGCATGTGTGCAATCCATCAATGCTTTGATTTATGCCAAAAACTTGCTTCAAATTCATCAAAATTTGACTTCCTTTTCTCTGTTTTGTGAGAGCTCAAAAACCAGTAAATTTCACTCATTCAAATGCATCAAAATTGCTCCAAAATCAGTGTAGGGCTTGCACATGAGTTGCCAATACATTCTTCCTTTGCCAGATACATGTTTCTTTGCCAGATTTACATCTATTTCACCATACATCACTGCTTCCAAGCTTCAATGGAAAGCTTCCAAAAACTAGAATTTTCTTTTGCTTTGGGCAACCCTAATTTGCTTTGTTTTTGCCTGAATCACCTGCAATCCGCTCAAGGATGTTTAGAAGACCTTACCCGGTAGGCCAAGCTCTTAGATCTGATAGAAATCGATGTGCTCCAAGCTTCACAGCATCAATGGCAAGCTTCACAACTTTTCTTCACAGCTTCTTCTCCCTCTTCTCTCACTCACTCATAAACCCTAATAGAGAGCACCAGGCTCTGATACCATGTTGAAAAACAGGTAGAGGGAGAGGAGACACACACACAGGAGCAAACCCTAATGTATATTGCAAACCCTAACCATAGAGGGAAGCCATCTCCCTTCTCACACAATGCATAAAAACCATAATCCATAATGCACAAGACACACTATATGTTGTGTCCACACACATCTAACCCTAGCTAATGTCCACACACTATGACGAGCTGGACGCGGTCATTTATGTCTCACACATGCTGCTACCTAACATGCCAGCACATAGCATAACTGGCACACACTGAATCTCAACAACCTCATGTCATAGGGATCTATCTGATGGCCAAGCTTGTAACCCTTGAGGTCTCCAAGCTCAATACTGCCATGGGTATCTTACCATTCACCTTCTCCTGCAACAAGTGTTGCCACACCATTGTGATGCACTAAGGGAGGAACTACTCCCTCCTCTCACATCAAATCTCAACAACCTCATGTCATAGGGATCTATCTGATGGCCAAGCTTGAATCTCAACAACCTCATGTCATAGGGATCTATCTGATGGCCAAGCTTGTAACCCTTTAGGTCTCCAAGCTCAATCAAGCTTGAATCTCAACAACCTCATGTCATAGGGATCTATCTGATGGCCAAGCTTGTAACCCTTGAGGTCTCCAAGCTCAATACTGCCATGGGTATCTTACCATTCACCTTCTCCCGCAACAAGTGTTGCCACACCATTGTGATGCACTAAGGGAGGAACTACTCCCTCCTCTCACATCAAATCTCACACACACTCACTAGCATGCATTAGAGAGAAGATTAGAGAGAGGTTAAGTAAGAGGAAAAGCTCAATTGCATAATGGGAGAGTGTTCTTGCATTATAAGAGAATTTACCTTTTATACATGGCCATAAGTGTTCACACACACTTAAACTATGGCTGAGCAGGTGCCCAAAGCTTCTATTTGGCCTATTGTAGATTATTCCATATCATAATACATTAATGTATTTTAACACTAGGGAGTAAATCCTATATCACTACCACACGCTCTTGGAGTGGGAAACACCATTAATTATCCATCGGATCAAGTTGCTCGTCCAAGTTTGAGATTTGGACACCGTTGCTTCATGGCTTTTTGTACATGAGTTTGATGTGTCCATACTTGACATTCAATGTATATTACTCATTCTTTGGCATATAATTGGGTGTGACAAACCTTTTTAACCCTAAAATGGGATTAACGTCCCCCCCTTCTTGATGTTGATTGAATTCTCATGATTGGATTTGAAAACTTATCGACGGGTAGAAAAATATGGATGATAAGTAGTTGTTTCTTGTCCTTGGTCCTCCAGAGGGATAAAGAAGCTAGTTAGTACATGAAAATGAAAATAACAGATGGGATCCTAATAGGGGTGGGGTCATTGCATGTGATTGCTTCTTGTATTTCCTTTTTTTTCTTTTTTTCTTTCAATTTTTCCTTTGTTTTTTTTCGACAATCGCATGCAAGGTTATAATATTTATTGAGGTTAGCAGGGATTCTATGGCTGTTAGTTATGGAAGACGAGAGGAAAAGGTTTGGAGGATCATCAAAAAGCAAGCCCTTATATATACATTGTGTTGGTTAATGTGTCATGTAGGCTGTGAAAGGAGTTTGTGTTGGCTTGACCTACTTTCTTCTCATGTGCTTTTTATCCATTAAGAACAATTAGGTGCTCTTTGACCATAGATTTCATATTTACATGATCACATAAAATTTTGTGTTAATATTAAGCCGAATAACATGTTAACGTGTTCAACATGATCGCTCATTTAAAAATACCGAGTCATTGCTTAGGGGTTAACTTGGAAAAGCCCACCAAGTTTATGAGGAAGCCTAGGAGGTGCCCATCGAGCTTATTTCCTTTCCCACTGGGCCCGCCTAGGTTATTAAGGAAACCCGATGGGCCTGTCATCAAGGATGAACAAAAGCCCAGAGAGCTATAATGTTTTATATATACTGAGCCCATGAGGCCTAGTGGGGTGGAGCATTGAGCCTTCTAGGAGAAGCAACAGAGTAGACTTGTAGTATTCAACAAGCGAGGCTTGTAGCATGTGTGTGTGTATGCATGTGTGCGTGACAGTTGCAAGATTTAGCATGTTGTCATGTAGCTCATGTCATTTCCCTACTTCGATCATAGTTTTGACTGTAGTAAGTTAATATAAACTATAGTAAGGAAATTTGGACATACTATCATGTATTCAGCAAGTGTGTGTCACTAACTTACTATAGTCATAAATGTGTGAGTTTTAGGCCATTTTATTATGGTTCTCATCTCTAAGCACTCGATTGTATTGTACAACAAGAGAGTGTCTTTAGATAAGTATGTCCTTCATTTGGTACTTGGTCATATATTTGCAGCTAGATGGTGTTGTTTTGATAGTGACACCTTTCCCTCTCCTCTCCCTTAGGAAATGTTTGGGCATTTTGTTGTATTATTCAGCTGGATGATATCCTTTCATGAATGAGAGACATTAGATTAATTGGCACTTAGTTATACTATTCGGCTGGATAGTGTCATTTGCTAGTTTTTGCATGTATCTACTATGCAACAGCTAGTCATATTGCTCGACTATCTGGTGTCATGTATTTTTTTATAAAATTTTTCATGTTAAGTTTTGTGGTGCTTGGTCGTATTACTTGGCCGTGTGTGCTAAACAATATTATTTGTTGTAAATTTTTGTACATGCAATCATATACACACAGTCCAACCAATACACATAAGGCACTACATGATCTCTCTCTCTCTCTCTCTCTCTCTCTCTCTCTCTCTCTCTCTCTCTCTCTCTCTCTCATGTTGTACAACCACATACATCACACACACGTATCACTTCTCCATTCTCCTACTTTCTTCATCCTTAGTGAAGACCATGGTCGGGGAGTACACGTGAGTTCATCATCAAGGTATTCTTTATTCCAAATTTTTTGGTAAATTTACAAAAGTATATTTATAAGGAAAAATTGTGCTACACTTTGAAAACATTTGTAAGTCTATAAAGAAGAAGGGGTTACTTTATTAGCTCAAAATTCACATGAGCTCTCTCTCTCTCTCTCACACACACACACACTCTCTCTCTCTCTCTCTAGAGGCTGAGAAGTTTCATCAAAATGAGAAAAATGGCATGGTTGTTCATGTAACTTCTTGATTCAAGAAACTATGTTGAAATAAATGCTTTTGTTGCCTTACTTCCATCATCTAGGGTGGGTAGTGTTAATGCAAAAGAGCTTAACAAGGTGGATTGCCAAAGCAATTTGGTCCCATGAACCAAAAGTATTTTGAAAGATACTTGTAGAAGTAGGAAGTAAGTAGATTCTTACATTCATAGCACAATAGCATCTAGTGTTAAAAACAACTTGCTCTTCGACATTTTGTTTTGTGTACATCACTATTAGGTGACTTGGTTTTTGATGAGGAGGTGACTCCTTTTAGGAAAAAGATCTTCTATGTGAATGGAAGAGGTATTACGGACATAACTTTTACTCTATCAACAAATTTTTTATCAACAAAAATTTGGATTCTAGAATCCATATCATGAGACAAAGTGGATGCTAGATTCCACATTATCGACAGAGTGGATTATAAAATCCAAAATTGATGTTGTGGAATTGATGGAGTGTTGTCAAGAAGAAAGAGGGTGGGGAGGGCAAGGGTTGGTGGTAGTGTGGTGGTGTGTGCACATAGGTAGTTGGCAGGTTATTAATCCCACTTTGAGGTTAACTTAGCACCTCTCTATTACAAAAGAGATATAGCACATTAAGCGTCACAGAACGGTACCATAAATGTTGAGAATAGTTGGCCATGCTAAGACTATGTATCTTTTAGTCATTTAGTCCACCTTTTTTTAAGTTTTGTGTGTGCCCAAGTGTGAATAAGGGCCATTTGTATAAATAACAAATTCTTATAATGCAAAGACACAATCCTCCTTTGTGCCAATTGAGTCTAGTCTCTTATCTCCTTGCTCTCTTGACACGGGTAAGAGCACCATCATCTCTTTCCCCTACTTGGTTTAGGTACAACACCCCCTTAGTAGCTTTGGGAGCTACACATCTTCGATTGAGGAGCTATCTTTGCACAGGAGCAGAGCTACAAGGCAAGTATACTGTTACATGCACATTATGTGTGCATATACTAGGAGGCTAACGAGCATTAGGCTTGTGAGCATGGGAGCATGGGAACAAGCTCTAGTGGAGCATGGGTTAGGACTAACCTTAAGGGTTAAGGTTAAGGTCAGGAATCCAAGGGCCACACATAGGAAATGGAGAGTCAAGAGTCACTTGAGGGCCCTCCTATATAATAGGGACATGGGGTACACTCAAGGGAGGCTTGGAGGCTTAGGCTATGGTCTCTTGTGTAGAGGGCCCTCCTATATAATAGGGACATGGGGTACACTCAAGGGAGGCTTGGAGGCTTGGAGGCTTAGGCTATGGTCTCTTGTGTAGAGGACCATATCTACTAACCTACCATTTCACACTATAGCTATATGCTATTGGATTGGAGTTATACCTCTTGATGGTATGGGACACCAAGGTAAAGGTATGATGTATTTCATTATATTTCATGTGTGCATCCCTTGGGCTCGGGAGTGGTCGGGTGGATGAGTTTATGCTTGATTTATGCATGTTTTTGCATAACAATTATCTAGAGAGATCTTAGGGTTTTAATTGTGGTATCAGAGCAATCTCTAGTTAATTGTTATTATTTTTTCTTTCTTATTATAATTTTGGTATTTTTTGAAGTAAATTTTAATATTTAGTAAATTAAAAAATATTATTTTATTGATTTGTGTTGATGATTTGCACGTGGATCAATATGGCGGTTGGAACGCATGTTACTACTATTCAATGGACGAATCGACGTTGCGGGGGAATTCAGTGAGTTTAATGCTATTTTTCTCTATTTTTTCTGGTTTAAAATAAGCATTAATGAAAATTTTTACAAAAATACCACATATTTTATTGTGGATATTTTTGATAGAATGGATTCCCTTAATTTTTAGAATTTTTAGGAATTTTTTTCTAGTTTTTTTAAAGCATTTTTATGGTTAAAAATATATTTTTATGCATTCTTACAGGTTTTCTACGGATATTCTATCCATTTTCTACTAATTTTCTGTTGAAATGCAGTAGGAGCAGCATGTAGATGCATGAAATGCTCTCCCATGTGCGTGGGACCCTCTTCGTCTTTCAATTCTGAATTTTCCTTCTATTTTTCCTCTCGCGTGTATAAACACCTCTTAAAAAAACACATTTTTTATTAATGTTAATCATAATTAGGATTTAATTATGATTAAAAAGATTAATTAGATGTTGATTATGATTAAGGTATTTTAATCATAGCTTAATCCTCTCTGTGATATAACAGAGGAGGGGTGGTGAGAGAGATGAGAATGGAATGGAGAAGGAGAGGAGAGAGGGGAGAGGAGAGAGGGAGTCCCATCTCTCTTGGTTTTTGACGCAACCTGCGGGCGAAAATCGCCCCCCTCCTCCCCCCCAAAAAAAAACAATTTTCATAAGCTTTTTAATAAAGCTTATTAAGGTTTGGTTTTTTTTATTTTTTTATTTTTAAAATGAGTGTTTTTATTTAAAAAAAGAGCTTTTGAAATCCTTTGGAAAAGCCTGAAATTTTTTTGAGAAAATATGAGATTTGGAAAAACAAATTCTCTGAAATTTTTGAATTTTTTTCTCCCGAGAAACCTTTAGGCTTTCTGAATTCTGTAGAATCTTTCGACCTTTCGGATTCTAGAAACTTTTGACCTTTCACATTTTGATTTTTTTTTTGTCTTTTAATTTTCTCGAAACTTTTGGCTTTCCGTATTCCGGAAAAACTGTTGGGATTCCAAAATTTTATTGACCGTTCGTATTCTAAATGCGATCGGGGTAAATTAAAAATTTTAAAAAATTCTTGAAAATTAGTGGACAATTAGACAAAGGTTATTTTAAATTTTTGGAAAATGTGGGGTTGGTGTTTGGCATGTGGTGTGTTCATTCGGGCGCCCGTGACCATTCAAATTCCTTTAAAATATATTTTTTGACCGAGGAAATTAGAAAATCCATTAAAATTATAGATTTTCATTGGATTTGAGAATTGTCGAGCAGTAGAATTGGAAATTTTGTGAACGATGGGATTCTCAGGAAAAATTAGGAATTTTTTAGAAATTATTTTTAGAAATCCTGAAAATTGGTATTTTTAAAATATCAATGGTATTTTGGCAAATTTAATTGCTAAAAATTTTCTGGAAAAATATAGGTTTGGAATGCCATAAGATAGGTTTGGTGAAATTTAAAATAATCGTATTTTGAGGCCCTATAAAATTAGGAAAAATTAGAAAAAAATCATGATAATTCTTTTTCTCAAGAATTTAATATTTTTGAGGGTTATTTAATGTTGAAGTACATTTTCTCGTGCTGACATTAGATAGATGCATGTTATTCGCATATTATTAATATGATTGTACCTCGTATTAGTAGTTATTTCTATTTGGATTAATTCTAAACGATGTTTTCATGATTTTTTACCATTGTTTAGCCATTCTTTTTGGACATGTTCCATAATTTCTTCAATGATGGCTAGAATCTCCGTTCAAAGTGTGTTTCACCTTTGACACTTTTCCATGATAATTTATTTTGCACTTATTTAAGTGCAGTCTATGCATAATTTCCTAAGCCTAAGATAAATTCTATCATGGGTTAGTTGATCGGTTTGTTTTAGTGGATTTTATTAGATGTTTTCCAAGTTTTATATGGACTCATCAAGTTCTGCCTAGATCACTTATATCTAGGGGTTTTTAATGAGTGCTACATACATGTGTTTTCACTTGCTTACTTTGGAGTTTTGCTTGAACGACATCACGTTCATATACTCCGGATTGATGAGTTGGCCACCAATTTTAATGCTTCTTTTGGCATGATTAATGACCATTAGATGGTATGCATTGATTTTTATGATCAACAATGGTTTTCATGGATTCGAGAAGCTTCTATGCTTTTATCCACCATGGTTTTATAAGGACCTTTTGATCTTTTGGATAATTTCATGTGCTTTGAAGGTAGCATTTGCCTTCGTTTTTTTGCACGTAATTTTGGACTATGTTCCTTGTACTCTTGTACATATTCCAACTCGGATACCTAGTTGCTTATGTATCTAGGTGAGTTATTTTTCTATCCTAACTTTATTGTGTTTTGGGTAGTTATCATTAGAAAGGTGCCAATAATTTAATTTTTTTTCTAAATGATGTACTCAGAAAGAGTTATTCATTGATGTGGTCTCAGGAATATAGAGACAGGTTTTAGTATGTGAAAGTCTAGGATAAGGCCATCTTATTCCTTTTACATAGGATTTTATTCATATGTGTATATCCTAGACGGCATACTAGGGAGTTTCAAATTGGTAAGGTGTATATGGGTGGTATCATGGTGGTATGGTACACTAGCGATCCCTCACATATATTATTTTATGGGATAATTTGGGCTCAAGATTGTTGCTTTGCTTATATCACTTAGCATGTTTACCTCAACATTCAAAGACAATCTCATTTTGTGAATTCATTTAAAGTTGTTATGTCGGCATTCTCTAGATAAACTTCTTTTATCTATAGCCTGCATGTATTGATGAGTGTAATCTCGTCGACATTTTCACTTGTTTAAATCTCTTTCTTTAGAGTTCAATGAGTTTATCTTGTTGTGTTCGGATTAAGGAAATTTGGATTTTTCCTTTGTTGGCATTTCTTTCTCTACTTTTGTACTTTAGGTGATTTATACAATCAACTTGATGGTTTACGGATGTACATATGTGACTCATCTCGAGACGTTGATGACTCTCTATGTTGATATGGGTAACTTAGGACATCGATAATTCCATGTGCAGATGTGAATATGTCGGGGTGCAGATGAATCCTTGGTTCCTACTGTTATAATGCCATGTTTTCCTACTTTATTCCGAATGGTTTACAATGAGGAAATTACTTTGAGTATGAATGGTTTACAATGGTTTACAATGAGAAAATTACTTTATTCCGAATGGTTTACAATGAGGAAATTACTTTGAGTATGAATTCCTATGATCATCTACAGTCTGATGGGAAGATAGAGCATATGAATCAGATTGTAGAGGATATGCTTCATGCATGTCTCTGGAAAAGCATCAAATTGGGAAAAATATCTTCCAATGATGGAATTTGCCTATAACAATTTTAAACATACGGCTATTGGTTTTAGTCTGTTCATGCTTATGTATGGGTATCATCCCAAGGCACCTATTGATGTCGGTCTTTAAAGGACATCGAGCTTGATGCATCCATGATTCTTTTGAACTAGGAGCATTGGTTTATTTAAAAGTTCCTAAAGATTCTCAGATTTGTCAAACAAGAAAATGCTCGAATTTATCTCCTAGATATTGTGGTCCATTTTGAGTTATACATCGGATTGGCATGGTTGCATATGAACTTAAACTACCTCCACATGTTAGAGTTCATCTAGTCTTTCATAATATCAATAGATTGAAAGGGAAACTGGGAGGTAAGGATAACATAGTTACTCCTCAAGAACTTGTTGAAGTCAAAGAATTATCCTATGTTCCACATGAACCTGATAAGGTACTTGAATTTAGGGAAAGGAAACTTTGTAGTTGACTAATCCCTGAGGTTAAAATTAGGTGGAAAGATAGAGAAATAGAGGATTCGACTTGGGAGTCAGTTGATATTGTTCAGTGTAGTTCTCCTTCTTTTCATTGCAAGAGTGCAATGTTTTGAGAGAGGGGAATATGTTATATGCACATTATGTGTGCATATACTAGGAGGCTAACCCACATTAGGCTTGTGAGCATGGGAGCATGGGAGCATGGGAACAAGCCATTAGGACTTGTTTGGGGTCTTCTTGGGCCCTTTAATTTGTCCCAAGCCTAATGATAGTCATTAAGGAGTGGTGCAATGGGAGAAGGCCATGTGGAGAAAAATGTTGGGTTTCCCTGCCCCTAATATGTAGGGGTCAAACTTGAATCATACCATTTTTTTAAAAGAAATTGGGCTGAAAAATGCAAAATCTTTCAATAAAATCAAATTTTCCACCTTTTTTTAATAAAGACAGCTCAAACTGGCATAAATGACCCCACCTCAAAAAGTGAGCTAGGGCCAAAAACGCCCCCCCATCATTATCCCTCATTTAAAGCTACTTTTCCCTCTCCCCACTCCCTCTTCCTCTCTCTAAAACTAGCAATTCGGTTTTGAGTCTCTCTCTAACTAAAAGAGTCTTTTTTTGGCCTCCTCCCTCCCCATTCTGCCTTCCCCTTCCCTCCTAAAGTTAGATCTATCTTTCTGTGCCTTCTTGGCTATGGAAAGCTTGGAAAACAGTACACTTTTTTCCCCATCAAGTCCATCCTCTCTTGCTTGCACACATTCTTCACTCTCCTCTTGCTAGCTTATACACATTCTTGACTCCTCTTGCCAGCTTATATGCTTTGCTAGCATTAGGTTGCAGAGATCTTCTTGGCTATGGAAAGCTTGGAAAACAGTCCACTTTTTTTCCCATCAAGTCCATCCTCTCTTGCTTGCACACATTCTTCACTCTCCTCTTGCTAGCTTATACACATTCTTGACTCCTCTTGCCAGTTTATATGCTCTGCTAGCATTAGGTTGCAGAGATCTTCTCACACACCTACAACTTCATAGCATTTAGCTTAATCGGTTAGCCAAGCACAATGAGTCGCCAACCTTGTTCAAGGGTGGAGTCCTTTAGCAGTAGCAATGAACAAGACGACACTGGCTTGTGGGTTACAAGCACCTTTGCAAAAGGAATGTGGGTGACGATGCGTCCAAGCACAAGGGGAGCCCACAAAGTCTCTCGCAGATACATAGGGTTAAAGTCACACCATTGGAAGGGTCGCATAGTGGATCTCAAGCAGGGGGCTGACGGAAGCAAGCAGGTGATGATCCAACACATCTACAAGGCATCGCAACTCCGTGTTGACAATGCCAATCACAAACGCTTTCCTGCAAATTGTAAGTTTTATTTGTGCTTCTTGTTTTATGGGCTGCACTGAGACATGCTAATATCATTTCATGTTACGAAAGCTTGATTTTTTCAAGTGTGTTCTTGTAATGTTCTGTGCAGACATCTTTCCATCGACATTTGTGGAATGGGAGCCTTTAGAGGCCCTTTCTGGAACCTTTGAGGTGCACCACTTTAAAATCGGCAAGCTACTATATACTGGTTGTTCGGCATCAGAGCTTTTAGAGCGCTCAGTTTTCTTCTTTCATGCAGAGTATATTGTACCCACGTCAAGAGATGGTTCTGGGACTCTACGGAAGCTCCCTACACCAAGTCTCACGGACCATGATTGGCCAAAGCCTGACAATACTTTGGTTGCACTAACCAGACGTTGGATTGAGATTGATGTGTGCAATGCAATGAAGTGCACCTATGGGTCACATCGTGCGACTCTCATGTTCTTCATGCCTTTACGTTTGTTTGTGTTTTTGTTCAAGGAGGCTGATGTTCACCGGACTCCTACAATGTGGATTGCAAAGGGAGGCACAGTAATGAGTGCCTTTCTGCCACCTTCGTGGGATTTGAAGGTTATTCAACATCAGGGTGACAAGATAAAGTGCATGGCGGTGTCGGAGAAGATGGTCGTTCGGTACCAGCTTGGAAAGCAACAACTCTCTATTATCTTTCCTTACAGACGTTGGAAGCTGACTGGAGGCGAATGGCAAGCACTCGATTCGGACATCAACGATGCAGAACAGCTTGATGTACATGTTAGCACGCAAGCTGATGTGTGGGATATTGTAGTAAATGCTGATTGGAATATGGCGAACCTAAGGGAGTACTTAGGCCTTAGGTTTGCACTGTGAAAGGTGACTTTTCATTTGTGATTGATAACACACCTCTACGTAAGAGGAAAGAGGCATCGTACTTTTGTAAAAGCATTCCCTTCCCTAGATGTATCCATATCAAGCAAGCTATGTAACAGATTTTGAGAGATTAATTCAAAACAATTTTGGCTACTCGCAATTTGCATTCAATTTTGTGCACTTTTAAGTTATGTCGCGTGTTTTTATTTTTTTGGAGGTTTTAAGTGAATTTTTAAACATAAAAAAAGTTTTAAAGACCTCTTTATAAGTCACTTTTGGCCACTTTGAGTTCATCTCCTCACTCTTGGCATCTTTGCGGTCCCCTCGCCTTCTTCGCTACTCAAGCATGGCCACCCCCGCCCAAGCTCTCCTATCTCAATTGCACAAGCTTGACCTCGGTCGCTTGATCGAGAAGCTTGCACCCATCTTTCAGACATCTATTGACATGGAAGGCACCGCCGAACTCCATAATGACGTGTTTGGGGCGTTCACTAGCTACATGGACACATACATGGCTGAATATTGTGTCAACTTTGAAGACGAGGAGGGGACTCAAGGGTGCCTGTGGATCTTATCAAGCATACCTACAAAGCGGACAAAAATTTCAGGTTCAGGCTTGCAAGATTCCTCAAAGGCCTTAGTAGCACATATCTAAGGGAGGAGGAAGAAGATAACCTAGTAGGTCTTGGAATGGGTAACATCGGCACAAGTTTTTTGAGGTGGGACATGACTCTTGCCCTCCTGATCTTGGAGGGAACAGAGAAAAGCAAGGGAAAGAGGAAGGCCACTCCTCCAAAGAAAGCCACACCTTATCTCTTGATCAAGGAAGCTGACCCAAAGGAGGAGATTGTCACCCCAGTGCAAGAAGCATCTCTTGCACTTGTGACTCTGGCGGAAGAGCCGCAAGCTGAGGCTGTGAAACGGGACATCGAAGGGGACGATGTCATGGATGAAGTTCCAAAGCTCAAAGTGCAAACTCTACACCCCATCATAGTAGAGGGTGTAGAGTTCTTATTTTTGGATGACATCGCCCATGTCCTTGGGCTACACCAGGATGAAACTCTCTCAGTCATTGCTATGTACGCGGGCATGCGAGACACACAACAGCCGTCCAAAGATGATGACATCCGCATTGACTTCAGTTCCGCAGATGTCACAAAGGTGCTTGCGCTCCCGAAAAATCATGCCTCAATAGAGTCCCTTGTGGTGGCAGAGACTCTTGTACAAATATCCCAGTGCAAGGATTTCTACGAGAGTGTGCCAGAAACTAGCTTTGCCCCTCACAAGCCGCTTGCCATTTCGGATTCCGTCAGCCTCGAGAGCATCAATATTAGTGATGCAGACCTTGCGGATCATGATGATGCCACTGAGGTAGTACACCCAATTTCTTCCCTTCTTAATTTGTAATTTTTTGAAGTCAACTCATTCTTCTATCTACTTTGTAGACTGCAAGAGAAATGGACTGGTTCGCAAGCCGAAAGGGTGGAGCACGAAAGGAGGTGGAGGGGAAAGATTGCGCTATGGCACTACATCCCGAGTTTCAATGCCGAGATGCTTCGCGTGATTCACGACTTCTCAAATGATGCGCAAGCTGAATTTTTGAAGTGCAGAGCCCTAAGCGCCATCCTGTCTGAAGCCCCTATAGCCCAAAATGCCCATAAATGTATTCTTGTAAATAGGGAAGCAGCTATCTATAGCTTTGGTGATAAAAGTGCAGGGTCTTTCCTAGGATTTTGTGGCCTTAGCCTTGGACAAGGCATCACTGATGCCAAAGAGATAGCCGAACGCATTGGTGACAAAACATCAGTAAAGACTCTCACCCACAAGGCTTTCACCAAGCTCATCAAGCGAGTTGGCTAGATCCAATGTACTCATTTGCCTTTTGTGAAAATCAAACAATTAATGACATCAAGATGTTTTTCGAGCTGATTTTAAGTTTTATCTTCTTGATGTGTTTATATGTTGTTGTCGTGTCCTATCATGATGTTTCAATTAATTTTTGTGAACACTTGTCTACCCCACCACCCATCTTTGGCTCGACTCGACGGGCCGATTTCTCCTGCATATGGCCCCAAAAGGGTAGATCAGATGTGCGGGGTGCGCCGAGAGGCCGACGGGGGGGGCCGGTGGTCGCGCCGTGGAACTTGTGTGCCACAGAGCGACTTTTGCCTGTTTGACCGACGAGGGGGGCCGGTGGTCGCGCCGTGGAACCTGTGTGCCACAGAGCGACTTTTGCCTGTTTGAAACCTATGTGCCACAGAGCGACTTTTGCCTGTTTGACCAGGTCAAACAGGCAAAAGTCGCTCCGTGGCACACAGGTTCCACGGCGCGACCACCGGCCCCCCCCCGTCGGCCCCGGCGCACCCCGCACATCTGATCTACCCTTTTGGGGCCATGCATGTAAGAAAGCATTATGGGCCCAAGGCCATGGACAACTAGTAAGTAGGTGTGAACTCTTGGGTGGAGTATAAATAC
The DNA here is from genome assembly GCF_041138505.1 of Cibotium barometz. NCBI lineage: Eukaryota > Viridiplantae > Streptophyta > Polypodiopsida > Cyatheales > Cibotiaceae > Cibotium > Cibotium barometz. The sequence continues at coordinate 44,036,990 of NC_141050.1, forward strand.
CAATGTAAATGGGATTATGGGTCATTCATGATAATGTTATCTATTCCAAGAATCAATGGTGAGCTTCTCCCGTGAGATGCTAAGTGGTGACTCCTTCATGAGCCACTCCCTTGGTGAGGGACTAACCCACCCCTGTTACTTTCTTTCATAGAGGAGGTCAAAACAAGGGAGCCCGGAATGAAAATGATCAAAGACAACCAGAAGCAATGATGGCAACGAGTTCATCAACAAGGAATGAAGAAAGTTCAACCATAAAAGCACCATCTCCAGATGAATCTCAGCCAGTGGAAATGCCTCAATCTTTGGGAACTACTCCGCTAACAGTGGACATGATGTTAATGGCTATGGAGAGTATGTTTCAAAGGATTGAAAATAACCAAACAAATCGGCAACAACAATTTGGTGAACACCTCATGGAACGGTTTGACAAGCGACACCACTACCTGGATGACGTGATGCAAAGAGGGTTAAAAGACTTGGAGAAAGCCATTAGTGCATTGGCTCCTCTCAAGCTCAACCAAGAAGCCGATATGAATGCAATGGATGGTGTACATTATGATGCCAAACATGATGGAAAGCCTTCTATGCCAGAAGAGAACAAAGTAAGACAAATGATGCCACCTCAAATGATGCCACATTCTTCTTACATGGACAAGGGCAAGAGACCTATGGGTGATGCTTCTTATGAGAGATCCAATGCCAGTATTCCAAGAACTTCATCCTTTATGCAAGATGCAAGAAGAGGGTATGAACAGAAGGGATTTAAAGATGCAGGTGATTGGCAATTGAAAGATGAGCAAATGCATAGACACTTGGGTGAAGGAAGAGGATTTGATGATCCAAGAGCACGGCAGAGAGGTTCAAGAATGCATGGTGATTTTGACAATGCTGTGAAGGACAAAATCATATTTAATAAGTTCAAAGGAGAATCAAATTCTATCGAAGACTTTGAAGAGTGGGCAAACAAGATGGATCTCTACTTCGAAATCAGCCCAAGGAGCAAGATTGCCAAAGTCTACTTCGCCTCACTTCATCTTGAAGGTTTTGCTCACACTTGGTGGAGGAGGAAGCAATCTCATGGTTATGTCATCACTACTTGGGAAGAATTCAAGAATGACATGGCAGAAGAGTTTACTTCTTGCATGCAAAGGGACAATCACATTGTGGAATGGGACAAGCTAGAGCAAATCACTACCGTGAAGGAATATTCTCATAAGTTTCTAAAGCTTCTATTATACTTGGACGACTTTGATGAGCATTATCTTGTTGTCAAGTATATAAGGGGCTTGAAAGCTCCTATTGGTGGTGATGTCAAGTCTCATGAACCCGCCACTTTGAAGAAGGCAATGATGCTTGCAGAAATTCATGAAGAGAAGTACTTGACAAAGTGGGCTAGCAAAGGGAATATCAAAGGGAAAGTGATCACAAGGACTGACATGGGTTCTCATGCAAACACAAGACCTAATCTTCCAAGATTTTCTACCGTGTATGGTAGAGGGTCTAATAGACTTCCATTTAAACCACCATTTATGTCCAACAAAGCTACATACAATGAGTCCCCAAGCCAGCAAATGGGGGTTCAAAAAGCAAGGTTATCAAGGAGGACCGTTTGCATGAAATGAGGCTCAAAGGTCTATGTTTCAAATGTGGAGAAAAATGGAACAAGGATCACTTCAAAGTATGCAAATCCAAGGATATTTCCATAAGCTACATTATCACTGAGGACAATGCTAATCATGAGGAGGAGGAATTCCTTGAATGCAATGATGCCTTAGGATGGGGAGATCCTCATGAGGGTGGAGGAATTCCTTGAATGCAATGATGCCTTAGGATGGGGAGATCCTCATGAGGGTGGAGGTTCTCATGATGATGGTTTTGATGAAGAAAATCCCGAGTTTCCTTTTGATCCGGGTGGGAAACTAAAGTTTGCTCATGACAAAATGGATGATGGGATGCCTCTATGCATGTGGAATGAAAACAATAGTGCACATGTATACTACCTTGTGTACAATCTCTCATGATGCTTATGCAGGAAGTAAGGGTGCCAACACATTGAGATTGAAGATCAAGGTGAATGGGAGAACAGCATATGCACTCATTGATACTGGAAGCACGCATAGTTTTGTCAATAAAAGGTCTTTAAACACTCTCAAAATGCAACCAACTTCTTTACCAAACAAGCACATGGTGCAAGTGGCCAATGGTGATTCAATGGGTTGCAATATGAAGTGTCAAAGTACAGAATTGGAGTTGTCCAAGAGCTACTCTTGCAAAGTTGATCTTTTGGTGATTGAGTTGGGACCAATTGACATAGTACTTGGATGTGATTGGCTGTCCACTTTGAACTCTTTTACCATGAACTTACAGAAAAGTTTCATGAGTTTTGTGCATCATGGAGGGGTTATTACATTAAATGGAATGCAAGGGTCCAAGCTCTTCATGATCAATGCTACTCAAATGAAGAAAGAGTTCAAGAAAGAGGGCTATGTTTATGTACTACAGCTTTGCAAAGAGGAAGATAATAGCAAAAAGGATTGCATCGAGAATGTGGACATGGTTAAGCTACTCAAGGATTATGAAGATGTGTTTACCATGCCAAAATCAATGCCGCCAAAGAGGAGTGTTGATCACGCTATTGATTTGGAACCAAATGCCAAACCAATCAACAAGCCTCCCTATCATTTGTCAAAGGTTGAAAAGGAAGAGGTGGCAAAGCAAGTCAAAGAACTCATTGACATGGGATGGATTGAACCAAGTCAATCTCCTTTTGCTTCTCCGGTGCTACTTGTGAAGAAAAAGGATGGTACTTTCCGCATGTGCATTGATTACCGTGATTTGAATAAGATCACCATCAAAAATCGTTTTCCAATACCAAGGGTGGATGATCTTTTGGATGAGTTGAAGGGTGCCACATGCTTTTCAAAGATTGATTTGCGTTCTGGATACCATCAAATAAGGATGAAAAGTGGTGATGAGTTCAAAACAGCATTTCGTACAGAAAGGGGTCTTTACCAATTCATGGTTATGCCGTTTGGATTATGCAATGCACCGATAACTTTTCAAGCATTGATGAACAAAGTGCTTCAACCTTTCCTCTACAAGTTTGTATTGGTCTTTTTTGACGACATACTTATCTATAGCAAACATGAGGAAGTGCATTTGAAGCACGTGAAAGAGGTTTTGGAGGTCTTGAGGCAAAACAAGTTGTATGTTAAGGAGACAAAATGTACCTTCATGGCACATGAGGTGGAATATTTGGGTCACATTGTGAGCAAGGATGGCATTTGTGTGGATCCAAAGAAAGTGGAATGTATTAGGAATTGGCCGGTTCCTTCAAACACTACTCAATTGAGGGGATTTTTGGGGTTATCTTCATTCTATAGGCGCTTTATTGCCCACTATGCAGAAATTGTAGCCCCAAGACGGACAAATTGAAGAAGGAAACCTTCTTTTGGGATACCATTGCCAACAAAAGCTTTGAAGATATGAAGAAGATGCTCACATCAGCACCTATTTTGGTATGTCCAGACTTCACCAAACCTTTCACAATAAGGGCAGATGCAAGTGGAAGAGGGATTGGTGCGGTACTTTACCAAGACCATGGAGTCATTGCTTATGAAAGTAGAAAGCTGAATGACAAAGAAAGAGAACTCCATGTGTATGAGCAAGAGATGATTGCTATACTCCATGCTATCAAGAAATGGCACCATTACTTATATGGGAGTCATTTTTATGTGAGAAGTGATCATAGGGTGCTGAAGTATTTCCTCACACAACCCAATTTGTCTCCTAAGCAAAGAAGGTGGGTAGCAACACTACAAAACTATGATTTTGAAATCACATACACAAAGGGCAAAGAAAATGTGGTTGCCGATTCCTTGTCTCGTATGTGGGCCTGCTCATTGTATGCTATTTCTGAGGTGCATAAAGATTGGATCATGTGGAGATACAAGAAGAGTACTTGTTTGATGAAGAAACCTCACAAATAGTGCAGAAATTACAGCAAGGTGTATGTGAAGAGTTACCCCATTATGAGCTGAAAAATGGTCTCCTCTACTACAAAGGAAAAGTCTACTTGGTTCCTACTTCATCATTTATCAAGAAGATCATGGAAGAGATGCATTGTACTCCTATGGCTGGTCATTTGGGTGTCTACAAAACCTTTGATGCAATAAGGAAAAGTTTCTTTTGGAAGGGGATGTGGAAGAGCATTCATGCTTATGTAAGTGGGTTCCGGTCATGTCAATTGAACAAGGATTCTACACATAAACCGGGAGGTTTGCTTCAGCCATTGCCCATTCCCGAAGGCAAATGGAGTCATATATCAATGGATTTCATTACTAACCTTCCGCGCACAAAGAAAGGGTGGGACAGCTTGTATGTTGTGGTGGATAGATTGACCAAAGTGGCCCATTTCATTCCTTCCAAGGTCACATATTCAGCCCAAAATGTTGCCAAGCAATTTGTTGATGGGGTTTTCAAGTTGCATGGTATGCCGTCACAAATTGTGAGTGATCGCGATGTCAAATTCATGAGCACTTTTTGGAGAACATTGTTTGAATATATGGGAACCAAGCTTACTCCAAGCATCGCCTATCATCCCGAAACCGATGGTCAAACAGAAAGAGTAAACAAATGGGTGGAAACATATCTACGCCACTATTGTCATGATACTCAAAGCACATGGGATGATTGGTTACCTTTGGCTGAGTTTGCTTACAACTCAACATATCATGTGAGCATTGGCATGTCACCCTTTGAGGCTTTATGTGGTTACAAGGTCAATTTGCCTATGTTGGTGGGTACATATGAGACTTCTAACCATAATGCCAAGGAGGACGCTGAAAGGATGCAAGCTTTGTTGCAACAATGCAAAAGTAATTTGAAGGTTGCACAAGAGAAAATGAGACAATATGCCAATGTTCATCGAAGACCATTGGAATTCAAAGTGGGAGATTGGGTTCTTTTGAGAATACCAAAGTCAAGATATGCGTCTTTGAAGGGAAGCACCAACACCAAACTAGCTCATCGCTATTATGGTCCTTATCAAGTGATACGAAGAGTTGGGGAGGTTGCATATCAACTCTTACTTCCATCTACAACAAAGATTCATGATGTGTTTCATGTCTCTCACTTGAAAGGATATGTGGGTATGATCGATCAAATGGTTGATGAGTTACCTCCAATGAATGAAGAGGGAATGATTGAATACATTCCAGAAGCTATCTTGGGTACAAGGAAAAAGGTACTTCGCACTCGTACCTTGGTGGAGTATCTTGTTCAATGGAAAGGTTTACCTAAGGAAGAAGCTTCATGGCAACCTATTTCAGCATTGGAGGGATATGAAGCATTGATAGAGCAATATGGGTTGGTGTAAATTCAGCCACATGGAACATTCTTCTCCGAATTTGGGGTATTCATTTGAGGTTTCGAGGACGAAACCATTGGGGAAGGGATGGTTTGTAAGAAAGCATTATGGGCCCAAGGCCATGGACAACTAGTAAGTAGGTGTGAACTCTTGGGTGGAGTATAAATACCAATGTAAATGGGATTATGGGTCATTCATGATAATGTTATCTCTTCCAAGAATCAATGGTGAGCTTCTCCCGTGAGATGCTAAGTGGTGACTCCTTCATGAGCCACTCCCTTGGTGAGGGACTAACCCACCCCTGTTACTTTCTTTCAATGCGCAGGAGAAATCGGCCCGTCGAGTCGAGCCAAAGTCGGACGGGTGGTGGCAGATGAGCGTTCACATGAGGTCGAATGTACGTAGCGACAACAATTACATGCAAAAGACTACAATTACCTTGACAAGACGACAATCACTTGCAATAGAAAATAACTTTTTTGAAAATAGACATGGTTTTTCATTAATCAAATTGAGATTACAAAACACGGATTTGTTGCATTACAAAGGCTTCCCCTATCTAGTGAAAGAGAGCGCCCTCTCCGCGGATACACCTAGCTAGACGAAGATCAGATGGCTTCAAAGTGACACGTTTGCATGCACCATGCACAAAACCGCGTCTTGGAAAAGCGAAACCAAAATATCCTCGGCACCTTGTTGCAGAGCGCCTAGTGCCGCCGCTTGTACATGATTGACATCCCGGCGCTGGTCGTGGATAATCTCTTTGACGAGACGCCCAAAAGGTGCCTTCGGAATAATTGGTGTGCAGGTCTTCTGATATTTGCGAATTTCTCTAAGGGCAACTGTCCCTGGTCTCCACCTTTGCTTCTTCTGTGTTGTTGGGGGCGGTGGTGCTTGCGTGTGGCGAGTCCAAGCTGGCGTGTCATTTTTGAACTTTTGTCGCTGCTCTTGGAAGTTATCGGAAGGGGGTTCTGTGCGTTTAGGAATGGTTTTCCCCTTCTTAGCCTTTGCAGGTGTTGGAGTTTTCTTTGCCTTTGCAGATGGAGTCTTTTGAGTTGCTCTCTGCTCAGCCTCCTTCCTTACTCGCTCCTCTTCATCTTTCCTTTCTTTTTCCTCATGAAGCCTCCGTGTGTTTGCTGCCCTGGCTTCTCGTTCAAGCTTCTATCTCTTATTTTCTACTTCCTCAGCTGAGAGTTTTCTCTTTCCTTTACCAAGTGCACGAGCCAAGACTCTGTCTAGCATTGCATTGAGAATCCTATTACTCGGCAAGTGCTCCCTTTCTATTGTGTCTTCATTTCTCCTCTTTGTATATTCTGCTCGAAGACTTTGTATAGCCGCTTCCAAAATTGTGTCATCTTCGTATCCGGCCATTCGCAGGTCAGCAACAAATCCGCAAGCTTTTCTGTTAAGCCAATCCTCCTCCGCAGCAAAGAATGCTAATCTTCTCTCGTTGCTTGCGGTGACCTGAGCTTCTTCTACAGCCTTCTTATCTGCCTCCGCCTTCCTAACTGCCTCGTCTTCTTCCGCCTTCTTGGCAACCTCATCCTCCTGTGCTTTCTTTGCTGCCTCGTCCTCCTCCTGTGTTCTGACGGTCTCTTCGGCTTCTTTTCTTGCTCTCTCAGCTGCCTCCATGTCCTCTGCTTCTTTTTGTAATCTCTCCGCTTCTTGGCGTTCTTGGGCTTCTTGGGCCTCTTGCTCAAGCCTCACACACTCAGCTTCCAGATCCATTTGGGCTTGTGGGTAAATGTTTGGGATTTTACTTCTATGTGCCACCGGTAAGGGCCCAAGGTCTTTGAAAATGTCATCCTGCGTATTGGAGGGAGGATCATTTGGGGGCTCCATGTGCGTGAGATATTAGTGCACGAGCGAGAGAGAGAGAGAGAGAGAGAGAGAGAGAGAGAGAGCGAGAGAGTCAAGGGGAGAGGAAGAGAGAGAGCTCACAAGTCAAGACTTCTAAAAATGACTATAAAACTCATTGATATTTATAGGGGGCCAAAATTACAAAAAAGTCAATTTACAATGAACGCACCAAAAAGTGGCGAACAAGAATTATTGGGTGGGTAACCACACGTGGCCATTTCTTAGTCGACCACTGTGCCATTGCCTTGCTCTTTCACGTGCCATTGACGCATTGCACCCTTCTCTTTCGCCTTGCACCTACCACCTTCATGATTTTGCGCCTCAAAGATAAATTTTTGGCTCGCTTTTGGGCCTTTCTCCCAGTAAGTGCACGGTAAAACCAATTGAACATTTCCTGAAACGCATTGCTGTGAACCTTGCCACCGCCATGACCCGTGTTCTTAAAATAGGCTGCCTTGGCTTGGTAATGTGATCGTTCCATGCCTTGGTTGCTCTAGAGTGCAAGAGACCCATATTCATCTAGAAAGAAGGAACTGTGCGCATAGAGAATATGCATGTAGTGTGTTATATGAGTTTCCCCCCAAGCATCGATCATTTCTTCTGTGAATCTGTCAATCGAAGTCTTGAATGTAGCTATCTCTACTTCATCAAGATACGGGCGCTCAAGAAGCCTCATCATCTCATCACAAGCTTCCCACACATGTGCACGCTTCAATCCTAGTGTCGCCTCATTGCCTCGATAGGTTGTTACATCACAAATCTGCTTCCATAATTCAAAATGTGTATGGCTTTGAGCCTCACCATAGTTTGAGAGCAGGTGTCTTGCTTTTGCACCACCCATACATATCTTATTAGGGTTATCTTGGGTACTTGATGGGTTTTTGCGATCCTTAGAGAGGGTGACAGCACCTGCGTGAAGCCCCACAGATGATAAAACAACTTCAAGCTCTTGGATGCCCTGTTCTCGCCGTGACTCTGGCTCCATGTTCCAAGCATAATTGATGTGGAGCATCAACAATTTGTCCAGAATTCTAAGTCTTGTGTGCAAGGTACACACATGTACTCGCGACAGTGGAATTGAAAGAATAGGGTTCCAAGTAGCATCCTCCTCTACGCGAGATGGTGCCTTGCTTTGATTGCAGCTCATAATTCCATTGAGCCAGACGTGCATACCCTTCCCTTTTTGTAATTGATTTGAGCCCTTTGCACTTGCCTGCTTACGACCTTTCACCTTGGTTGCTTGTTTGGCCTTCCCCACTGCGACACTTGGCATCCTTGGATGACAACAAAAGATGCATGGAAACAAAGTGTTAGCATCGCTTTTAGTTCCCATTGAGGGTCTTGAGATCACCACCAAGGTGCCACTCTATTTCAAAGTGACCAGTGCCAGGCACATGCAAGACTTCACCATTTGATTGCCTGTGTATCACTCCTTGAATACCTATACGGGTGAAGTACCATCTCAGATTTTCATGGTCCTCGTGCGGAAGGGTCCATGCCGCCTGCCACCATATGTTCTTCTCAGACTGCACTCCAAAGTAATCTTGCTTGCATCGCTTTGTGTGCAAGTTATTCTCTGCATCACCTGTTTCATCTTCACCGTCTGAGCTCTTTCGCTTCAATGCCCTGCTCATGAGTGTCAGACTTGTACGTTCCACCCTTTGGCCCTTTACAACCTGACATTCATCCAATTTGAGGACAAATATAGCCTTTCCATCCATCTCCTCTAATGTCATATCATAAAACTGATAAAAAACAGAAGCAGGAGAGAGCACACACAAGAGAAGCAAACCCTAATCCATATCCATCAATCATAAAGAAGGAGAGAAGCCATAGTCACCATCTCTCTCACACACACAAAGGAGAACACAACATAGTGTTATGTCCACACTACAAAGTAAACCTAATGTAATGTCCACACACACATGACCAGCTGGACGCGGTCATAAACACACCACACGATATCTATCTACCATACTGTCACTCTGTCAGCACCCATGTGCTATCCTCCAGCTGTATACGAGCTTGACATTTCTGTTGAGATATCGAGCTCTAGTGAGGCGGTGGACACTGATGACCCGCCTGGGGGATAGGCCCCGCACTTACACCACTGGCATGGTTGGTGAGATCTTGGGTGATATACGACCAGTGGGATGACAGGCTGTGTGACAGCCACTCTAGAGACTGGCATAGTTATAGCGCCAGCTCATTTAGTCGGGTTCACACTATAGAGAACCCGTGTATGTATTTGGTTGAGTACCTTTCATATTGTGTGTACTCTTATCTTTGTATATGGTGTGTTGAGTGTTGAGTAGAGAAGAAGAAGATTTTCAGCCTCTCACCTTGTGTGTTCTCTATTAGGGTTTGTGAGTGTGTGTGTGTGCTTGCAGGAGCTCAAGCTCTCTTCCCCCCTGCATCTTTTCATGGTATCAGAGCCTGGTTCGTGCTAAGGGCTGAGCTGCAAGCAAGAGAACCACAGGAAGCGGTACGAGGGTAAGAGCTTCAATTACTCTTCCCTATTGTGTTGGTGACTACACCCTTGTCGGGAGCTCTACGGGAGGCACCGGCAAACGATCTCCGATTGAGGAGCTTTCTTCACGAGAGTGAAGCTATAGGGCAACTATATAGTCCTACGGACTGAAATTTTCGGGCCGAAAACGCGTTTCGGGCGCGTCTGGACCTCCGTTTTTCAAAAAGCAGGCGATTTCGGGCACTGCGGGTAAGTCATCGAGTCTCTGCAGAACTCTGTTTTAAGAACTGCAGGAAGACAGATTGACTGTGCAGACACTGTGGGTGCTGCAAAGAGGTCTACAGTTGCCATTGGGTGTATGTATGTGCATTGAAGTCACTTGTTGTGACATTTGAGAGTACTACAGTACCGCTGCAGAAAATACAGCACTTGTGCAGGAAAAACCAGAGTGCAGTTTTTGGTGAAATTGTGTGTTTGGCAAGATGTCTAATGATGGCATAACACAGATTGTGGCTGAGAAGCTGGATAAGAATAACTTCCATGCTTGGAGGTTCAGGTTAACGAATTTCCTGATGGGAAAAGGCTATTGGGACTACATAGAAGGTGAGCATGAAGAGGCACCGGAGATACCGGATATAAATCCGACTGCTGCAGATGTGAAAGAGTTTAAAGACTGGAACCAAGGAGCCAGGAAGGTTATGTATTGGCTTTCCATTAGTATACAGGACACCATGATTGGGCACATTCAGGATGAGATAGAGGCTACATTTACAGGTTTTTGGAGGCAACAATTTGCACCAATGGACAGTTGCATTTGAAGAGCATTGGAGAGCTCACAGTATTGGCCATCTCAATGGCTATGGAAGAGTTGGAGCAGCGGCAACACCTACCTTCAGAGAAGAGCACAGAGGAGAGAGAGCTCGTGAGAGAAAGACAAAGCAAGCAATGTGCACACGGATTGTGAGTAGTTCACAAGTGCTGAAAAAAAATCAGAATCGGTGACCTATCAAGCTATGCAGGCTATGGGAGAAACCCGCAAGTGTTGCATGAATGAAAAGCTGCGAAGATCAGGGAGAGTGAAGAACCCTGTGCAGAGATTTACATATGATGGTTATGTGGCACATCACTATGCATATATGGCAAAGGTTGTTGAACCCACATGCATTGATGAGGCTGTTGGAAATGTGAATTGGGAGAAAGCTATGGATGAGGAGATGGATGCACTATATGGAAATGAAACTTGGGATTTAGTGCAATTGCCAGAAGGCAAGAAAGCCATTGGATGCAAGTGGGTGTACAAAGTTAAACATAACAGTGATGGAAGCATAAACAGGTACAAGGCTAGATTGGTAGCCAAAGGATATGCGCAGACATATGGGATTGATTATGAGGAAACTTTCAGCCCAGTTGCCAAGATGGCAATGGTGAGAGTTGTGATAGCAGTGGCTGCGTCAAAGAAATGGTCTTTACATCAGATGGATGTAAAGAATGCATTCTTGCATGGGGATTTGCAAGAAGAGGTGTATATGTTGCAGCCACCTGGTTATGAGGATGTGGGTCACCCCGAGCATGTTTGCAGGTTGAAGAAAGCCTTGTATGGCTTAAAGCAAGCACCAAGAGCATGGTCTGACAAGATTTCTGAATATCTTGTCACTATTGGCTTTCATGTAGCTAATGCAGATTTCTCATTATATGTGAGACATGGTGATAGAGGAGTTGTGCTTGTTGTCATCTATGTAGATGACTTGATCATTACGGGGGACCATGATGCAGAGATCTTTGATGTAAAGATCTTGCTAAGACAGAAGTTTGAGATGAAGGATCTGGGGGAGCTCAGATATTTCTTGGGCATTGAGGTGATTAGGTCACCACATGGTATTGGATTACTGCAGAGACAGTATGGCTTGGACATGTTGTCCAAGTATGGTATGACAGGCTGTAAGCCTATTTCTGTGCCATTGGATCAGAATGGCAAGTTGAGTGCAGATTCAGGAGAGATCTTGGAGGATCCTACTATGTACAGACGCATAGTAGGAAGTTTGATCTACATGACAATCACCAAACCAGATTTGAGCTATGCTGTTGGGTTGGTGAGCCAGTTTATGCAGGTTCCACGGAAATCGCATTTGGATGCAGTGAGACGCATACTGAGGTATGTGAAGTCTACTTTACAGTGTGGACTATTCTATGAGACTGGGACAGAGATATGTGTACATGGGTACACAGATGCTGATTGGGCTGGTAGTATCTCAGATAGAAGATCTACCAGTGGATTCATGTTTTCTTTGGGGAGTGCTGCTGTGACTTGGAGCAGCAAGAAGCAGCCTACGGTTGCTCTATCGAGTACAGAGGCCGAGTACAGAGGAGCTGCTATGGCAGCATGTGAGGTAGCTTGGTTGAGAAAGCTACTTGCAGATTTGGGTCTATCAGTGGATAGACAAGTTGTCATTTTCTGTGACAACATTAGCAGTATACAGTTGGCCAGGAACCCAGTCTTTCATGCTCGTACGAAGCACATAGAGGTCCACTACCACTTCGTCAGAGAGAAGGTCTTGGCAGGAGACCTTGACCTTGTTTATGTCAGCACAGAGGATCAGGTAGCTGACATCTTCACCAAAGCATTGGGTACAGAGAAGCTCCGCAGATTCAGGGCTTCGCTTGGTGTACATGAGATGGAGTTGAGCTCGAGGGGGAGTGTTGAGATATCGAGCTCTAGTGAGGCGATGGACACTGATGACCCGCCTGGGGGATAGGCCCCGCACTTACACCACTGGCATGGTTGGTGAGATCTTGGGTGATATACGACCAGTGGGATGACAGGCTATGTGACAGCCACTCTAGAGACTGGCATAGTTATAGCACCAGCTCATTTAGTCGGGTTCACACTATAGAGAACCCGTGTATGTATTTGGTTGAGTACCTTTCATATTGTGTGTACTCTTATCTTTGTATATGGTGTGTTGAGTGTTGAGTAGAGAAGAAGAAGATTTTCAGCCTCTCACCTTGTGTGTTCTCTATTAGGGTTTGTGAGTGTGTGTGTGTGCTTGCAGGAGCTCAAGCTCTCTTCCCCCCTGCATCTTTTCAATTTCAACACTCCCCCTCAAGCTCGACATGTCCATCTCTAGGACTCCCAATCTAGTACGGAAATACTCAAACTTATCCTTACCAAGTGCTTTGGTAAAGATATCTGCAACCTGCTCATTTGTCTGCACATATGTCAAATCAACATGCCCATCTAGCACCTTCTCTCTGATGAAGTGATAGTGGACCTCAATATGTTTGGTCCTGGCATGATAAACTGGGTTGCTAGCAAGCTGAATACTACTCATGTTGTCACAATGAATGACAACTCTCATATCACTCTGTAACCTGACATCATCTAGCAACTTCTTCAACCACATAGCCTCACATGCAGCTATGGCTGCTCCACGATACTCTGCCTCTGTGGTAGATAAAGCAACTGTAGGTTGCTTTTTACTGCTCCAACTCACAGCTCCGCTACCAAGGCTGAAAACATAGCCACTGGTAGACCTCCTGTCATATGCACTACCGGCCCAATCCGCATCTGTATATCCATAGACATGCATGTCTTTTCCTGCCTCATAGAAAAGACCATAATGCACGGTAGTTTTGACGTATCTCAGAATACGTCTCACAACATCCAAGTGAGGTTTACGTGGACTCTGCATAAACTGACTCACCAAACCAACTGCATAACTGAGATCTGGCCTCGTAATGGTCATGTAGATAAGGCTACCAACCATTTTCCTGTACATGGTGATATCATCAAGCTCATCACCCAAATCAGCCCTAAGCTTCATGTTTTGCTCTAATGGTGTCAACATTGGTTTGCATGCTGTCATACCATACTTTGCCAGCATGTCAAGTGCATATTGCCTTTGCACCAACCATATACCCTTGCTTGTTCTAATCACCTCAATGCCAAGAAAGAACCTTAAATCACCAAGGTCTTTCATATCAAACTCTTTGCATAAAGAGGCCTTAACCTCATCAATGCCTTTCCCACAATCACCTGTGATAATCAAATCATCAACATAAATGACTATCATCACGATACCATCATGTGTCTTCTTCACATAAAGTGAAGAGTCTGCATTTCCAACCACAAATCCAATACTGACAAGATATTTGCTGATCTTGTCACTCCAAGCACAAGGTGCTTGCTTCAAACCATAGATTGCTTTCTTTAACCTGCAAACAAAAGTCGGATATTTTGGATGTACATATCCTTCTGGCTGTTCCATGTACACCTCTTCTTGTAGTTCACCATTCAAGAAAGCATTTTTTACATCCATTTGATGTAAAGCCCAACCTTTTTGTGCTGCTAGTGCAATGATAGACCTCACTGTAGCCATCTTAGCCACTGGGCTGAAAGTTTCATCATAATCAAGACCATAAGTTTGTGCATATCCTTTAGCGACCAGCCTTGCCTTATGTCTCTCTAGGCTGCTATCTGACTTGCACTTTACCTTATACACCCATTTGCAACCAATTGCATTCTTTCCTTGAGGTAACTCAGCCAATTCCCATGTATCATTTTTGTCCAAAGCATCCATCTCTTCATCCATGGCTTTCTCCCATACATGCTCTCCAATAGCCTCTGTATAGCATGTAGGTTCCACATGCTTTACCATAGATGTCATGTATGCATAGTGCATAGCAAAATCTCTATATGTCAATCTTTCAACTGGATATCTGACTCTCTGGGATCTCCGCAATGCATAGTGCATAGCAAAATCTCTATATGTCAATCTTTCAACTGGATATCTGACTCTCTGGGATCTCCGCAATGCATGCGGGTCACTCTGTACACCTGTAACTCTAGCATGTGGTGGCACATATCTGTCTTGCCTAGCACCAGGTGTGCGTAAAATAGGTATACCGAGCTCCTCATCGAGACTCTCAGAACTAGATGACTCATAACCTGTGATTCCAATTCCTTCGACTTTCTTCTTGCCTTTATCCATAGCACTACTCCCCCAGTGCTCACACTCTCATGCCTCAAACGACCTGATCATGGACGTACACTGCTACTCTCAGCTTCTGCTGCTGCTGGCCCAGACATAGTAGTAGAACTAGAACTTGCTTGTGATGGCAAGTTCACAGGCATATTAGCCTCAAGTGAGTCAATGACTCCCTCATCTTTTGCTTTGTACCAACTAGCAAGCTCATCAAACACCACATCTCGTGAGATGACTACTTGTCTAGTTTGAGGGTTATAACACTTGTACGCCTTTCGATCCTGTGCATATCCAACAAATACACATTTCTCTGCCTTAGGATCCAACTTCCGTCTTCTTTCATCAGGCACATGGACATAAGCTACACATCCAAAGACTTTGAGATGTCCAATGTCTGGCTTGTAACCTGTAAGCCGCATCTCTGGCGTGCTTCCATGAATGGCTGCTATAGGTGTTTTGTTCAGGATATACACTGCAGTAGCACATGCTTCTGCCCAATAGTAATCTGGCATGCTCTTTTCATTGAGCATTGCCCTTGCCACTTCACATATGACTCGATTCTTTCTCTCAGCCACACCATTTTGCTGAGGTGTATACCTGCATGTCAACTGTCTTCTTATCCCATGCTTCCGCAAGAAATGCTCAAAAGCTTTTGAGGTGTATTCACCACCTCCATCTATTCTCAAACATTTAATCCAACAGCCATATTTCTTTTCTACAAGAGCTTTGAAATCCATGAACTTTTCCAATACTTCACTCTTCTCTTTCAAAAAGTATATCCATGTCATCCTGCTGAAGTCATCTATAAATGTCACATAGTATAGACTTCCTTTGATAGATGGATTTTGTGCAGGGCCCCATACATCACTGTGTACTATCTCAAGTGGCTTGTTACTCATATTTCCTTCTCTAGGAAACCTCAACCTTGCCTGCTTTCCAAACTGAGAGGCTTCACAAACATGCATATGTCCATCATATTTGAATCGAGGCAATCCACTGACAATGCCTCTTGTTTGCATGTTCTTTAATCTCTGTATATTGACATGTCCAATCCTCTTGTGCCACATGTCAATGTCCTGCACAATCCCATTGCTCTTTGAAAACATGGCTGAGCTCAATTCTGGTATGCCTGCATCCAATTTGAACAACCTTCCTTCCTTCTTGCCCTTGGCAATCAATCTACAGCCATGCTTAAAGTCTTCCACAAAACAGCCATTCTCATTGAATCTTACTTGTAATCCCTGCTCAACCATTTGGCCTACTGATGCCAAATTCTTTGTGATGGATGGTACATATAACACTTCTGACATATTCTTCACATTTCCATCATGCATCCTCAAAGGCACACTGCCAACATGTGTTATAAGATGCTGAGTATCATCTCCTGTGACCACATAACCATTTGTATCCAATGGTTGCATCTTCTCAAACCACTCACCATGACATGTCATGTGGTTTGAGGCACCTGAATCCATATACCATGACTCATCTCCAGCATTCTGATAATCCATTGTCCCCATAATGTGCTTCATCGCAAAAAGATGATTTGAACTCCCATCATTGTTACTGGTACATGCATAATTTCCATGTTGTGGTCTTCCATTCCTCACATCATTCTGCTTTTTGTAACAATCTTTTGCCATATGTCCAAGTTTGCCACAATAGTGGCATTCAATCCCATTCAAATTTTGTTGAGGACCTTGCCATCGTCCTCTACCACGAGCACCTGTTCCAAATCTCCCCCTATGGGATTGAAATCCACGACCTCCACGTGATCCAAATGATGACTGTGAATTCTGAAAATTCTGATTTGATTGTGGTTGATTAGACCTGTCATTCCAACCACGTCCTCCACGGCCTCGAGGGGTAAATCTCCCCCTGCCTCGAAAGCCTCTAGATGAGTAAAAAGCCTGATTCCTTGCATGCTCATCATTGCTTGACGAGGATGCACCACCTGTAACACTCATACCACCAAGGCCAAGCTTCAATTCTTCCACAATGAGCAATGACACAAGCTCATTAAAGTCTGGCATTCCTCCCAACCTTACTAAGATGGAAGTGTCAAAAGATTTGTATTCTTTGCCTAAACCACGCAATGTGAGAGCAACCAAATCATCATCATCCATTGGGGCATGGATTGATGACAAGGAATCTGCATAACCCTTGATTTCCTGAACATACTCATGTATACTCCTATTCCTTCGTGTTACACTGTGAATCTGTTGCTTTAGTTGTATCTTCCTTGCACCAGTGTCTGTCTCATACATTCGGCACAATATACCCCATGCTTCTTTCGGTGTATCTGCATCTTGGATGTGAATAAGCAAGGCATCTGTTACACATATTGAAAAATAATGCAACACTTTCGAAGACCGCTCTACCCATTGCTTGTGAGCCAACAACTGAGCATTATTTGGTTGAGGAGGTAGGAATGGCTCCGGGTCTTCATCCGACACAAGGCTCCACAATCCTTTGCCTTTCAAAAAACTTTTCATTCGAAACTTCCACACTTGGAAGTTAGTTCTGTCAAGCTTCTCTCCAACAATTTGTACTGGGCCATCTCCCATTTTGAATACCTGTGATGTACCCTGATGTAACACTCTTCCCGATGCTTTCCAAAGCTCCAAATGATTATGAACCAAGCTCAATATGTGCTATACATATGCATTCACACCACAAATGACTTCATGTTGCATAAGAACTTCATTTGTATCATCAAAATTGAAAAAGGGTAAAGTTGAATTTTCTGGTTTTTTTCTCGCCAGTAATTTCTCGCCAGTAAACCAGTCAAAGATTATGCTCTAAATCCTTCAAATCTTGTCCAAATGCAATGATTCAACTTGCATTGGCTTCCCAACACATTTCTCCAACATATCCTAGAAGGGTTTGATCAAATTCTTCAAGGTGAATGAGAACCACCAATTTTTGTAGCTCCCTGGTTTGCCTTTTTCTACATCTGTCAGGTACCACCTCTCACTAAAAATGCTCTATCTCCTTCAAATCTTATCCAAATTCAAAACTTTTTGAATCAAAATTTTAGCAACTCATAGGAATCTAGTTGTACCAAAGGAATTAGGCCAATTTGATATAGACAAGGATTAATGCCTTGATTAATACTGCTCTGTTTCTGGATAGACTTTCTGCAAACCTGCACACCTCTGATAAATTACTTCAATGAGCTCCAAATACATCAAATGAGCTGCAACCAAGTATCACAAGGCCTTAGCAATGTCTTTGCTAAACTCCCCAATCTTTGAATGGCATCAAATGGATTAGAAATGAGTGAATGGCATGATATCTAATGAGACTATCCAGAATTCTGCACAGAGATGTGCCGCCTGCTCCTGGGGCCTGTAGAGAAGGGGTTTTTCACAATTGAGTTGATAAGCTTCTTAGCAATGACCTAATGCATCATGGGTATGAAGGGTTTGGCTCAATTTTGCTTCAATCTTCCGCATTCGATCCTCCACCGAGCATATGTTCTCTGTTTTTGTAGGGTCCAAAAAACCAGAATTTTTTTCTTCACAAATTGCCTGTAATGCATCAATTTTCCATGCAATGACTTGCCCCAAAGTTGCTAATACATGTGTTCATTCACAATACATGAGAGCCTCAGTGTTTGCTTTGCATTTGATCCAATACATTTGCCAAGACACACTCCTTCATAAGCTTTCCATTAAAGCTTCAAAACAGAAATTTTCTGCTTGCTTTTGCACCTTTAATCTTCTCTTACACTTGCTCTTGATACCTGCAATCCGCAGAGGGCGTCTTGCTACACTTACCAATGGTCCTTAGCTCTCAGATCTGATGCCGGTGTGTGCTCCACAGCTAGGCTCCTTTGCTCCAAGCTCCAATGGCTTCCTTCACAGCTTTTTCTTCTTCTTCCCTCTTCTGTCACTCACTCTCACAACACAGCTAATGAGATCTAGGCTCTGATACCATGATAAAAAACAGAAGCAGGAGAGAGCACACACAAGAGAAGCAAACCCTAATCCATATCCATCAATCATAAAGAAGGAGAGAAGCCATAGTCACCATCTCTCTCACACACACAAAGGAGAACACAACATAGTGTTATGTCCACACTACAAAGTAAACCTAATGTAATGTCCACACACACATGACCAGCTAGACGCGGTCATAAACACACCACACGATATCTATCTACCATACTCACTCTGTCAGCACCCATGTGCTATCCTCCAGCTGTATACGAGCTTGACATTTCAACAAAAACTGAATCATAGCTCGTTGAAGCACCTCCACCTCGACGTAAACATTGTTAAACTTGTTGTAAGCAAAATCTTTTGAATTTGACATTGGCATGCTACCATCCACCCATCTGTAGCCGCCTAGCAAGACGGCAATATTGTTGTTTGCTGACTTCCTTGCCATAACTATACTGTATGGTGTTGGAAGTATAGATCGTGTCATTCCTTTGCCTCGTAGACGTGCTGTGATGCAAGTATACAAAGCCCTGTATCCCTTATCACTGATACCTGCTGTGTCGCACACAGTGAGCATATCAATGGGACTGACAATCTACTCGAATTCCTTGAGAAAATACTTTTGAATCCTGTCACGCAATGCACCATTTACTGGATTGGTTATCATATTGATTACTTTCTGCTCTGGAATAATGTGCTCAAGGATAGACTCCTCAGTATTGGAACAACCTAATATTGCTTTAGCACATTCCCTGGACATCACATAGTTCAGAGTCAATGACATAACTATATGAAAAAGGAATGTAATGCTAGTTTTGAAGCTGTGATTACCTTGTTTGACGCACACGTCGCTTGCGAGCCCCCCCATCTTTGGAAAGAAGACTCAGAGGCTTGCGCTTTCGCTGCCTTGCATTATATCCCACGGGGAGGTGAGTGAAATGATCGACACGTCGGCGAAGGTTCCGAGTTGAGTTTCGAAGATGGAGATAGTTCTCTATAGCTCGATCCCTGCTTTCCACACCTTCATCAAGCTTCATCTTTTGCTCTGCATCCTCCTTCTCTATATCCTTGACTCGAGCCAGCATATGTTCCTTTGTGGCCATGAAAGTTGACGCACATTCTTCCTTTTCTGCCTTGCATAATTTTAGAAGCTTCGTGAGGTGATTTTGATTTGAGAGTTCCTGCAAGTACAAAGAATAAAGCCTCTGACAGTACCCTAAGAAACCATTATAACCATCACCCAAGAAGCGTACGACCTGCGTGATATTACGAAAAGGGGGAGGTGCACCAGTCTGTGGATCAAGGGGATAAATGCTTCCATCAGTCCAAAGATCAATGGCTTTTGCACCTTGAAGTCGTAGCACCTCAGCAGGAATACATCCCTTCGTTCGATTACTTCGCATTGTGGCATACTCCTCGTCTAAGTCCACGTGCAAGCGAAACTTTGATTGCTTGTTGGTGATGTCCCGTAGAGCCATTATACCTAGCAAATGGAGATGGAGATGTAGATGGATACAGAGATAGAAATGTGGATGGTGATGGAGATGATGGAGATGGAGGATGGAGGTGGAGGATGGAAATGTGGATGGTGATGGAGGAGATGAAGATGGAGATGGTGATGGAGATGGAGGTGGAGGAGATGCAGATGGATACAGAGATGGAAATGGAGGCCTTGAGGAGATAGATATGGAGAGCTTGCTAGTGATGGAGATGGAGAGCTTCAGCTTGCAAGGATGTGTAGATCTGTACCTTCACAGGAGGGGATGGTGAGCTCTTCCATGAGAGCTGGTGGAGAAGATGATAGATATGGAGAGCTTGCTAGTGATGGAGATGGAGAGCTTCAGCTTGCAAGGATGTGTAGATCTGTACCTTCACAAGAGGGGATGGTGAGCTCTTCCATGAGAGCTGGTGGAGAGGATAATGGAGTAGGAGGTCCAAATCTGTAGGCCATGGCTCCTAGAGAGAGAAAAAGAAGCCCTTACCCAAGTA
This sequence comes from Cibotium barometz, assembly GCF_041138505.1. NCBI lineage: Eukaryota > Viridiplantae > Streptophyta > Polypodiopsida > Cyatheales > Cibotiaceae > Cibotium > Cibotium barometz. Next base: position 44,057,606 of record NC_141050.1, read on the forward strand.
AAACACCCTAAACGCGTTTTAGAGAGAGAGTGTAGAGAGAGAGTGGGATCTGCAGCACCTCCAAAAAGGGAGGGAACAAAGTGACAAAAATTTTCAAACATTCTTTGTGAAAGGTACTTCACTACAAGACAAAAAGGCAGTTAGGTCCATATTCCTTCCCAAGGACAGAAGATCTAATGATTAGATCACCTTTTGGCCTATTTTCTTTTTTGTAGAAAAGGAAAAATGCATTTTCAGGCCTAGGCCACTAGCTTGGTCAAAGCTTGATTAGCATTTTAAGCATTTCACTAAGTGTCTAAATAAAAGGGCCCAAGAAGACCCCAAACAAGTCCTAATGTCTAGTGGAGCATGGGTTAGGATTAACCTTAAGGGTTAAGGTTAGGATCAGGCATCCAAGGGTCACACATCGGAAATGAAGAGTCAAGAGTCACTTGAGGGCCCTCCTATATAATAGGGGCATAGGGCACACTCAAGGGAGGCTTGGATGCTTGGAGGCTTGGAGGCTTAGGCTATGGTCACTTGTGCAAAGGACCATATCTACTCACCTACCATTTCACACTATAGCTACATGCTATTGGATTGGAGTTATACCTCTTGATGGTATGGGACATCAAGGTAAAGGTATGATGTATTTCATTTTATTTCATGTGTGCATCCCTTGGGCTCGGGGGGGGTGGTCAAGTGGATGAGTTTATGCCTGATTTATGTATGTTTTTGCATAACAATTATCTAGAGAGATCTTAGGGTTTAACATATACTATCCTATTGGACAAAGTTTTCTCAGACAGATTCACATTTCGGGCGTGTTACGGGCACCATTTCATCACTACAAGGTATTTTCGACAGTTTTCTAGAAGTTTTGGGGGTAAAGAACAGTTTCTACTTGAAATCTAGTTATTACAGTGCAACAGTGCATTTTGGAAGTGCAAAAAGGGTTTGCACATGTATTGTTGATATTGGGTGTATGTACATGTACTCTAGACACATTTGGTTACACACAGGCTGTGCTGAAGTACCGCTGCTACAGCAATTACCGGAGATATTATTGTATTACAGGTTGTATATAGAAGTTGTCTATTTTGCAGGTTATTTAATTGTTGCAGGAAAACATGTCTAACGGAATTAATCAGATTGTTAGTGAGAAGCTGGATAAGAATAACTTCCATGCCTGGAAGTTCAGAATGACCAATTTCCTAATGGGTAAAGGATTTTGTGATTATGTAGAAGGAGACAATGAGGAGCCTCCAGAGTTATCTCTAAGGAGAATGCCACTTCAGCAGATATAAAGGCATTCAAGGATTGGAATCAGGGTTCAAGAAAAGTCATTTACTTGCTTTCAATTAGTGTCACAAACACTATGATAGGACACATACACGATGCAAACACTCCAACAGTTGCATGGCAGAATCTGGTTCAGATGTTCCCCAGACTAACACAAAGGTAAGGAAGTTGCAGTTAAAGCAAGAGTTGCATACTGTGGAAAAGAAAAGCATGTCCATCAATGAATATGCCTTAAAGATCAAGCATTGTTGAATTCCTTGGGTCTATCAATGTATCAGTTGGAGGATGATGATTTGGTGAGTGTCTATCTGAATGGGCTTGGCAAAGAGTACAAGCCATTCAAGACCTCCATTGCAGTTAGGGAAAATATTCCTGACTTTCGGGACTTAATATCTATGCTGATCATAGAAGAAAAGGCTTTAGGTGAGGATTCTTCTTCACAAAGAAAGAACACATCGGAATAGGCCTTCTACTCTAATTCACGTAGAGGCAGAGGTAGAGGCTGTGGTCGAGGCCAAGGTGGTGGCCGACAAGGAAATCAGAATTCTAGACAACAACAGTCCAATGATTCACAGCAGCAATCATATACAGGTGGAAGAAGCCAGCCTAGAGGTAGGGGAAGCCAAAGAGGCCGAGGTGGTTGGTAAAGAAATCAAAATGCAAATAGTATAGAGTGCTATTACTGTGGCAAACCAAGACACATGCAAAGGAGTACTACAACAAAAAGCAGAATGACATTAAAAGTGGGAAGTTGCATTAAGGCAACTATGCATCATCTAGTAAACATGGAGGTGATGACAAAAGTGAGCAGATGCAGCACATGCTTAGTTCCATAATAAGGGATGTGTTAGGATCTCAAGATATATGGTATGTGGATTCTGGTGCCTCTAACCACATGACAGTCATGCTGAGTGGTTTAGAGTTATGTAAAAAATGGAAAAACCAGGTTATGCAGAAACAGGCGATGATATTGCACATCCCATTACGCATGTTGGTAAAGTGCCATCGTTTATGCAAGATCGTTTATGCAAGATGCAAAATTGAAGTACTTGGCTGGTGTTCTTCATGTTTCAAATATTACAAAGAACCTGGTTTCTGTTGGATAGATGGTTGAGTAGGGTATGCAAGTGAGGTTTAATCCTCAAGGATGTTTTGTGGAAGACTTCAAAAATATGTTTCGCTTGGTTGCAAAGGGTAATAGAAATGGCAAGATGTTTACTTTGGATGTGAACATGCCTGAGATAAAGGCAGCCATGTTTGTGCATGAAACACATGTCATTACAGATATTCACATATGGCACAAGCCCATTGGTCATGTGAATGTATAGTGATTGAAGTCTATACAGGCCCAAAATATTATTGCAGGTTTGCGAAAGTTTAAGGTTGACGATATGCATAAAGTATGTGAACCATGCCAACTTGGTAAGTAGGCCAAACATGCTTTCCCACATGAAAAGCATGTTAGTGCAAGGCCATTGGATGTCATACATTCAAATGTATGGGAACCGACCAAGATTGCAACAATTGCAGGTTGCAGGTACTATGTTGCATTCATTGATGAGGAAAGTGTGGGTTTATTTCATGAAGGAGAAAAGTGAGGTGGTTGCTCACTTTCAGAGATTTAAAGCCTTGGTCGAGAAGGAAAAAGGCATGCAAATAAAATGCCTAATATTAGGTGGTGGGGGAGAATATTTCTCCAATGAGTTTAGCGATTTCCTGAGAAAGTAGGGAATCAAGAGGTAGTTTTACGTGCAGGTACACTCCGCAACAAAATGGTATTGCAAAAAGGAAAAACAAGCACATTGCAGAAGTGGCATGTGCCTTGATGGCTAAAAAGAATATACCACATCACTTTTGGGCAGAAGCAGTAGCAATTGCTGTGTACATTATGAACAGGACACTCACTGCAATTGTTCATGGTATGACTCCTAAACAGAAGTTTACAGGCATAAGACTGGATGTGTCTCACTTGAAAGTGTTTGGGCATATTGCATATGTACATGTTCCCGATGAAGTGAGAACAAAGTTGGATCCCAAGGCAGAGAAATGCATTTTCATTGGTTATGCTATGGAGAAAAAAGGTTATAGATGCTATAACCCTACCACTCATGAGATGCAAGTAAGCAGAGATGTTCTCTTCGATGAGATAAGTAGCTGGTATGCACCAGTAGTAGTGAAGGCAACAGAAGATGCAGATGTAAGAAGTGCTTATGTTGCACCACATGTAAAGTAGCAATCTTACGTGTTGAGTGGACCTAGGGAGTTCTCAAGCAGTGGATCCAATGTTAGCCCATGGTCACGGAGGTTGAGAAATGATGTAGGTACACATGTATCACAGAAAGGGAAGGAAAAGGTAGATCAACCTTTTGTGCTTGATCTGTCAGCAGGTCACTCATATGTGGATGGTGACTCTAGTGGTTCTAAGAAGAGCCTTAATAAGGAGCTTGGCATTCCGTTTGTGGTTACTCCTAGTGTAAGGAGAACCAGGGTTGTTTTGAGGACACCTAGCAGTGATGCAGGTGTATGTAGGTCTATGAGGGTTAGATACCCTATGAACAAGTTGAGATATGATGGATATACAGCCCATCATTATGCTTACATGGTAAAAGCAATACAAGAGGTTGAGCCCACTTGCTTTGAGCAGGCAATTGGAAATAAGAAATGGGAAGATGCCATAGATGAGGAGATGGCAGCATTGGATGCAAATGCAACATGGGAGTCAATCCTTCGCCTAAGGAAAAGAAGGCAATTGGATGTAAATGGGTGTATAAATTCAAGCACAATGTTGATGGTTCAGTGAGCAGGTACAAGGCAAGATTGGTTTGCCAAGGGCTATGTGGAGACTTATGGCGTAGACTATGAGGAGACATTCAGCCCGGTTGTAAGAATGGCAACTGTGAGAGCTGTCATTGCTATGGCTATAGCGAAGGGTTGGTATTTACATCAAATGGATGTAAAGAATGCCTTCTTGCATGGTGATTTGAAAAAGAAGAAGTGTACATGATGCAGCCACCAGATTATGACAGTGATGCACATCCAGATTTTGTGTACAAGTTACGTAAAGCCTTGTATGGCTTGAAGCAAGCACCCAGAGCATGGTCAAACAAGATCGGGGAGTGTCAAGCTTGTTACCATTGGATTTCAGATATCCAATGCAGATTCTTCACTATATGAGAAAAAGACAGATAGAGGGATCATGATATTAGTCATCTATGTGGATGACTTGATTATCACTGGTGATAGTGATGCAGACATACATGATGTCAGGATGCTTTTGATGCAAAAGTTTGAGATGAAAGATTTGGGTGAGCTGCGGTATTTCTTGGGCATAGAGGTGGTGAGATCACCTCATGGCATTTTGCTATTTTTGCAGAGGCAGTATAGCTTGGACATGTTGTCCAAGTATCGTATGACAGGCTATAAGCCTATTTCACTGCCACCATTGGAGCAGAACACAAAGCTTTCCATAGATACAGGTGATCTTTTAGAGGACCCCATTACATACAGGCGCATAGTGGGTAGTTTGATTTACATGACCATTGCAAGGCCACACTTGAGCTATGTTGTTGTACTTGTGAGTCAATTTATGCAAGCCCCTAGGAAGCCACACTTGGATGCGGCTAGACGGATCCTCAGTTACATAAAATCCACAGTTGGTTATGGACTTTTCTATGAGGATGGTACAGAGATACAGTTGCATGGGTACACAGATGCTAATTTGGCTGGTAGTATTGCAGACATGATATCTACCAGTGGTTTTATGTTCTCATTTGGGAGTTCTGCTGTGAGTTGGAGCAATAAGAAGCAGCCAACAGTTGCCTTGTCGAGTACAGAGATAGAGTACAGGGGTGTTGCTGGCAGCTTGTGAAGTAGCTTTGTTTCAAAAGCTACTTGGTGACATGGGAGAGCCTGTTGATAGGGAAGTTGTCATATGTTGTGACAACATGAGTAGCATACACCTGCCCAATAACCCAGTATATCATGCTAGAACGAAGCACATTGAGGTGCATTATCACTTTGTAAGGGAGAAGGTTCTAGGAGGAGATGTAGATCTAGTATATGTCAGCACAAAGCATCAAGTGGCTAACATCTTTACGAAGGAATACACAGATGCTAATTTGGCTGGTAGTATTGCAGACATGATATCTACCAGTGGTTTTATGTTCTCATTTGGGAGTGCTGCTATGAGTTGGAGCAATAAGAAGCGGCCAACAGTTGCCTTGGAGCAATAAGAAGCAGCCAACAGTTGCCTTGTCGAGTACAGAGATAGAGTACAGGGGTGTTGCTATGGCAGCTTCTAAGGTAGCTTTGTTTCAAAAGCTACTTGGTGACATGGGAGGGCCTCTTGATATGGAAGTTGTCATATGTTGTGTGACAACATGAGCAGCATACACCTGCCCAATAACCCAGTATATCATGCTAGAACGAAGCACATTGAGGTGCATTATCACTTTATGAAGGGAGAAGGTTCTAGCAGGAGATGTAGATCTAGTATATGTCAGCACAGAGCATCAGGTGTGGCTAACATCTTCACGAAGGATTTGGGCACAGAGAAGCTCCACAAGTTTAGGAGCTTACTTGGAGTGTAGTGTGTGGAGTTGAGCTCGACGGGGAGTGTTGAGATATCGAGCTCAACTAGTGCTACGACGGGAGACATTGATGACCCGCCTGGGTGATAGCTTCCACATCCACACCACTGGCATGGTTGGTGAGATTATGGATGATATGCGGCCAATGGGATGACAGGCTGTGTGACAGCCATTTTGGATTACTAGAGACTAGCATAGTTATAAGGCCAACTCATTTAGTCGGGTTCACATTATGGATCGACCTTGTATGTTGTAGTACTAACCCATATAGTGTGTACTCTTATCTTTATGTTATGTTGGCTGAGTAGAGAAGAAGAAGATAGAAGAAAATTCAATTATCCATCTCTCTCTTATGTCTTGCTCTCTCTTGTGTCTTGCTCTCTCTTGTGTGTGTGTGTTTTCTTGCTTGGGTTTGAAGCTCTCCCTCTCCCCCACATTCTCTTTAGAGATACATGGACATACATTTGTCACATGGCATCAGATGCACTACTAGTAGTCAGATCCGCCCTTCCTCTCATTATTGGCTAAGGATTATCCATCTCTCTCTTATGTCTTGCTCTCTCTTGTGTGTGTGTGTTTTCTTGCTAGGGTTTGAAGCTCTCCCTCTCCCCCACATTCTCTTTAGAGATACATTGACATACATTTGTCACATGGCATCAGATGCACTATTAGTAGTCAGATCCGCCCTTCCTCTCATTATTGGCTAAGGATTGAGACAGGTAGATAGGGACCATAGAGAGTACCGATAGAGCAGCATATATGTCAGCTACTAGAGCCAGAAACAGAGGAGAACTACATCTATCGATGCCTTGTGTACTATGAGATTAGAGGGAGGTTCCATTGCCTTTTCAGAGAGGGGTTCGGCCCCCTTGCTAGAGTGATGGACTACAATGACCAGACATTCCTAGGACTTTTTCTACTAGAGATACACCAACATAGAGAGACTCTCATACATGGAGTAGTAGCACACATAGGTCTTGTGTAGAGACAGCTTACTGATTTCTTTGAGAGAACCACTTTAGCATAACAGAGGGAGGGTCAAAACACAACTGCATCTACATCCAGAGGGGTCACTCTTGAGCGTGCCTCTCAGCTAGGTCGGGACAAACGCCCTAGACCTCAGGGTATCCATAGCATATCCAAATGGCATGGGAGGATTAGAGAGATAATCGCAAATCACCAGCAGATACCCTACAAGCAGTTCACCTTGAGGGAGGTTGTCTTCATGCTTCAGTGACCTATGAGGGATTTCATCCATTGAGGGCCCATTTATACCCTCACACATTCATGAGCCTCACGCACTGAGAGATGTCTCTGTGTGGACACTTTCATCCCCTCTTAGTAGCTTCCCGGGTTTCCCATGTTTCCCATTTTCCCATGTCACTCTTGATCTCTAGATCTATAGATCTTTAGATCTTTTCTCACTTTTTTATGTTACACACCACTGACATTTGTACTTCATCTGACCAAATTATTTGTAGCTTTTGGTCTTATAGGTCATTTTGGCCTTTCAAAGATGTTAATACAGATTTCATTTTCATTTTTAGATTTTCTCTCCTTTTTCATAATAGAAGATATATTACCAAAATTACTTTACAAATGGCCACATGGCCGCCATGTGATGTACTAGATTTACTCCAAACCACAGGTGTAGCTCGAAGTACCCTCATCCAATATATAGCCGTGTCATTCTCCACCAGATGAGCTGACCGCAAGGAAGAGACTTGCCACAATAGTACCCTTTGTGAGCTATAATACCCACTTTTGCATTAAATATGAAGGCATTCCTAGTTAACCAGATATGCCACAAACCTGTCCAACCTGAAAAAATGAAAGAAAACTAAATGTTCTGGGTTATCTGGCCCATTCAAAATCTTGCTAAAAATCCACTCTTTAACCTTTAAGGGCCTATCTATCAATGGAATCCATACGCAAGAAAGAAATCCCACACCTTCTTTGCCACCGGACATGAAAAGATGTGAGCATGTTTCCAAAACACACAATTACTAGAAGCAATCTGCTTTCAAAATTGGTCCCCCGATGGTAGGCCTTCAACTAACATACGTCATGGAATCTTAGACCACCAGCCCTATAAGATTGCTTCCTTCCACTAGGCCCTACTTTTTTTTATGTTCCATACCCTATTAGCCTTCTAAGTGATCCAGCGCATATCTTCCACCATCATATGGTACACTTGATTTCTTGTACAAACAATGTCTTGATGCTTTCTAAATGCCCAATCTAACCAAGGTTGTTGATCCTCCCATTAGGGAAAAACGGGACTCATTATTGGGCCTTTTAGAGAGAAAAATTAGGTGCCCAACCAATGAGTGCGAAGGCTACGTAATGTAGAAATTCCTTAAAAAAGAGATTTTTTTTTTGAAAAAGATCGAATTTGTTGCTCCAAAAAAAATAAGAAAAATGACATTCTCTCTCTTCTATTTCCTCCCGTATGTTAGATGCAATCAACATTAAAGTTTGAAGTAATAAATTTGCCTTTCCTGCCCATTGCATACACACTCAATGTAAGATTCCTCCCTAGCCTCTCAAGATGTCCAACATCTTCCCCTGTAATAAAATCCCTCTTCAGAAATATAAAAGATCTTGTTGGTAATTCTGTTTTTAAATATTTTTGGATGGAAAAATATATCTTCTTATTAAAATAAGTTCCTCCGAAACAAAAGTTCAAAAAGATTTTTAGAAGGTGCATTAGAAATCAAGTATAATCTGTTCAAGAGGCCTTATCCTAGGGAGGTCAAGATTTTTTTGAAATTTTAAATTAAGGTTCCTATGGACCAATAAGATTCATCCAAATGTAGGGAGGAGATAAATGGAAGAATAAAAGAAAAATCTCCTAAAAATGAGTAAATACTCACATAAGATGAAGAGTTGACTAAGGACAAGGTTAATAGTTAAAAAAGAGAGATATTTAGAAGAAATGATGTATTTTTGACACCTCAATATGGGGGAATTCCCCTCATGAAGGAGGCGCCTATTTCACATGTGTGGGAGAGTTTTAAACTCCCAAATAATTGTATATTTTTATCTCTCCTCTCTCCTATTTCAACTAGATCCAAAAAGTGGACTAAACTGATCCAAAAATGGTCAAAAATTGACCAAACTGATCTGAAAAATTCTAGAATCCGTTGGCTTGGTTAGAAGCTCACTTTTTCCTATAAATAGAAACCTTCCCCTTTGTTGAAGCTCAATAGTGTTTTTGCACTGTTACCCTACTTCTCCCAAGAGCCAAAAACTGTGAATTTACTCATAATTCATTAGTTTTTGACCTTCCCTCTTCTAAAGATTGGTGGCCACTCTTGTTTCAAACAAGAGTAGATCCCTCAAACCATCAAGCAAAAGGAAATCTCTCAAATTCTCCTTGTAAGTTGGAGATTCTTCTCTTTTCTATTTCATTTTATGGTTTTTTTTATTTTTGTCCTCTAATATGAATATGATGTTATGCCTCATTGAAAAAAGGTATTTTCCTCTCTTCTTTAGTAAATCCAACCATTCTTTATCCTAGATGAATAAAATCAAGTTTTTTCATAATGTTTCTCTTAAATAAGTAGAAAATGTTTACATTAGAATGATTTAAATACTCTTGGTAAATTTCTAATTAATTTTAAAAAGTTAAAAATTAAAAAATGGTTAGCCATACAAAGGAGGTTATGGCAAAATTTTCTAAAATTGTGTAAAATAAGTTTTACTTTTTTTAATTCAAAAAGAGTATTTCCCATCGTATATGTATTCTTAAAGTGTTATTTTTCATCCTAGGTATAGAAAAATGCATCCAAAAAATATTTTATTAAAAAAAGTGTTACTTTCTTAGAATTAAATTCTATGCATAGAAGGAAGCATATTAAAAATTTTTATATTAAAAGTGTAATTTTCATCATAAATGATTTTTATGCATAAATGGATGCATAAAAGAAATTCTTTTATATTAAAAGAGTGATTTTTATCATAAATGATTTGTATGCATAAATATATGCATAAAAGATTTTTTTTTTATTAAAAGTGTGATTTTCATCATAAATAATTTTTATGCATAAATGGATGCATAAAAGAAATTCTTTTATATTAAAAGAGTGATTTTCATCATAAAAGATTTGTATGCATAAATATATGCATAAAAGATTTCTTTATATTAAAAGTGTGATTTTCATCATAAATGATTTTTTTGCATAGAATGGATGCGTAAAAGAAATTCTTTTATATTAAAAGAATGATTTTCATCATAAATGATATGTAAGCAAAATATATGCATAAAAGATTTTTTTTATTAAAAGTGTGATTTTCATCATAAATGATTTTTATGCATAAATAGATGCATAAAAGAAATTCTTTTATATTAAAAGAGTGATTTTCATCATAAATGAATTATATGCATAAATATATGCATAAAAGATTTTTTTTATTAAAAGTGTAATTTTCATCATAAATGATTTTTATGCATAAAAGGGATGCATAAAAGAAATTCTTTTATATTAAAAGAGCGATTTTCATCATAAATGATTTGTATGCATAAATATATGCATAAAAGATTTTTCTTATTAACAGTGTGATTTTCATTGTTAAAAGTGTGATTTTCATCATAAATGATTTTTATGCATAAATGGATGCATAAAAGAAATTCTTTTATATTAAAAGAGTGATTTTCATTATAAATGATTTGTAAGCATAAATATATGCATAAAAGTTTTTTTTATTAAAAGTGTGATTTTCATCATAAATGATTTTTATGCATAAATGGATGCATAAAGGAAATTCTTTTATATTAAAAGAGTGATTTTCATCATAAATGATTTGTATGCATAAATATATGCATAAAAGGTTTTTTTATATATTAAAAGTATGATTTTTATCATAAATGATTTTTATGCATAAATATATGCATAAAAGAAATTCATTTATATTAAAAGAGTGATTTTCATCTTAAATGATTTTTATGCATAAAATGGATGCATAAAAGAAATTCCTTTATATTAAAAGAGTGATTTTCATCATAAATGATTTGTATGCATAAATATATGCATAAAAGATCTTTTTATTAAAAGTGTGATTTTCATCATAAATGATTTTTTTGCATAAATGGATGCATAAAAGAAATTCTTTTATATTAAAAGAGTTATTTTCATCATAAATGATTTGTATGCATAAAAGATTTTTTTTATTTAAAGTGTGAGTTTCATCATAAATGATTTTTATGCATAAAATGGATGCGTAAAAGAAATTCTTTTATATTAAAAGAGTGATTTTCATCATAAATGATTTGTATGCATAAATAAAAGATTTTTTTTATTAAAAGTGTGATTTTCATCATAAATGATTTTTATGCATAAATGGATGCATAAAAGAAATTCTTTTATATTAAAAGAGTGATTTTCATCATAAATGATTTGTATGCATAAATATATGCATAAAAGATTTTTTTATTAAAAGTGTGATTTTCATCATAAATGGTTTTTATGCATAAATGGATGCATAAAAGAAATTCTTTTATATTAAAAGAGTGATTTTTACCATAAATGATTTGTATGCATAAATATATGCATAAAAGATTTTTTTATTAAAAGTGTGATTTTCATCATAAATGATTTTTATGCATAAAAAAATGGATGCATAAAAGAAATGGTTTTATATTAAAAGAGTGATTTTCATAAATGATTTGTATGCATAAATATATGCATAAAAGATTTTTTTATATTAAAAGTGTGATTTTCATCATAAATGATTTTTATGGATAAAATGGATGCATAAAAGAAATTCTTTTATATTAAAAAACTGATTTTCGTCATAAATGATTTGTATGCATGAATATATGCATAAAAGATTTTTTTTATTAAAAGTGTGATTTTCATCATAAATGATTTTTATGCATAAATGGATGCATAAAAGAAATTCTTTTATATTAAAAGAGTGATTTTCATCATAAATGATTTGTATGCATAAATATATGCATAAAAGATTTTTTTTATATTCAAAGTGTGATTTTCATCATAAATGATTTTTATGCATAAAATGGATGCATAAAAGAAATTCTTTTATATTAAAAGAGTAATTTTCATCATAAATGATTTGTATGCATAAATATATGCATAAAAGATTTTTTTTATTAAAAGTGTGATTTTCATCATAAATGATTTTTATGCATAAATGGATGCATAAAAGATATTCTTTTATATTAAAAGAGTGATTTTTATCATAAATGATTTGTATGCATAAATTAATGCATAAAAGATTTTTTTATTAAAAGTGTGATTTTCATCATAAATGATTTTTATGCATAAATGGATGCATAAAAGAGAAGTTTGATTTTCATCGTAAATGATTTTTATCCATAAATGGATGCACAAAAGAAATTCTTTTATATTAAAAGTGTGATTTTCATCATAAATGATTTGTATGCATAATTATATGCATAAAAGATTTTTTTTATATTAAAAGTGTAATTTTCATCATAAATGATTTTTATGCATAAAATGGATGCATAAAAGAAATTCTTTTATATTAAAAGAGTGATTTTCATCATAAATGGTTTGTATGTATAAACATATGCATAAAAGAAATTCTTTCATGTTAAAAGAGTGATTTCATCATAAATGATTTTTATGATGATAAAAGTGTGACATTCATTAGAATTGAATTTTATGCATAATTAGATGCATATAGAATTTTTTTAATTAAATAAGGGTTCTCTTTAATCCTTTGTTAATTTCTGTAAAAATGAATAAGTAGATAATATGTGAGAGAAAATTCTACCGTTTTATAATCGCTAAGATGGGAATGAGAATATTCAAATAAACTATCAAAGTCGGAGATCGAGATAAATGATGATTTTATTCCTCCTAGGAATTCATGTTTAGTTTAGAAATCTGTAAGCAAATATTCAATGGACGAAATTTAGAAAAAGAGAAATTAAAATATTACCCTTCGAGAAAGATAGTTTAGGAAGAACCTTTCCAAACTCAAACTCTGATTCAATTTCGATCAATGACGATGTGCCCAGTTCAGGAAAAATGCACTCAAGTCACCCACCGAATCTGAAACTAAGTTGAGACCTTTGATTTTGATTTGAGGATCAAGATTACAGAATTCGAGGAATTTTGCTTGGGAATCCAGACCTGTGATCTAGAAGTATTGGGATACGGAATTAAGATATAACCATTGTATTCAAAAACGAAAACAAAACTAAAAACTTACATAGAAACCCTGTTTTCTTACACCAAAATGCTAGAGGGAGCATTTGGCATATGTGTTTCTCTAAGGGAAGTTCGGTTGCAACAGTTGGTGGGGAGTGTTCAAGGGAAAGCTAACGCGGCAAAAACTTGCCCAGGTCTTGACCAGCCTGGGTATGGTGGAAAATGGTGTGCTTCTGGTACGATGGGCGAGGGCTGACGAAGCGGTTCCCTGAGTGAAGTACCAAGACACCTAAGGAGGATCCTGGAGGGTTCTGACCAGGCGATGCACGGGCTCGCGGTGCTTAGGACACCCATGCGTATGTCGTGGAAGATATATATAAATGTTGACGAAATGATTATTGTAATCTGTTTTACTCGATCTCGTTGCTGTGACTAGCTGGTCCCACGGAGAGTCCAGAGTGGTACTCTTTTTTTGAAACAAGGGATTGAATGAAAATTTTGAGTTATGAAATCTGTGACAATATCTGTTTTGTCAATGGATTATTTTTATATTAAAGTTTAAAAAGAGGAGTGTGTGCGTAACTGTTTTCTAAAGCTAAAGTTAAGAAAGGCATTCAATTATGGGTGGGTGAGTACTTGTTTGGTTCTACCAATTCCAGTGGTAGGGTGATGGCTAACCCATGGGCCGGATGGGGTTAGGCTGGAATCAGTAGAGTTTTAATAATCAAACTGAAAAATCTTAGGATTACGCTAGGTTTCGAGTAGTTAGTTAATTCCCTGATAAATTTCTCAATTGAGTGGATCAACGACTGTGCCTGATCTTGATTAGGAAAAAAGCGTTGAATTGCTCAAATGATCAAATTATATCAGCGATAGTTTTCTTCTATCTGGTTTATTCAGGTGAAGGATAGTTTAGGTTTTGATCTCGTTAGAAAAATTCGTTAAGAAAATTCAAAAAGGTGGAATCGTCCCCGCTTTTCGGGCATGGGAAATTTTCTCGATTTCGGTTTTCGAAGTGACCACCGGCCTAGTCTCATGCCTGGATATTCGTGGGCGAGGCCTCGAGTGAGAAACCCTGCCTCGCGCATGAGGGGGCTGCTTCCGCTTTGCTGTCAGCTACCGGGAGTTCGGGGTACGCGGAGGGGGCAAAGGGACCTCATAGTTGGTATCAGAGCTTTGTTGAAAGCTAATAAGGATAAACAAATTCTTATCAGAAATTGATAATAAAAACTCCAAAAAAATCATTTTTCATAATGTATTTTCATTCTGTAAGCTTCTTTAATGAAGAATTTTTAATCAAAGAAATTGTTTTTATCTCATTTCTTCTGCTTCAACTCGAACAAGCCAAGCAAGACTCGCACGCCATTTCGAGGATTTATATTTTCCTAACCCAACGGAGAGACAACAGCATAAGTGGTTTTGCAGGGCAGTATGTCCATGCCTCTTGCGAGTGCCATGCAATGCTGTGGCAGAACCTCTCATTGGCAATGATTCTGTTAAAGCTGAAAATGGTACGTGGCGTCATTCTATATCATTCGACGCCTCGGAATTTCAGACTTTCATGCCAAGTCTACAGACTCCTTAGTTGTTTTATTCCTAAGGAGAAAATAATAGCTCCCTTGTCAGTAAGTGAACGTTTGTATCAGGGCATGGCTATGGCCCAGTACCGTCGTCTTATGCGACTCCCGAGGAGATTTTGAATTCTGGAGCCGAGCTGCTCTATGTACATATTGCAACTTTTATATAAATAAAGAAATGTTTTTCGGAAAAAAATTCCTTGTTGCATAAGTGATTGATGTAGTCAATTTGTAAAGATATTAAAGCTGCCCAGGATCGACAGAAGCAGTATGCAAATAAGAAGAGGACAGACAGAAAGTTTGAAGAAGCAGATATGGTCTTCATTAGAGTACGACCCAAAAGAAGTTCTCTATCTCTTGGGAAATACAAGAAGTTATCCCCCAGATATTGTGGACCATATCTGATTACAAAGAAAGTAGGTGACTTAGCCTACAAGCTTCTTCTGCCTCCTCATCTCAAAGTTCATAATGTATTTCATGTAAGCCTTCTAAAGAAATATGTGCCAAGCCCAAATCATGTGCTTGATGATGAAATCCTAACCTCTTCAACCCAAGGGCAGATGGAACTCCAACCTGAAGAAATTCTTGATGTTCGAGAAAAGATTCTCAGGAATAGAATTCTCAGAGAATTATTGGTAAAATGGAAATTCTATTCTTTTGAAGATGCCACCTGGGAGAATGAAGCCGATCTTTTGCGCGATTACCCCCGGTTTGCGAGAGAGGGCATCTCGCGTTTTTCAAGTGGGAGAGAATGTAAGATTCCTCCCCAACCTCTCAAGATGTCCAGCATCTTCCCCTGTAATCAAATCCCTCTTCAGAAATATAAAAGATCTTGTTTCTTTCAGTTTTGGCCTAGAGAGAGAAAATCTTCTAGAGAGTGGTAATTCAGTTTTTAAATATTTTTGGATGGAAAAATATCTTTTCTTATTAAAATAAGTTCCCCCAAAACAGAAGTTCAAAAAGATTTTTAGAAGGTGCATTAGAAATCAAGTATAATCTGTTCAAGAGGCCTTATCCTAGGGGTCAAGATTTTTTTGAAGTGCACTAAACTGACCCAAAAATGGTCAAAATTTTACCAAACTGATCTGGAAAATTCTAGAATCCGTTGGCTTAGTTAGAAGCTCACTTTTCCCTATAAATAGAAGCCTTTCCCTTTGTTGAAGCTCAATAGTGTTTTTGCACTATTACCCTACTTCTCCCAAGAGCCAAAAACTGTGAATTTACTCATAATTCATTAGTTTTTGACCTTCCCTCTTCTAAAGATTGGTGGCCACTCTTGTTTCAAACAAGAGTAGATCCCTCAAACCATCAAGCCAAAGGAAAGCTCTCAAATTCTCCTTGTAAGTTGGAGATTCTTTTAAGGAAGTTATGGTAAAATTTTCTAAAATTGTGTAAAATAAGTTCTACTTTTTTTAATTCAAAAAGAGTAATTCCCATCATATATGTATTCTTAAAGTGTTATTTTTCATCCTAGGTATAGAAAAATGCATAAATGATTTGTATGCATAAATATATGCATAAAAGATTTTTTTTATATTAAAAGTGTGATTTTCATCATAAATGCTTTTTATGCATAAAAGAAATTCTTTTATATTAAAAGAGTGATTTTCATCATAAATGATTTGTGTGCATAAATATATGCATAAAAGATTTTTCATATTAAAAGAAGGATTTTCATCATAAAGGCTTTTTATGCATAAAATGGATGCATAAAAGAAATTCTTTTATATTAAAAGAGTGATTTTCATCTCATAAATGATTTGTATGCATAAATATATGCATAAAAGATTTTTTTTATTAAAAGTGTGATTTTCATCATAAATGATTTTTATGCATAAATGGATGCATAAAAGAAATTCTTTTATATTAAAAGAGTGATTTTCATCAGAAATGATTTGTATGCAAAAATATATGCATAAAAGATTTTTTTTATATTGAAAGTGTGATTTTCATCATAAATGATTTTTATGCATAAAATGGATGCATAAAAGAAACTCTTTTATATTAAAAAAGTGATTTTTATCATAAATTATTTGTATGCATAAATATATGCATAAAAGATTTTTTTATTAAAAGTGTGATTTAAATGATTTTTATGCATAAATGGATGCATAAAAGAAATTCTTTTATATTAAAAGAGTGATTTTTATCATAAATTATTTGTATGCATAAATATATGCATAAAAGATTTTTTTATTAAAAGTGTGATTTTCATCATAAATGATTTTTATGCATAAATGGATGCATAAAAGAAATTCTTTTATATTAAAAGAGTGATTTTCATCATAAATGATTTGTATGCATAAATATATGTATAAAAGATTTTTTTTATTAAAAGTTTGATTTTCATCATAAATGATTTTTATACATAAATGGATGCATAAAAGAAATTCCTTTATATTAAAAGAGTGATTTTCATCATAAATGATTTGTATGCATAAATATATGCATAAAAGATTTTTTTATATTAAAAGTGTGATTTTCATCATAAATGATTTTTATGCATAAAATGGATGCATAAAAGAAATTCTTTTATATTAAAAGAGTGATTTTCATCATAAATGGTTTGTATGTATAAACATATGCATAAAAGAAATTCTTTGATGTTAAAAGAGTGATTTTCATCATAAATGATTTTTATGATGATAAAAGTGTGACGTTCATCAGAATTGGATTTTATGCATAATTAAATGCATATAGAATTTTTATAATTAAATAAGGGTTCTCTTTAATCCTCTGTTAATTTCTGCAAAAATTGAAAAAATGAATGAGTAGATAATATGTGAGAAAATTCTACCGTTTCATATTCACTAAGATCTCACTAAGATGGGAATGAGAAAATTCAAATAAACTATCGAAGTCGGAGATCGAGATAAATGATTATTTTATTCCTCCTAGGAATTCATGTTTAGTTTAGAAATCTGTAAGCAAATATTCAATGGATAAAATTTAAAAAAAAGAGAAATTAAAATATTACCTTTCGAGAAAGATAGTTTCGGAAGAACCTTTCCAGACTCAAAATCTGATCAATGACGATGTGCCCAGTTCAGGAAAAGTGCACTCAAGTCACCCATCGAATCTGAAACTAAGTTGAGACCTTTGATTTTGATCTGAGGATCAAGATTACAGAATTCGAGGAATTCTGCTTGGGAATCCAGACCTGTGATCTAGAAGTATTGGGATACGGAATTAAGATATAACCATTGTATACAAAAACAAAAACAAAACTAAAAACTTGCATAGAAACCCTGTTTTCTTAAAGGACTGTCTTACGCCAGAATGCTCGAGGGAGTATTTGGCATATGTGTTTATCTAAGGGAAGTTTGGTTGCAACAGCGGGGAGTGTTCAAGGGACAGCTCACGTGACAAAAACCTGCCCAGGTCTTGACTAGTCTAGGTATGGTGAAAAATGGTGTGCTTCCGGTTACAATGGGCGAGGGCCGACGAAGCGGTCTCCCTGAGTGAAGTACCAAGACACCTAAGGAGGATCTTGGAGGGTTCTGACCAGGCGATGCACGCTTCTCTTTGTGGTTCTCTCGTCTCGCTGAACAACATACCATCTCATTGTGATTTCTCAATTTTTTGCTCTCTCGTCCAGTAACAAGCAACTCTCCAACTAAAATCAAAATGCACCCCAGGAGAAAATCTTCACATATCCAATCTATTATGATTCATAACATGTTAGATGCACAGAATGCATGGATGTCTGAATGCAAAATCTTATGTTTCAGTAAACAGCCACAACAACACGATATGGGACATTCTACATGGACTTTTGACCCACATCACGTTGTTTGGTGGTTTTGTGTCCATAATTGTATTATCATTTGTTGGAATATATTCAATGGAGATTTTGTTAGAAATTAACCATACTTTTTTTTATGCAGGAAGAGATATAGACTAAGGTGACAAGTTCGAGCTATCTGCGCGAAGTTTTCAACAAAGAATGCCGCTCCATGGTGAGATGGTTCGTTCACAAAGCGCGAAACGATGTGGCTGTTGTTCTGCCCTCCTCAAGTAACTATTTGAGAGCAATGTAATTGTTCATAATTCAAGGTCATAGTTGTTTTACACAATGTGCTCATCACTCCTCCTCGATGGAGAGTTTGTAACAAGCTTTTTATGTGTATATAGTGATATTTCAATTATGACTTGTCGCAAATTGGAAGAGATACGCTAAATGTGACTACATAAATATCTCAATGTAAGAAAAAGAAAAAGTAAAGTGAGACCTTGAGTACAACACATTGAAAACTTAAGAAAAGTAAAAAATTACAAAGGAAGATAGGATTTATTATGATCGCATTTATACATCGCCTTCTATTTTTTGAGGAGGAAGGAAACTCTTCTACAGTGGGGGGAGAGAGCTCTTCTACAGTGGGGGGAGAGAGCTCTTCTACAGTGGGGGAAGGGGGCTCCTCTGTAGTTGGTTGAGGGAGCTCTCCTGAAATGCTGAAATGAGTTGCCGAAAATGGAGAAGCTCTTTTTTTCCATAAGGGGGAAGCATCTTGGGATCAGCCCACAAGTCAGTGCATAGGCTGCTTGCTTGGGTTGCTCTTATGGTGTGCAAGAGGTAAATGTAGCTTTGGATTGGTGATGCTCATCAAGAGACTAGTTGCTACTTGGATGTAGATTTGAGGTGAGACAACATGCATATAATACTTCGTTTTGGGTCCAAAATCTTGCCTCTTTATTCCCCCCTCCCCCCACCTACAAGTGATGGGACGAGGAGCCCAAGGATGGTACTATTTATTATTCCTCGGGTACATAGGTATGTATTTTCTCTGAAAGATCCCTGTCCCCTTTGCGAAACGAATTCAGGGGTGCTAGCAGCGGAAGTAGCACTTCTTGTGCGGGGCAGGGTCCCTCACTCGGTGCCTCGCCCACGGATATTCGGACAAGAGACTAATCCCTCGGTTCTTCCAAAACCGAACCCGAAAAAACTTCCCTCGCCCGGAAAGCACGGGCGGTTCCTCCAGGATATTTTTACTCTAACGTAGTCAAGAGCCTTAACTAAATTGAACTGATCTAACCAGTCCCATAGTCAGATCAAAGAAAAGTTTGCACTTGGATCATAGAGACCAACGCTTTTTTCCTCATTGAGAGGCACAGCCGTTGATTCTTTTCCATAGAACAATTTTTATCCGGGATTTACTTCATCTATCGTACCATAACGGAATTGAGTCTCATTTTAGGGATCCATCAATCGAGCCTAACCCCATTCAGTCCCGTGGGTTAGCCAACTGCCCAATAACCACTATAGTGATGGGATCCATTTAAGAATTTGGTTAGGTTTTGTCCCAGGTACCATCAGGGAAAAGAGTTCTTAGGCTCCCTAGCCGGATATTCATGCAAACTTAAAACTAGTCACACCACTTACACACCCAATATGAAATGGCCTTTGTCACACATTTAGCTGTCTTTAAAACAATATTTTAATGAAACGAAAGTATCATTGATCATAATCTTCCAAAATATCTGGTTGAATCCTAATTTTTAATTTTTTCTTCATCGATGTACTTATGGCACATTGGCAACCAGAACGTCACCACCTGTCCACTCAAGGGCCTTTTCAATAGTTCCTAGCTCATAGTACCCGGCAATATATTCACTTATACAAATCAAAATAGATTCTCGGTCGACGAAGATTAGCAAGATCAACCAACAGATCCATATAAAGAGCCATGGACTCATCGGTTGAGGACCAGCAAGGTCAATCAACCAGATCCATGCCCAAATTCAGAAAATAACTCTTACTCCTTGTGCCAATATCTTCCCCAACGCACGTGTGGATATCTTATGCGACCCAGAGCCCGAGCACCGTATGGTCAGCACCCTCTAGGATCCTTCACAGGTCACCCAACGCTTTACTCATAGGCTCCTTCCTTGGTCCCTCATCTGGTCCCTCATCCACCGTACTGGAAGCTCACCATTTAAATCAAACCGAGGCTGGTCAAGACCTTAGCCGCGACCTTGCTACGCGAGACATCCTCCATTGACTCTCCGTCAGCTATTGCAACTTTATCAGATAGGTCTCCACGACCTCATTCACAAGACGGTCACAATGCTTCCCCAGCTTTTTTGATATAAAATAGTCATTTAAAACAGGTCATAAATACAGTTTTTCTATAATGAACTCTTGTCTTTCCACATTGTTCCACATCAATCCTCATTTATTTCATATGTATTCCCATTCTCATCACATCATTTTCCATCTCATCACATCACATCATTTTCCATCTCATCACATCATTTTCCATCTCATCATATCTTTTCTTAATTATCCGCATCAGATCTCATCCACTTGCATCTACCCATATCCACATCTCATCACATCACATATCACATTCATCACATCACATATCACATCTATCCCAATTTACATCACATCTCATTCACTCACATCCCGATTCACATGACATCACATCTCATTCACTCACATCCCGATTCACATGACATCACATCCATTTACATCACATCCCGATTCACATCACATCACATCTATTCACGTCCATCACATTCATTTACATCACATCCATTTACATCATCACATCACATATCACATCTATCCCAATTTACATCACATTCATCCATCACATCCATATCACATTCATCACATCACATATCACATCTATCCCAATTTCACATTCATCCATCACATTCATATCACATTCCGATTCACATCACATCCCGATTCACATCACATCACATCTATTCACGTCCATCACATTCATTTACATCACATCCATTTACATCCATCACATCACATTTATTCATATCCATCACATTCATTATATCCACCACATTCATTCTCATAACCATCCCATCACATGCATTCTATCTACATTATATCACATCACTTCTATTCACATCATATCTCATTCATACACATCTCATCTCATTCATCCACATCCATCCAATCGTTCACAAGTACGACTACTCACATCTATCCATACATTCATATCTATCACTTCACATCCACATATTTTCATGTCACATCACATTCTTCCACATACACATCCACATCCATTCTTTCACATACATCCACATCCATTCTTCACACATACACATTCACATCCATTCTTCACATACACATTCACATCCATTTTCATATACACATTCACATCCATTCTTCATATACACATTCACATCCATTCTTCACATATACAATCACATCCATTCTTCACATACACATTCACATCCATTCTTCACATATACATTCACATCCATTTTCATCACATATCATCCACTCACATCCCATATCATTCATTTACATCCTGATTCACATGACATCTATTCACATCACATCTCCTCTCTCCATTCAGGCGGTGTAAGACGGTCCTTTAAGAAAACAGGGTTTCTAAGCAAGTTTTCAGTTTGATTTTCTTTTGAATACAAGAGTATTTCTTGAATCAGTATCCCCCAAACTCCTTGATCGGAATTCTGAATTTCATACGAGAATTCTTCGAATTTTGTAACCTTGATCTATAGATCAATTCAAAGGGTCTCAACTTAGTTTCAGATTTGGCAGAGTTTTGAGTGTATTTTTTGAAACTGGTCACACCTTCTTTCCTCAAAACTGACAAAAGAGTATCCATTCACATCACATCTCATCCATTCACATCTACCTAGATCCACATCACATCACATCACATCTATCCATTCACATGACATGACATCACATCCATTCAGATATCATCATATCACATTTACATCCATTCAGATATCATCATATCACATTTACATCCATTCACATCTCATCGCATCCATTCACATCTCATCACATCCACTCACATCTCATCACATCCATTTATATCTCATCACACCCATTCACATCCATCACATTTATTGCATCCACATCACATCACATACATTCCATCCACATCTATCCTTATCACATCACATGCATTCCATCCATATTACATCACATTCATTCCATCCACATTACATCACATCCACATCTATCCACATCTATCCATATCTCATCACATCCATTCACATCTCATCACATTCATCCATCCATTCATTCACATCCATTCATTCATTCAGATGCACATCTATCCACATCCATCCATCCATTCACATGCACATCTATCCACATTCATCCATCCATTCACATGCACATCTATCCACATCCATCCATTCATTCACATGCACATCTATCCACATCCATCCATCCATTCATTCACATTCACATCTATCCACATCCATCCATTCATTCACATGTACATCTATCACTTCACATCTCATTCTCATCCTTTTACATCACATCACATCCATTCACATCTCATCACATTCACATCCACATCCATTCACATCTCATCACATCCACATCCATTTACATCGCATCACATCACATCCACTCACATCTCCTCACATCACATTCACATCTTATCACATCACATACACATCTTATCACATTCACATCCACATCCACATCCATTTACATCACATCACATCTCATCCACATCTCATCACATCCACATCCACATCCATTTACATCACATCACATCTCATCACATCCACTCACATCTTATCACATCGCATTCACATCTTATCACATCACATTCACATCTTATCACATCACATTTACATCTTCTCTTATCACATTCACATCTCATCTAATCACATCGCATCCATTTACTCCCGTCACATTCATTCGGCTCTACATCACAATATATCACATCCACTTTTAGTACTGTTTTCTACTTTGGATACCGATGGGACTTTTCTAAGTTTTTGCCAATCGCTTGGCCTAGTTAAAGGTACTTTTCTCGATCGATATTTTCATATCCTTTCTCAAATTTCTCGAGTGAAATATATTCAATATTCTTCTTTTTGAGTAAAAGATTCATGGGATTTACAAAAATCAATTCTACCCATATTTTCCAATAAAATTAATAATGCTCAAAATTTCACTTTTGATAAATACTCATAATTTGAATTATGCCAAAAATTCCTCTTTTACCATTTAATTTCTTGGATCTCAATTATCATGGAAATTCCTCTTTTTGCATAAAATAAATTTACCAAAAATTTCTCTTTTACCATTTAAATATTTGATTCTCAATTATCATGGAAAATCCTCTTTTTGCATAAAAATAAATTTACCAAAAATTCCTTTTTTACCATTTAAATACTTGATTCTCAAATATCATGGAAATTCAGCTTTTGCATAAAAATAAATTTACCAAAACTTCTTATTTTTCCATTTAATTTCTTGGATCTCAAATATCATGGGAATTCCTCTTTTTGCATAAAAATAAATTTACCAAAAAATACTCTTTTCTCCTAATCAATTAATTAAGCATAATTATTAAAAAATTTATTTCTCATGAATATGATGAAAATCATTCTTTTTGCATAGGATGTCTAATCCTAGAATATGGTAGGAAGTCCTCTTTTAACATTATGCATAAAAATAAGATATGTATTATTTTCTAAAAATTTTACCATAGCTTTGCTGCTATTACTGATAATTCTCAAATTTTTCTAAAGAATAAAAACTTGTAATAGAAATATGATAGTAGTTCCTCTTTTATGCTTAAAATCTAATTATGAATTTAAATCATAATTTTAACCATAATCATAAACTTTTATTATCTCACTAGATTAAGCTAATTCCATTATTTCTCTTTTCCCAAATTGATAGGATAATCTATTTCTCATTTAGAATCAATCAAAGTATTTTTTAACTACTTATATAAAGTAATCTAGAAGAAATAACCATCAATTTGTTAACACAAAATCATAAAAATATCATTTTCTTAATCTCTAGTTTATCAAGCCTAGAGTTTAGCTTTGAAGTAAGAGACTATCATTGAGAAGCATCCTTTTTCAAAGGATTTAGCCATAAAGATGGCTATTCTTTTAGAGAGAGAGATTTACTTAAAGAAAGCATTATAATTAAGCATAACGATTAACTTTCTCTTAATTAAGCATTAAGACCTTAAAGAGAAAGCTTGATTTGAATTAAAATAATTATTTAGAAAGCTTCTCAAGCTTGAGAGGGATTGAGAAGAAGAAAGTCATTGAGATAAATTGGAAAAAACCATAAAATTTGATTTTACCTCCAAGTTTGGCTTGATTCTCTATTAGCAAAGAAGCCCCCGACCAATCAATTGGTCCACCAAGAGGAGAAGAGCAACTCCAAGAGTTGGTGTAGAGAGAGAGAGAGAGAGAGAGAGAGAGAGAGAGAGAGAGGAAAATTTAAGGAATAATAGAAAATATGATTATTTTAATATAATACTGGCATGGTATAGCTCCAATATTTTTTTACAAAAGACTAAGGGTCTATTTATAGGTGAGGGAGGCCACTAACCAAGTCCAACTGGGTTCTAGAATTTTCCAAGTTCAGTTTGACTCAATTTGGACAAGATTTGGACCAGTTTGTCTCCCTTTTTGATTTGGTTTGATCCAGGAGAGAGAGAAAACTATCACAATTTATTTGAATTAAAAACCCTTCCACACATGTGAAATAGGCGCCTACCTCAAGAGTCCCCCTCTCCTTACCAAGGTGTCAAAAATACATCATTATTCTAAAATATCTCATTTTTTTAGTAATATCTCATAATTTTTAACTAATAAACCGTGTACTCAGTCAACTCTTCATATTATGTAAGCATTTGCTCATTTTTTGGTATTTTCTTTTATTCTTTGGATTTATCTCATCCCAACACTTGGATTAATCCAATTGGCCCATTGGAACCTTAATTGGACCATAATCCAAGAATTTCAAAATGTAGACCCTTAGGCTAAGGTCCCTTATACACATTTTCAATTAATTCCTAATGCACCTTGGAAAGTTCATTTTGAATTTCTATTTTAGGGGAATCCATTTTAGACACTAGGAGGATTTTTATATCCAAAGGTATCTCAATTTTGGATTATCTCTCTCTAGGCCAAAATAGGGTAAAACAAGATCTTTCTTCTATTTCAGAGAGGGGAATAATTTCAAGAACAGAAGGGGAGGTTCTTACACCTTTACACCTCAAAATTTGGAGGGAGGAATCTTACACCTTTACACCTCAAAATTTGGAGGAATCTTACATCCTACCCCACTTAAAAAACGCGAGATGCCCTCATCTCGCAGCTGGAGGATAAACTCTTTCACCTTAAGATCCAACTGATTCTGGGGTTTCTTATAGTCTGCTTAACCCACGCAGAATCTTGGGATAAAGATCCCTTCTACAAGAAGAACATAAAGAACTCATTATCAAAGAATAATTCATTCAGAACATATCATTCATACCCTTAACACAATAATGGTCCATTATACCAGAAATTCTATCTGAACATTTCTCACAAAAATTTCAGTTATGCAAGTTCTCAATTTGTCATTCCTTAATTAGATCCACTCGGTCAAAGGTTAACAACAGCAATCTGTCAGCACAATCCACTAATCTCATAGTGATTTGCTGAAGTCATATCGTCATTCCAGTTTTACTAACATCATCACTAGGATTCGTCCCATTCATCCTCATTGTGGCTTTGTGCAACTTATCTTCCTTCAACCAGAATTTAGGAATCATCATCTTTCAATCAGAATCCAAATCAACTCATCAATTCTCAACCAGAATTCTAAAATCATATCAACTAGCCTTTGAATTCATCCTCTGGATAGCAATTTTGCTTATAACTTCAAGGTCTTAGATTTACTCGTATATATTGTCAGTTAAAGAGCTGCAGATATATCCACAGTATATCCGGGTAGTCACGGTCCTTGGAGCTACAAGGTAAATACCATCATATCTAGGCCTCAAGCAAGTCAGGGATTCCATATAGTTGCGGTACTTCCATCTGAAGACCCAATTTCCAATTTATGAATCTTCATTCTGAATATCAATTTGTATGAATTTCATCACACAATTACAATCTTTTACTGGTACTTCATAAAATTTTGACATTTTTGACTTCTCGGTTGTTCCACTTTAGCCAATTTGCTCTGATACCAGCTGAAAGATCCTTGCCCCCTCCGCGCAACGAATTTGGGGGTGCTAGTAGCAAAAGTAGCACTTCTTGCGCAGGGTAGAGCCTCTCACTCGAGGCCTCGCCCATGGATATCCGGACAAGAGACTAATCCCTCGGTTCTTCCAAAACCGAGCTCGAAAAAACTTCCCTCGCCCAGAAAGCACAAGCGATTCCTCTAGGAAAATCTATACTAACGTAGTCATCAAGAGCCTTAACTAACCAAACTGATCCGACCAAACCCATAAGTCACATGGTAAGATCAAGGAAGAGACTTGCACTTGGATCATAGAGACGAATGCTTTTTTCCTCATCAAGAGGCACAACCGTTGATTCTTTTCGATAGAACAAAGACTATCCGAGATTTACTTCATCTATTGTAACATAACAGAATTGAGTCTCATTTTAGGAATCCATCAGTCCAGCCTAACCCCATCCAATCCCATGGGTTAGCCATCGCCCCAACCACTGTAGTGATAGGATCCATTTAGAAATTTGGTTATGTTTTGTCTCGGGGGTACCAGCAGCAGCAGCAGGCAGGCAGGGAAAAGAGTTCCCTGGTCCCCTAGCCGGCACTTCAAGATAGTCACATCACTTACACACCCAATATGAAATTGCCTGTTTCACAGATTCAGCTATCTTTTAAAAAATCTTTTAATGAAACCAGAGTATTACTCATCATAATCCTCCAAAATATTCAGTTGAATTCTAATTTCCAATCATTCCTTCATCGGTGTACCTATGATATCATTGGCAACCAGAACGCTCACCACCTGCTTCCTTGGTCCCTCATCCATCGTACGGAAAGCTCACCATTTAAATCAAACCGAGGCTGGTCAAGACCTCGGCCGACCTTGCTACGCGAGACGTCCTCCATTGACTCTCCGTCAGCTGTTGCAACTTTATCACTTAGGTCTCCACGATCTCATTCACAAGACGGTCAAAATGCTTCCCCAACATTCTTGACATAAACAGTCATTTAAAAAATAGGTTTCATAAATACAATTTGTAACAAACTCTCATCTTTCCACATTGTTCCACATCATTTCTCGTTATTCCACATTCTTCTACATCAATTCACTTTGCTTATTCCACATCTAGTCATATCTATTCCCATCATCCTTCATCCAATCATATCATATTACATCTCATCACATCTATCTACATCACATCCATTCACATCACATCTCATCCATTCACATCTACCCCCGAGATCCACATCATATCATCACATCATATCCATCCACATCACATCTCATCCATTCACATCTACCCCCGAGATCCACATCACATCATCACATCATATCCATCCACATCACATCTCATCCATTCACATCTACCTAGATCCACATCATATCTATTCACATCACATCTCATCCATTCACATCTACCTAGATCCACATACATCTACTCACATCACATCTCATCCATTCACATCTACCTCGATCCACATCACATCACATCATATCCATTCACATCACATCTTATCCATTCACATCTACCTAGATCCACATCACATCACATCACATCACATCTATCCATTCGCATTACATCACATCACATCCATTCAGATATCATCATATCACATTCACATCCATTCACATCCCATCACATCCATTCACATCTCATCACATTCACTCACATCTCATCACATCACATCCACTCACATCTCATCACATTCACATCTCATCGCATCCATCCATTCACATCTCATCACATCACATCCACTCACACCTCATCACATCCATTTATATCTCATCACACCCATTCACATCCATCACATCCATCACATTTATTGCATCCACATCACATCACATACATTCCATCCACATCTATCCTTATCACATCACATTCATTCCATCCATATCACATCACATTCATTCCATCCACATTACATCACATCCACATCTATCCATATCTCATCACATCCATTCACATCTCATCACATCCATTCATATCTCATCACATCTCATCACATTCATCCATCCATTCATTCACATTCACATCTATCCACATTCATGAAAAGATGCAGGGGAGAAGAGAGCTTGAGCTTTTGCAAGTACACACACACTCACAAAACCCTAAAAGAGAACACACAAGGTCAGAGGCTGAAAATCTTCTTCTTCTTCACACAACACTCAACACACCATATACAAAGATAAGAGTACACACAATATGAAAAGGTACTCAACCAAATACATACTAGGGTTCTCTATAGTGTGAACCCAACTAAATGAGCTGGTGCTATAACTATGCCAGTCTCTAGAATGGCTGTCACACAGCCTGTCATCCCACTGGCCGCATATCACCCATGATCTCACCAACCATGCCAGTGGTGTAAGTGTGGGGCCTATCCCCCAGGCGGGTCATCAGTGTCCACCACCTCACTAGATGAGCTCGATATCTCAACACTCCCCCTCGAGCTCAACTCCATCTCAAGTGAAGCCCTGAATCTGTGGAGCTTCTCTGTATGTACTACCCAACGCTTTGGTGAAGATGTCAACGACCTGATCCTGTGTGCTGACATAAACAAGATCAACGTCTCTTGCCAACCCAATACCTATGCGGCATATTCTTCTCTCCCATCAATGCTCGCGCAATCTTAGCAATGTGCTTATTTTTCTGCTCAGCAACTCCATTTTGCTGCGGAGTGTATCTGCATGTAGCCTGGCTCTGATACCATGTTAAGAATCCAAAAATGGGATTGATCATGGTGATAGATAATGATTAAGCAACATAATTAAGGTGGATTAAACCACACTAATACCTCCATGAGAGAGAGTGAGAGAGAGAGAGAGAGAGATTGCACACTCAACACAAGTTCTATTGCATATCTCAAGTGAACCTTTGCAAAAATTCAGAGAACCTTTGCAAAAGTACTCTCCCCCTCCATCTGACCTTAGGCACTTTACATGTTTCCCTGTTTGCTTTTCAACCATAACTCTGAAATTCTGAAAATGAGTGAACACCTCACTCTTCTTCTTCATGAAGTATACCCACACTTTCCTTGTGTGGTCATCAATAAATGTCACATAATACCTGCAGCCTCCCATAGACATGGTCTTCGTAGGACCCCATACATCTGAATGCACAACATCTAGTGCATTTCTGCTCACAGTTCTATCACGTGGAAATACATGCTTTATTTGCTTTCCAAATTGGCATGCTTCACATATTTTCTACATACCTTCAACTTTAAACTTTGGCAGCCCTATCACAATTCCTTTAGTCTGCATAGACTTCATTCTCTGCACGTTCACATGTCCAATTCTTTTATGCTAAATGTCTGTGTATGGTCTTTCTAGGACCCCACACATCTGAATGCACAACATCTAGTGCATTTCTGCTCACATTTCTATCACGTGGAAATACATGCTTTGTTTGCTTTCCAAATTGGCATGGTCTTCGTAGGACCCCATACATCTGAATGCACAACATCTAGTGCATTTCTGCTCACATTTCTGTCACGTGGAAATACATGCTTTGTTTGCTTTCCAAATTGGCATGCTTCACATATTTTCTGTATACCTTCAACTTTAAACTTTGGCAGTCCTGTCCAATTCCTTTAGTCTGTATAGACTTCATTCTCTACACATTCACATGTCCAATTATTTTATGCCAAATGTCTGCAACAATTCTTGAACCATTTGCAAACATCGCAGCACTCACTTCAGGCATGTTTACATTCAATGTAAACATTCTACCCACTCTGTTGCCTTTTGCAACTAACCTACACTTGTCTTTAAAGTCTTCAACATAACAACCATCAGGGTTAAACCGAACCTACAAACCCTACTCAATCATCTAGCCAACTGAAAGCAAATTCTTTGTTATGTTCGGAACATGAAGTATATCTGCAAGGTACTTCACTTTGTCATCCTGCATAGACAATGGCACGTCTATGGGCAATTGGATGAGCAGTGTCATCCCCTGTTTCCACAAAACCTGGTCTTTCAAAATTTTTTCATCTCCTTGAACCACTCCCCATGACTTGTCATGTGGTTCGAAGCACCTGAATCAACGTACCATACATCATCTTTATGTGCTGCTTCAACATTTTCAAACATGGCATTAACGGCATGCTGCATAACAAACAACCTTTCATTATCCTCATAGTTTCTGCTCCAGGATGCATAGTTGTTTTGCTAGAATTTCCCATTTGCATGTCAGCCTGCTTCTTATAACAATCTGCCACACATGTGAAATACACATGTGAAATACACATGTGAAATAGGCACCTACCTCAAGAGTCTCGCTTTTGTTACCAAAGTGTCAAAAATGCATCATTGTTCCAAAATATCTCATTTTTTTAGTAATATCTCATAATTTTTAACTAATAAACCGTGTACTCAGTCAACTCTCCATATTATGTGAGCATTTACTCATTTTTGGGTTTTTTCTTTTATTCTTTGGATTTATCTCATCCCAACACTTGGATTAATCCAATTGGCGCATTGGAACCTTAATTGGACCATAATTCTGGACCATAATCCAAAAATTTCAAAATGTAGACCCTTAGGCTAAGGTCCCTTATAAACATTTTCAATTAATTCCTAATGCACCTTGGAAAGTTAATTTTGAATTTTTGTTTCTGAGGAATCCATTTTAGACACTAGGAGGATTTTTATATCCAAAGATATCTCACTTTTGGATTTTCTCTCTCTAGACATTTTCTCTCTCTAAGCCAAAACAGGATAAAACAAGATCTTTCTTCTATTTTAGAGAGGGGAATAATTTCAAGAGCAGAAGGGGAGGTTATTACACCTTTACACCTCAAAAGTTGGAGAGAGGAATCTTACATCTGCCATTTGAAAACCAATAGTGACAAGATACTCAGCAATCTTGTCATGCCATGCTCGTGGAGCTTGCTTTAGCCCATAAAAAGCCTTACGAAGCTTACATATTTCCTTCGGGTGACATGTATCCTCAAAACTAGGTGGCTGATTCATATACACGTCTTCTTGCAAGTCACCATGCAAGAACACATTTTTTACATCCATCTGATGTAAAAACAAGCCTTTAGTTGCAGCCACCGCAATCACAGCTCTCACAGTTGCCATCTTTGTAACTGAGGAAAATGTCTCCTCATAATCAATCCCATGTGTCTATGCATATCCTTTGGCTACCAATATAGCCTTGTACTTGCTTTTGCTACCATCATTGTTATTGATGAAAAACAGGTGGAGGGAGAGGAGACACACACACAGGAGCAAACCCTAATGTATATTGCAAACCCCAACCATAGAGGGAAGCCATCTCCCTTCTCACACAATGCATAAAGCCATAATCCATAATACACAAGACACACTATGTGTTGTGTCCACACACTACTAACCCTAGCTAATGTCCACACACTATGACCAGCTGGACACGGTCATTTATATCTCACACATGCAGCACATGGTGCAGCTAGCACAAGCTAACATCGAACTTGAATCTCAATAGTCCCTCTCAAGCTCATGATTTATTGCCATAGATGAGGATGTAGATGAGCTTGGGCTATCAAAGCTCTCAACACTCCCCCTCAAGCTCATCCCACGTACTCCCAGCATAGTACGGAAGTACTCAAACTTCTCCCTGCTAAGTGGCTTTGTAAAGATGTCGGCCACCTACTCTTCAGTCTTCACATACTGTAAATCCACTGTACCATCCAATATTTTCTCTCTGACAAAGTGATAGTGGACCTCTATGTGTTTGGTCCGCGCATGAAAAACTGGATTCTTGGCCAACTGTATGCTACTCATGTTGTCACAATGAATGCCAACCTTGCCATCAATAGGCTCACCCAAATCAGTCAAGAGACTCTTTAACCATACTCCTTCACATGTAGCAATGACTGCACCCCTGTATTCAGCCTCTGTACTAGATAAAGCAACAGTAGGTTGCTTCTTGCTACTCTAACTCACCACGGCACTTCCAAGTGTAAAGGCATAACCACTAGTAGACCTCCTGTCATATGAGCTACCTGCCCAATTTGCGTCTGTGCAGCCATGTATATCCAAGACTTTACCATGCTCATAGAGAAGACCATAATGTGCAGTGGTCTTTACATATCGCATAATGCATCTCACTGCATCCAAATGAGGTTTTCTGGGGCTCTGCATAAATTGGCTTACTAGCCCCACAACATAACTGAGATCCGGGCATGTGATAGTCATGTAAATAAGGCTTCCAACCATCTTTCTATACATAGATGGATCATCCAACTCTTCACCAAAATCAGCCCGCAACTTCACATTCTGCTCCAAAGGTATACTCATTGACTTACACCCTGTCATCCCATATTTTGCCAACATATCCAATGCATATTGGCGTTGCACTAACCATGTACCTGCATGGTCTTTGATCACTTCAATTCCAAGAAAATATCTCAATTCACCCAAGTCTTTCATGTCAAATTGCCCACTCAATGCCTTCTTGACATGCATCACATCTATAGCATGATCTCCTGTGACAATCAAGTCATCCACATAGATAACAAGTAAGACAATCCCATGATCTGTTTTCTTCACATAGAGTGAAGAACCTGCTGTAGAAACCTGAAATCCAAGGGAGATAAGATATCGGCTCATCTTATCACTCCATGCACGAGATGCTTGCTTCAAACCATATAATGCTTTCTTTAATCTGCATACATGAGTGGGATACCTTGGGTGTACATATCCTTCTGGCTGTGCCATATAAACTTCTTCTTGTAGATCACCATTTAGAAATGCATTTTTCACATCCATTTGATGCATTTCCTAACCATTTGCTACAGCCATAGCAATGACTGCCCTCACTGTTCCCATCTTTGCAACTGGACTAAATGTTTTATCATAGTCCAAGCCTTGGGTTTGTGCATAACCCTTAGCTACCAATCTCGCTTTATGGCGTTCAATGGAACCATCTGACTTGCATTT
Source organism: Cibotium barometz (assembly GCF_041138505.1). Taxonomy (NCBI): domain Eukaryota; kingdom Viridiplantae; phylum Streptophyta; class Polypodiopsida; order Cyatheales; family Cibotiaceae; genus Cibotium; species Cibotium barometz. Next base: position 44,091,064 of record NC_141050.1, read on the forward strand.
TACTTTGTAAACCCATTTGCAACCAATGACATTTTTGTCTTGTGGTAATGCAACCAAATCCCATGTTTCATTATGAACCAAAGCGTCCATCTCAACATCCATTGTCTTCTCCCATACATGCTTTCCAATAGCTTCTGTATAGCATGTAGGTTCCACATGCTTCACCAAAGAGGTCATATATGCGTAATGCATAGCAAAATCACGATATGTCAACCTATCAATTGGATACCTGACCCTTTGGGATCTCCGCAATGCATGCGGATCACTCTGAACACCTGTCACTCTAGCATGTGGAGGCACATATCTATCCTGCCTTGCACCAGGTATGCCTAAAATAGGTATGCCAAGTTCCTCATCATCCAAACTCTCTGAACTTTACGACTCATAACCTGTAATGCTAATTCCTTCAACCTTCTTCTTCCCTTTATCCACAGCACTACTCCCAGTGCTCACACTCTCATGCCTCAAGCGTCCTGACCATGGACATGTAGTGCTACTCTTAGAATCTGCTGGCCCATACATGGAGATAGAGCTTGCTTGTGGCAAGTTCACATGCACATCAGCATCAAGAGAATCAATGGCACCCTCATCCTTTGCTTTGTACCAACTAGCAAGTTCATCAAACACCACATCTCGTGCGATAACCACTTGCCTAGTTTGTGGATTGTAACATGCGACCTATGCATACCAACAATCACACGCTTTTCTGCCTTAGGATCCAACTTCCTCCTTCTCTCGTCAGGCACATGTACATAAGCTATGCAACCAAACACTTTGAGGTGTCCAGTGTCTGGCCTAAAACCTATAAGCCGCATCTCTGGCATACTTCCATGTATGGTTGTTGTAGGTGTCTTATTAAGTATATACACTGCAGTGGCACATGCTTCTACCCAATAATAGTCTGGCATGCTCTTTTCATTGAGCATTGCCCTGGCCACTTCACAAACGACTCTATTCTTTCTCTCAGCAGCAGCAACACCATTTTGCTGAGGTGTATACCTGCAAGTTAATTGCCTTCTTATGCCATGCTTTCTCAAGAAATGCTCAAAAGCATGTGAGGTGTATTCACCACCTCCATCTGTCCTCAAAAAATTTATCCCAAGAGCCATATTGCTTCTCTTGAAGTCCATAAACTTTCCCAACACTTCACTTTTCTCTCTAAGAAAGTAAATCCAAGTCATTCTGTTGAAATCATCAATGAATGTTACATAATACAAACTGCCTTTAATGGATGGGTTTTGTGTAGGACCCCATACATCACTATGAACTATTTCAAGTGGCCTGCTACTCATGTTGCCTTCTCTAGGAAACGGAAACCTCGCCTGCTTTCCAAACTGACAGGCATCACAAACATGCATATTTTCATCATACTTGAATCTAGGCAGCCCACTAACAATGCCTCTTGCATGCATGTTCTTTAACCTTTGTATGTTCACATGTCCAATCCTTTTATACCCCACATGTCAATGTCCTGTACCACATTTTGGCTTTTAGAGAACATGGCTGATTTCAACTCAGGAATCCCAGCATCCACTTAAATAACCTGCCTTCTTTCTTGCCTTTGGCAATGACTCTACATCCATTTTTGAAATCCTCAACGAAGCAACCATGCTCGTTGAAACGAACCTGTAAACCCTATTCCACCATTTGACCAACTGAGGCCAAACTTTTTGTAATAGAAGGCACATACAAGATATCTGCCATAGACTTTATTTCACCATTGTGCATAACCAATGGTACACTTCCAACATGTGATAGCATGTTGGGTATCGTCTCATGTTTCCACATAGCCTTTCACATCCATAGACTTCATATGCTCAAACCATAGCCTTTCACATCCATAGGCTTCATATGCTCAAACTATTCACTATGACAAGTCATATGGTTTGATGCTCTAGAGTCCATACACCAAGTGTCATCATTTTCACCATTTGACATCATAGATCCCACAACATGTTTCATGGCAAACAAGTGATTTGCGCTGCCATCATTACTGCTTGATGCATAATTTCCACCATGTTGTGCATAATGTCCACCATGTTGTGCTCTACCCCCTCTCAAATCATTTTGTTTGCAGAAACAATCACGTGCAATATGACCAAATTTCCCACAATAATGGCATTCCACATTTTGCATAGATGTTTGTTGGCCTTGCCAACGTCCTCTACCACGAGGATTACCTTTGCCTCTCTGACGTGTATATCCACGACCACCTCTAGCACCATATGTAGGCTGAAAATTTTGTTGTGGTGACCTATCCTGCCATCCACGACCATTACCACGGCCACGTGATGCAAATCTCCCCCTACCTCTAAATCCTCTTTGTGGAATAGAAAGCCTGATTTCTGCCATTATCATCATGGCTAGTAGATGCATCAAGAAAAGAATCACCGAGTTTGATTTCCTCAACAAGCAAGAGTGAAACCAACTCATCAAAATCTGGTAAACCTGTACTCTGAACCAAAATGGATGTATCAAAAGACTTATACTCCTTGCCAAGACCATGCAAGGTAATGTCTACCAAAATCATCATCAGGCATGGGGGCATTGATTGTTTCCAATGCATCTGCATACTTCTTTATCTCTTGTACATAATCATGGATGCCCCTTCCTTTCCGTTTCACATTATGAATCTGTTGTCTCAACTGAGACTTACGGGAGCACTAGTGTCTGTATCAAACAGCTTTACCAATGTATCCCATGCATCCTTGGGATTCTCAGCATCATGTATATGTATGAGTATAGCATCCGCCGAGATACATATAGATAGATAATGCAAAACTTTGTATGCTCTTTCTAACCATTGCTTTATGAGCTATAACCTATTTGCTATTTTGTGTAGGTTGTCGGGGTAGTTTCGGCTCTGGCTCCGCACTTGTAATAAGATTCCAAAAACCTTTTCCCTTCAGAAAACTTTTAATCCTGTACTTCCATGCCTGGAAGTTCTTCCTATCCAATTTTTCACCCACAATTTGTACTAGGTTGTCTAACATATTTGCTCAATGCAAATGCACCTTCCACACACATCCAAATCTGTAAACGAGCCTTCCTTAGCTCAACCACACTCTAATAAGTGTTCCAGATACTCCAAAGTACTCAGCAAACTTCACTTTTGATGTAGAAAATCAAACTGATTGCATCCAAGGTACCCTATTTTAGCGCGCTTTCCGAGGCTTAAAATTGCAATGTAGTGGTTCAATCAAGTGTGGATAACTTTCATTGACACCTAAACAAGCTCAATGTTGCATATCAACACCAACCAAGGTGTGTACATACCAATTTTGTCAAACCCCCTTCTCTGTTTTGAGAAAAACTAGTAAAACCAGTAGTAGAATTGCTCTAATTTCTTCAATGCTTGTCTAAATTGAGAGACCGGGCATTCATTAGCTTAGCAATGACGCCCACTAACTCCATGTAAAAGGAATTAGACCAATTGTTTAAGATGAGAGAGTAATTAGTCGATTAATCACACTCTATTTCACTAATGACAGTAGACAGCCTTTTTAATCAGCTCATTTCCAGCTCCATAATTCATAATTTCTCCAACCAATCATGTAGCAACCTCCTTGAGTTTGTTTATTACCCAATTACTAAGCAAAATTTGGAATTAATCAACCACACAAGTGGAATTTGGCCTTTACTTATCAAAAGTCAATGAAAAATACTCTGTTTTCTCTGTATGAGCTACGCCGCCTGTTCCTGAGGGATTTAGGGTTGATTTTAGTGTCAATTGATAGAATGTGTAGTTGCCTAACACTCCAAGGTATGTGTGTAACCCATCAATTGTCTGATTTTTGCCAAAAAAAACTTGTTCTAATTTCATCCACCAAGTAACTCTTTTTCTCTGTTTTGTGAGAGCTTCAAAACCAGTAATTTTTAATCACTCAAATGCATCATATTTGCTCCAAATTCATTGTAGGGCTTGCACATGAGTTGCCAATACATTAATCCTTGTCACATACATGTTTCTTTGCCAGGTTGCATCTATTTTCTGAAAAGATGCAGGGGGGAAGAGAGCTTGAGCTCTTGCAAGCACACACACACACTCACAAACCCTAATAGAGAACACACAAGGTGAAAGGTACTCAACCAAATACATACACGGGTTCTCTATAGTGTGAACCCGACTAAATGAGCTGGCGCTATAACTATGCCAGTCTCTAGAGTGGCTGTCACACAGCCTGTCATCCCACTGGCCGCATATCACCCAAGATCTCACCAACCATGCCAGTGGTGTAAGTGCGGGGCCTATCCCCCAGGCGGGTCATCAGTGTCCACCGCCTCACTAGAGCTCGATATCTCAACACTCCCCCTCGAGCTCAACTCCATCTCATGTACACCAAGTGAAGCCCTGAATCTGCGGAGCTTCTCTGTACCCAATGCTTTGGTGAAGATGTCAGCTACCTGATCCTCTGTGCTGACATAAACAAGGTCAAGGTCTCCTGCCAAGACCTTCTCTCTGACGAAGTGGTAGTGGACCTCTATGTGCTTCGTACGAGCATGAAAGACTGGGTTCTCGGCCAACTGTATACTACTAATGTTGTCACAGAAAATGACAACTTGTCTATCCACTGATAGACCCAAATCTGCAAGTAGCTTTCTCAACCAAGCTACCTCACATGCTGCCATAGCAGCTCCTCTGTACTCGGCCTCTGTACTCGATAGAGCAACCGTAGGTTGCTTCTTGCTGCTCCAAGTCACAGCAGCACTCCCCAAAGAAAACATGAATCCACTGGTAGATCTTCTGTCTGAGATACTACCAGCCCAATCAGCATCTGTGTACCCATGTACACATATCTCTGTCCCAGTCTCATAGAATAGTCCACAATGCAAAGTAGACCTCACATACCTCAGTATGCGTCTCACTGTATCCAAATGCAGTTTCCGTGGAACCTGCATAAACTGACTCACCAACCCAACAGCATAGCTCAAGTCTGGTCTGGTGATCGTCATGTAGATCAAACTTCCTACTATGCGTCTATACATAGTAGGATCCTCCAAGATCTCTCCTGAATCTGCACTCAACTTGCCATTCTGATCCAATGGCACAGAAATAGGCTTACAACCTGTCATACCATACTTGGACAACATGTCCAAGCCATACTGTCTCTGCAGTAATCCAATACCATGTGGTGACCTAATCACCTCAATGCCCAAGAAATATCTGAGCTCCCCCAGATCCTTCATCTCGAACTTCTGTCTAAGCAAGATCTTTACATCAAAGATCTCTGCATCATGGTCCCCCGTAATGATCAAGTCATCTACATAGATGACAATAAGCACAACCCCTCTATCACCATGTCTCACATACAATGAGAAATCTGCATTGGCTACATGAAAGCCAATAGTGACAAGATATTCAGAAATCTTGTCAGACCATGCTCTTGGTGCTTGCTTTAAGCCATATAAGGCTTTCTTCAACCTGCAAACATGCTCGGGGTGACCCACATCCTCATAACCAGGTGGCTGCAACATATACACCTCTTCTTGCAAATCCCCATGCAAGAATGCATTCTTTACATCCATCTGATGTAAAGACCATTGCTTTGACGCAGCCACTGCTATCACAACTCTCACCGTTGCCATCTTGGCAACTGGGCTGAAAGTTTCCTCATAATCAATCCCATATGTCTGCGCATATCCTTTGGCTACCAATCTAGCCTTGTACCTGTTTATGCTCCCATCACTGTTATGTTTAACTTTGTACACCCACTTGCATCCAATGGCTTTCTTGCCTTCTGGCAATTGCACTAAATCCCAAGTTTCATTTCCATATAGTGCATCCATCTCCTCATCCATAGCTTTCTCCCAATTCACATTTCCAACAGCCTCATCAATGCATGTGGGCTCAACAACCTGCACAACCTTTGCCATATATGCATAGTGATGTGCCACATAACCATCATATGTAAATCTCTGCACAGGGTTCTTCACTCTCCCTGATCTTCGCAGCTTTTCATTCATGGCTTCCATAGCCTTCTTTACACCAGGTGTTCTCATAGCTGGGATCCCAAGCTCCTCATCAAGGCTCATATCTGAGCCACTGGACTCTCCATCAACATGAGAATGCCCTGCAGAAATGTCAGGCATACCAAGGGGCTCAACCACTTTCTCTTTTCCTTTACGTGATGTACTAATCACATTTGCAGGGCTGGTATTATGACGCAGCCTGCCACTCCATGGTCTATCAACAGACCCACTGGATGAGGACTCTCCTGGTCCACTCAAAGACTGTGATTGCTGACCTGCATTCTGTGCAACCACACTTCCACTCACATCAGCCCCAACAGCTTCTTTTTCAGCAGCATACCAGCTGCTCATCTCATCAAAGACAACATCCCTGCTTACCCTCAACTCACGTGTAGCAGGGTTATAACACCTGTATCCCTTTTGCTCAAGGGAATATCCAATAAACACACATTTTTCAGCTTTCGGATCCAGCTTGGTTCTCAACTCATCTGGCACATGCACATATGCAATGCATCCAAAGACTTTCAGATGAGACAAATCTGGTTTTCTGCCAGTAAACCTCTCCTCTGGAGTTACATCATGTATGGCTGCAGTTGGAGTCCTGTTCATGATGTATACTGCTGTAGAAACAGCCTCAGCCCAATAACAATGCGGCATATTCTTCTCTTCCATCAATGCTCGCGCAATCTCAGCAATGTGCCTGTTTTTCCGCTCAGCAACTCCATTTTGCTGCGGAGTGTATCTGCATGTATACTGTCTCCGAATTCCATTCTTCTTCAGAAATTCAGAGAACTCATTGGAGAAGTATTCTCCCCCTCCATCTGACCTTAGGCACTTGACATATTTCCCTGTTTGCTTTTCAACCAAAACTCTGAAATTCTGAAAGTGAGTGAACACCTCACTCTTCTCCTTCATGAAATATACCCACACTTTCCTTGTGTGGTCATCAATGAAAGTGACATAGTACCTGCAGCCTCCCATAGAAACGGTCTTCGTAGGACCCCATACATCTGAATGCACAACATCTAGTGCATTTCTGCTCACATATCTGTTACGTGGAAACACATGCTTTGTTTGCTTCCCAAATTGGCATGCTTCACATATTTTCTGCATACCTTCCACTTTAAATTTTGGCAGCCCTGTCACAATTCCTTTTGTCTGCATAGACTTTAATCTCTGCACATTCACATGACCAATCCTTTTATGCCAAATGTCTGTGTCTGCAACAACTCCTGAACCATTTGCAAACATCGCAGCACTCATTTCAGGCATGTCTACATCCAACGTAAACATTCTGCCCACTCTGTTGCCTTTTGCAACCAACCTGCACTTGTCTTTGAAATCTTCAACATAACACCCATCAGGGTTAAACCGAACCTGCAACCCCTGCTCAATCATCTGGCCAACTGAAACCAGATTCTTTGTTATGTTCGGTACATGAAGTACATCTGCAAGGTACGTCACTTTGCCATCCTGCATAGATAATGGCACATCTCCAACGTGGGCAATTGGATGAGCAGTGTCATCCCCTGTTTCCACAAAACCTGGTCTTTCCGGGTTCTTCATCTCCTTGAACCACTCCCCATGACTCGTCATGTGGTTCGAAGCGCCTGAATCCACATACCATACATTATCTTTTTGTGCTGCATCAACATTTTCAGACATGGCATTTACAACATGCTGCATAACAAACAACCTTTCATTGTCCTCATTATTTCTGCTTGAGGATGCATAGTTGTTTTGCTGCACTTTCCCATTTTGCATGTCAGCCTGCTTCTTATAACATTCTGACTGCACATGTCTTGGCTTACCACAATAGTAGCATTCACGTGCATCATTATATTGCCTTTGCCAATTTCCACGGCCTCTTTGACTCCCCCTGCCTCTGAATCTGCCTCTTCCACCTGCATGTTGTTGTTGTTGTTGATTCTGGGACTGTTGTTGCTGCTGCTGCTGCTGCTAGCCATAATTCTGATTACCTGTTCGGCCACCTCCTTGACCGCGTCCACGGCCTCCTCTACCTCGTCCTCTTCCTGAACTCGTGTAGAAGGCCTGTTGCTCTGAACTGTTTTTGCTTTGTGAAGACTGTTGGTCTTCACCCAAGTTCTTCTCTTCGATAATCAGCATAGACACCAAATCTGTAAAGTTGGGAATGTTTTCCCGAGTCTGAATAGACGTCTTGAACGCCTTGTATTGTGGCCCGAGACCACGTAGACAGACTTCCACCTTGTCATCATCATCTACTGAAACACCAATAGATGCAAGGGATTCCACAATACCCTTTATCTTCAGCGCATAGTCATTCACAGACATGCTCTTTTTCTCCACAGTATGAAGTTCATTCTTCAACTGTATCTTACGAGCCTTGGTATTTGTTTCATAAAGCTTTACCAAGGTGTCCCACGCCTCCTTGGGGGACTTGGCATCCTGAATGTGCCCAATCATGGTGTCCTGTATACTAATGGATAGCCAATACATTACTTTCCTGGCTCCTTGGTTCCAGTCTTTGAACTCTTTCACATCTGCAGTAGTCGGATTTATATCCGGTATCTCCGGTGCCTCTTCATGCTCTCCTTCTATGTAGTCCCAATAGCCTTTTCCCATCAGGAAATTAGTCAGCCTGAACCTCCAAGCATGGAAGTTATTCTTGTCCAGCTTCTCAGCCACAATCTGTGTTATGCCATCATTAGACATCTTGCCAAACACACAATTTTACCAGAAACTGCACTCTGGTTTTTCTGCACAACCTGCAGTAATTTCTGCACAGTGGTACTGTAGTACTCAAATGTCACAACCTGTGACTTCAATGTGCATACATACACCCAATGGCAACTGTAGACCTCTTTGCAGCACCCACAGTGTCTGCACAGTCAATCTGTCTTCCTGCAGTTCGTAAAACAGAGTTCTGCAGAGAATCGATGACTTACCCGCAGTGCTCGAAATCGCCTGCTTTCTGAAAAACGAAGGTCCAGACGCGCCCCAAACGCGTTTTCGGTCCGAAAACAGTAGTCCAAAGGACTGTATAGTTGCCCTATAGCTTTACTCCCGCGAAGAAAGCTCCTCAATCAGAGATCGTTTGCCGGTGCCTCCCGTAGAGCTCCCGACAAGGGTGTAGTCACCAACACAATAGGGAAGAGTAGTTGAAGCTCTTACCCTCGTACCGCTTCCTGTGGTTCTCTTGCTTGCAGCTCAGCCCTTAGCACGAACCAGGCTCTGATACCATGAAAAGATGCAGGGGGGAAGAGAGCTTGAGCTCTTGCAAGCACACACACACACTCACAAACCCTAATAGAGAACACACAAGGTGAAAGGTACTCAACCAAACTCATACACGGGTTCTCTATAGTGTGAACCCGACTAAATGAGCTGGCGCTATAACTATGCCAGTCTCTAGAGTGGCTGTCACACAGCCTGTCATCCCACTGGCCGCATATCACCCAAGATCTCACCAACCATGCCAGTGGTGTAAGTGCGGGGCCTATCCCCCAGGCGGGTCATCAGTGTCCACCGCCTCACTAGAGCTCGATATCTCAACATTTTCACCATACATCACCGCTTCCAAGCTCCAATGGAAAGCTTGCAAAAAACCAAAATTTTCTTTTGCTTTGGGCAACCCTAATTTGCCTTGTTTGTGCTTGAATCACCCCCTGCAATCCGCTCAAGGGTGTTTAGTAGACCTTACCCGATAGGCCAAGTGTTGAAAGATCGGTAGAGGAGGAGGAGACACACACACAGGAGCAAACCCTAATGTCTATTGCAAACCCTAACCATAGAGGGAAGCCATGTCCACTCTCACACAAAGCATAATGCACTAATCCATAATCCACACACCACACAATCAGTTGTGTCCACACTCTACTAACCCTAGCTAATGTCCACACACTATGACCAGCTAGACACGCGGTCATTTATGTCTCACACATGTTCCTACCTAATCTGCCAGCACATAGCATAGCTGGCTCACACTGACATCGAGCTTGAATCTCAACAGCCCCTCTCAAGCTCATGATGTACTGCTGATGAAGATGTAGATGAGCTTGGGTCAAGACTCTCAACACTCCCCCTCAAGCTCATCCCATGTACTCCCAACATAGTCCGGAAGTACTCAAACTTCTCCCTGCTAAGTGGCTTCGTAAAGATATCAGCCACCTGCTCATCAGTCTTCACATAGTGAAGATCAACTGTACCATCCAGCACCTTCTCTCTGACAAAGTGATAATGGACCTCTATGTGTTTGGTCCTCGCATGAAACACTGGATTCTTTGCCAACTGTATACTGCTCATGTTGTCACAATGAATGACAACTTTCCCATCAAGAGGCTCACATAAATCTGCCAAGAGACTCTTTAACCATATAGCCTCACAAGTAGCAATGGCTGCACCTCTGTACTCAGCCTCTGTACCGGATAAAGCAACTGTAGGTTGCTTTTTGCTACTCCAACTCACCATAGCACTTCCAAGTGTAAAAGCATATCCACTCGTAGACCTCCTGTCATATGCGCTACCTGCCCAATCAGCATCTGTGTAGCCATGTATGTCCAAGCTTTTACCACTCTCATAAAATAGACCATAATGTGCTGTGGTCTTCACATATCTCATGATGCGTCTCACTGCATCCAAATGTGGTTTCCTGGGGCTCTGCATAAACCGGCTAACTAGCCCCACTGCATAACTCAAATCCGGGCGTGTGATAGTCATATATATGAGACTACCAACCATCTTCCTGTACATAGAAGGATCATCCAATTTCTCGCCATAATCAGCCCGCAACTTCACATTATGCTCCAATGGTGCACTCATAGACTTACACCCTGTCATGCCATACTTTGCCAACATATCCAATGCATATTGGCGCTGTACTAACCAAGTACCTGCATGATCTTTCACCACTTCAATTCCAAGGAAGTATCTCAACTCACCAAGATCTTTCATGTCAAATTGCCCACTCAAAGCTTTCTTGACATGCATCACATCTGCACTATGATCACCTGTAATAATAATCAAGTCATCCACATAGATGACTAGTAAAACAATCCCATGATGTGTCTTCTTCACATACAGTGAAGAATCTGCTGTAGAAATCTGAAAACCAAGTGAGATAAGATATCTGCTCATCTTATCACTCCAAGCACGTGGTGCTTGCTTCAGACTATATAATGCCTTTTTCAACCTGCATACGTGAGTGGAATATCTAGGGTGAACATACCCTTCTGGCTGTGCCATGTATACTTCCTCTTGTAGATCCCCATTCAGAAATGCATTCTTAACATCCATCTGATGCATTTCCCAGCCATTAGCTGCTGCAGCCATAGCAATGACTGCTCTCACTGTGCCCATCTTAGCCACTGGACTAAACGTCTCATCATAATCCAATCCATGGGTCTGTGCATAACCCTTTGCTACCAATCTAGCTTTATGTCTCTCAATAGAACCATCAGATTTGCACTTCACTTTGTAAACCCATTTACATCCAATAACATTCTTGTCCTTTGGTAGTGCAACCAAATCCCATGTATCATTATGGACCAATGCGTCCATCTTCACATCCATTGCTTTTTCCCATACATGCTCTCCAATAGCCTCTGTATAGCATGTAGGTTCCACATGCTTCACCATAGATGTCATGTATGCATAGTGCATAGCAAAATCTCTATATGTTAATCTGTCAACAGGATATCTGACTCTCTGGGATCTCCGCAATGCCTTGGGGTCACTCTGTACACCTGTAACTCTAGCATGTGGTGGCACATATCTATCCTGTCTAGCACCAGGTGTGCGTAAAACAGGTATGCCAAGCTCCTCATCCAAACTCTCGGAACTAGAGGACTCATATCCTGTGATTCCAATTCCTTCGACTTTCTTTTTGCCTTTATCCATAGCACTACTCCCAGTGCTTACACTCTCATGCCTCAAACGTCCTGACCATGGACGTACACTGCTACTCTCAGCTTCTGCTCTGCTGGCCCAGACATAGTAGTAGAACTAGAACTTGCTTATGGTGGCAAGTTCACATGTACATCAGCCTCAAGTGACTCAATAACACCCTCATCTTTTGCTTTATACCAACTAGCAAGCTCATCAAACACCACATCACGTGAGATGACTACTTGTCTAGTTTGTGGATTATAACACTTGTAGGCCTTTCGATCCTGTGCATATCCAACAAATACACATTTCTCTGCTTTAGGATCCAACTTCCTTCTTCTTTCATCAGGCACATGCACATAAGCTATGCATCCAAATACTTTAAGATGTCCAATGTCTGGCCTGTAACCTGTGAGCCGCATCTCTGGCGTGCTTCCATGAATGGCTGCTGTAGGTGTTTTGTTCAATATGTATACTGCAGTAGCACATGCTTCTGCCCAATAGTAATCTGGCATGCTCTTTTCATTAAGCATTGCCCTTGCCACTTCACATATAACTCTATTCTTTCTCTCAGCCACACCATTCTGCTGAGGTGTATACCTGCAAGTCAGCTGTCTCCTTATTCCATGCTTCCTCAAGAAATGCTCAAAAGCTTTTGAGGTGTATTCACCACCTCCATCTGTCCTCAGACATTTAATCCAACAGCCATACTGCTTTTCTGCAAAAGCTTTGAAATCCATGAATTTTTCCAACACTTCACTCTTCTCTTTCAGAAAGTATATCCATGTCATCCTGCTAAAGTCATCAATGAATGTGACATAGTATAAACTGCCTTTGATAGATGGGTTTTGTGCAGGACCCCATACATCACTGTGTACGATCTCAAGTGGCCTGTTACTCATATTTCCTTCTCTAGGAAACCTCAACCTTGCCTGCTTTCCAAACTGACAGGCTTCACAAACATGCATATGTCCATCATATTTGAACCTAGGCAATCCATTGACAATGCCTCTTGTTTGCATGTTCTTTAATCTCTGTATATTGACATGTCCAATCCTCTTGTGCCACATATCAATATCTTGTACCACATTTCTGCTCTTTGAGAACATGGCTGATTTTAGCTCAGGAATTCCAGCATCCACCAGCTTAAACAGTCTTCCTTCTTTCTTGCCTTTAGCAATCACTCTACATCCATGTTTGAAGTCTTCAACGAAGCATCCATGCTCATTGAAGCGAACCTGTAATCCCTGTTCCACCATTTGACCAACTGAGGCCAAGCTTTTAGTGATTGAAGGCACATACAGCACATCTGACATAGACTTTGTCTGACCATTATGCATGACCAATGGTACACTTCCAACATGTGTAATGACATGCTGGGTATCATCACCTGTTTCCACATAGCCTTTTACATCCATAGGCTTCATGTGCTCAAACCATTCACCATGACATGTCATATGGTTTGATGCTCCTGAGTCCATATACCATGTATCATCATTCTCAGCATTTGTTGTCATAGAACCCACAACATGCTTCATGGCAAACAAATGATTTGCAGTTCCATCATTGCTACTTGATGCATAGTTGCCACCATATTGTGCATAGTTTCCACCATAATGACCACCACGTTGTGCTCTTCCCCCTCTCAAATCATTCTGTTTGCGAAAGCAATCTCTCGCCATATGACCATATTTGCCATAATAATGGCATTCAACATCTTGCATAGAATTTTGTTGGCCTTGCCAACGTCCTCTACCACGGGGGGTACCTCTGCCTCTTTGTGGTGCATATCCACGACCACCTCGAGCACCATATGAAGGCTGAAAATTCTGTTGTGGAGGTCTATCCTGCCATCCACGACCATTACCACCACGTCCACGTGATGCGAATCTCCCCCTGCCTCTAAAGCCTCTCTGCGAGTAGAAAGCCTGATTTCTGCCATCATCATGGCTAGAAGATGCATCCAAAAATGAATCACTGAGCTTGATTTCCTCAACCAATAAGAGTGAAACCAACTCATCGAAGTCGGGTAAACCTGTACTCCTCACGGAGATAGATGTATCAAAGGATTTGTATTCCTTGCCAAGACCACGCAAGGTAATATCCACCAAATCATCATCAGGCATGGGGGCATTTATTGTGGCCAATGCATCTGCAAACTTCTTGATTTCTTGCACATAATCATGTATGCTCCTTTTATTCCTTTTCACATTGTGTATCTGCTGTCGCAATTGAGACTTGCGAGCACTCGTATCTGTATCAAACATCTTGACCAAAGTATCCCATGCATCTTTGGGATTCTCAGCATCCTGAATGTGTATGAGCATAGCATCAGAAATGCATTTAGACAAATAATGCAGCACTTTGAATGCTCTCTCTGACCATTGCTTATGAGCAATAAGCTGCTGCTGTGTAGGTTGCCGAGGTAGCTCAGGCTCAGGCTCAGCACCTGTGATGAGATTCCAAAATCCTTTCCCTTTCAAGAAACTCTTTATCCTGTACTTCCATGCCTGGAAGTTCTTCCTATCCAGCTTTTCACCAACTATCTGAACTGGATTATCCGACATGTTGCTCAATGCGTACACCTTCCGCACACTTCAAATCTGTAAATGAGCCTTCCTCAGCTCAACCACACTCCAATGAATGTTCCAGATACTCCAAGATAGCCAACAAACTCCAAATTTGATGTAGAAAATCAACCTGTAATCATCCGAGATGAACTGACTCACGCAGTGCGGAATACCCTGAATTGACACGCCTTCCAAGGCTCCAAATCACAATGTAATGGTGAAATCAAGTCTAGGCAACTTGCATTGACACCTAATGAGCCTCAATGTTGAGTATCAACTCCATCTGACATGTATAATTATCAATTTTTGAAAACCCCTTTTTCTGTTTTTGGAAAAACCAGAAAAACCAGTAATGATTTGGCTCTAATTCCTTCAATATTTCACCAAATTGAGCAACCAGGCATTCATTGGCTTAGCAATAGTGTCCATCAACTCCATGTAAGAGGAATTTGTCCAATTGTAAAACACCAAAGATTAATTGCTCGATTAAAATGCTCTGTTTATCTGCAACCAGTGGACAGCCTGTTTTAATCAGCTCATTCCCAGCTCAATTAAGCATCATTGACCAAACAAATCACATAGCCCTCTTCTCCAATATGTAAAGCATCCAATTGCTAAAAACAAACTTGAAATATGTCAAGCATCCAATGAGTAATTGGCCTCCTCGTAGTCAAAATGACCAAAATGTGCTCTGTTTCTCTGTTGCAGTCTGCGCCACCTGCATTTAGGGGATTTGGGAAGGTTTGAAGTGGCAATTGATGATGGATATAGGTGCCCAACACACTTGGGTATGTGTGCAACCAATCAATGGTTGGATTTTAGCAAAAAACTCACTCCAAATGCTTCAAATTTGGGCTTCTTTTTCACTGTTTTGTGAGAGCTCAAAAAACCAGAATTTTCACTCAATCAAATGCATGTAAATTGCTCCAAAATCACAGTAGGGCTTGCATAGAAGTTGCCAATACATCTCTCATTGTCAGATACATGTTTGCTTTGCCAGATTTACATGTATTTCCACCATACATCAATGTTCCCAAGCTTTAATGGAAAGCTTCAAAAACTAGAATTTTGCTTTGCTTTGATTTGCTCTATTTTGCTTTGCTTTTGCCTGTTTCACCTGCAATCCGCTCAAGGATGTTTAGAAGACCTTACCCGATAGGCCAAGCTCTCAGATCTGATAGTATTTGGTGTGCTCCAAGCTTCACAGCTCCAATGGCAGCTTCACAGCTTCTTTTCACAGCTTCTCCTTCTCCCTCTTCACTCACTCACTCATAAACCCTAATAAACAGCACAAGGCTCTGATACCATGTTGAAAGATCGATAGAGGAGGAGGAGACACACACACAGGAGCAAACCCTAATGTCTATTGCAAACCCTAACCATAGAGGGAAGCCATGTCCACTCTCACACAAAGCATAATGCACTAATCCATAATCCACACACCACACAATGAGTTGTGTCCACACTCTACTAACCCTAGCTAATGTCCACACACTATGACCAGCTGGACACGCGGTCATTTATGTCTCACACATGTTCCTACCTAATCTGCCAGCACATAGCATAGCTGGCTCACACTGACATCGAGCTTGAATCTCAACACCCACCAAGCTCTCAGATCTGATAGAAATCGGTGTGCTCCAAGATTCATAGCATCAAGGGGGCAAGCTTTACAGCTTCTTCTCCCTCTTCTCTCACTCACTCATAAACCCTAATAGAGAGCACCAGGCTCTGATACCATTATGAAAAACAGGTAGAGGGAGAGGAGACACACACAGGAGCAAACCCTAATGTATATTGCAAACCCTAACCATAGAGGGAAGCCATCTCCCTTCTCACACAATGCATAAAGCCATAATCCATAATACACAAGACACACACTGTGTTGTGTCCACACACTACTAACCCTAGCTAATGTCCACACACTATGACCAGCTGGACTCGGTCATTTATGTCTCACACATGTTCCTACCTAACATGCCAGCACATGGTGCAGCTGGCACAAGTTGACATTGAGCTTGAATCTCAACAGTTATGTTTCACCTTATACACCCACTTACAACCAATAGCTTTCTTGCCTTCAGGTAATGACACCAAATCCCAAGTCTCATTTCCATACAATGCATCCATCTCCTTCCATAGCTTTCTCCAACACACATTTCCAATAGCCTCATCAAAACATGTGGGTTCTACAACCTGCACAACTTTTGCCATATAAGCATAATGATGTGCTGCATAACCATCATAAGTCAACCTTTGCATAGGGTTTTTGACTCTTCCAGATCTTCATAACTTTGCATTCATGGCTTCCATAGCCTTCTTCGCGCCAGGTGTCCTCAATGCTGGAATCCCAAGCTCCTTATCAAGGCTCATCTCCGAGCCACTAGACTCTCCATCAACAAAAGAATGCCCTGTAGAAATATCAGCCATGCCAAGGGACTCAACCACTTTCTCTTTGCCTTTATATGATGTACCAACTACATTTCTAGGACTGGTATTATGACGCAGCCTGCCACTCCATGGTCTATCAACAGAACCGTTGGATGAGGACTCTCCTAGTTCACTCAATGACTGTGATTACTGACTTGCATTCTGTGCAACCATGTTTCCACTTACATTAGCCTTAACAACATCTTTTTTAGCAACATACTAGCTACTCATCTCATCAAATAAAACATCCCTGCTTACCGTCAATTCACGTGTGGTAGGATTATAGCATCTATATCCCTTTTGCTCAAGGAAATACCCAATAAACACATTTTTCTACCTTTGCATCCAGCTTAGTACGCAACTCATCTGACACATGCACATTTGCAATACATCCAAAAACTTTTAAGTGAGACAAATTAGGTTTCTTGCTAGTAAACTTCTCCTTTGGCATACTATCATGTATGGGTGCAGTAGGAGTCTTGTTTATGATATAAACTGCAGTAGACACAGCCTTAGCCCAGCCTTAGCCCCATAGCTATGCGGCATATTCTTCTCTGCCACATCAATGCTTGTGCTATCTGTGTAATGTGCTTGTTTTTTTGCTCAGCAAATCCATTTTACTGTGGAGTGTATCTACATGTAAATTGTCTCTGAATGCCATTCTTTTGCAAGAAATCAGAGAACTCACTGGAGAAGTGTTCTCCCCCTCCATCTCACCTTAGGCATTTCACATGCTGTCCTATCTGTTTTTCAACCATCACTCTAAAATTATGAAATTGAGTAAACACTTCGCTCTTCTCCTTCATGAAATACACCCACACTTTCCTCATGTGGTCATCAATGAATGTTACGTAGTACCTGCAGTCAGCCACCCATGGACATAGTCTTCGTAGGACCCCATACAGTCAGCCACCCATGGACATAGTCTTCGTAGGACCCCATACATATGAATGCACAACATCTAGCACATTCTTGCTCACATTTCTGTCATGTGAAAATACATGCTTTATTTTCTTTCCAAATTGAAATGTTTTACATCCTTTCTGCATACCTTCAACCTTAAACTTAGGTAGCCCTATCACAATCTCTTTACTCTACATAGACTTCATTCTTTGCACATTTACATGCCCAATTCTCTTATGCCCAATGTTCGTATCTGCAACAATTCCTGAACCATTTACAAACATTGCAGCACTAACTTTAGGCACATTTACATTCAATGTAAACATTATGCCCACTTTGTTGCCTTTTGCAACCAACCTACACTTATCTTTAAAGTCTTCTACATAATAGCCCCATCAGGATTAAACCGGACCTGTAAACCCTACTCAATCATCTAGCCAACTGAAACCAGATTCTTTGTAATGTTTGAAACATGAAGTACATGTGCAAGGTACTTCACCTTACCATCCTGCATAGATAATGACACATCTCCAACATGGGCAATTGGATGAGTAGTGTCATCCCCTGTTTCAACAAAACTTAGTCTTTCAAGACTCTTCATTTCCTTGAACCACTCACCATGACTTGTCATGTGGTTTGAAGCACTTGAATCAACATAACATACATCATCCTTACATGCTGCTACATCATTTCTAGACACAGCATTAACTATATGTTGCATAACAAACAACCTCTCATTATCCTCATTATTTCTGTTAGAGGATGCATAGTTATTTTTCTGTACTTTTCCATTTCGCATGTCACTCTATTTCTTATAGCAATCTACTTGCACATGTCTAGGCTTACCACAATAAAAATAGCCTCGTGTATCATTATGCTATCTTTTCCAATTACCACGACCTTGTTGACTCCCCTTGCCTCTAAAAACTGGCCTCTTCCACCTGTGTTGTGGTGGTTGCGAATCCTGGGACTGTGCTAGCTGATCATAATTTTGATTACCAATTTTCGGCCCACCACCTTGGCCACATCCAAAACCTCTACCTCATCCTCTATCTGCACGTGTGTAGAAGGTTTACTTCTATGAACTATTTTTATTTTGTGAAGACTGTTGATCTTCACCCAAATTCTTCTCTTCAATGATCAGCATTAACACAAAATTTGTGAAGTTGGGAATGTTCTCTCAAGTCTGAATAGATGTCTTAAAGGCCTTGTATTGTGGCTCGAGACCATGTAGACACACTTCCACCTTATCATCATCATCAATAGAAACACGAATTGATGCAAGAGATTCTACAATGCCCTTGATCTTCAAGGCATAATCATTCATAGACATATTTTTCTTCTCCACAGTATGAAGCTCATTCTTCAACTGAATCTTTCGTTCCTTGGTGTTAGTTTCACACAGCTTCACCAAGGTGTCCCATGCCTCCTTAGGTGACTTGTCATCTTGTATATGCCTAATCATAGTGTCCTGTATGGTAATAGAAAGCCAATACATGAGTTTCCTTTCTCCTTGATTCCAATCCTTAAATTCTTTTACATCTGCAACAGTTGGATTAATCTCAGGTATCTCTGGTGCCTCCTCATGTTCACCTTCAATGTAGTCCCAAGGTAACCTTTTCCCATCAGGGCATTTGTCAATCTAAACCTCCAAGCATGGAAGTTGTTCTTGTCAAGATTCTCTACGAGAATCTGGTTTATTCCATCATTCGACATCTTGTCTACAACACAAATTTACCAAAAACAACACTCTTGTTTGACCTTCACAAACTACTATATTCTCTGCAAGCGATTCTATACTGTATCCAAACTGTCACAATCAGTGACCTCAATTTGAATACATACACCCAATGGAAATTTTAAGACCTCTTTGTAGAACACACAATGTCTGCACAACCAATCGCCCTTTCTGCAGTTCCAAAAACAGAGTTTTGCAGAGAATCGAAACTTACTCACAGTGCCCATGAACACCTGCGAACTGAAAAATGGAGGTCCAGACACACCCGAAATGCATTTTTGGCCTAAAATGTTTCATCCAACAAACATTATAGTTTCCCTATAGCTTTGCTCCCACGAAGAAAGCTCCTCAATCAAAATTTGTTTGCCGGTTCGTTTGTCATTGTACATGTTTTTTTAGTCATATCAGTGCAATTCCTAGGCATCAAGTACTCATCTAGGTCCAAAAAGGAGATGATTGGGAATTCTGTAAGCTCTAGGGATCACTAAATAAATTCATGGACTTTTATGGAAGAGGATAAGGTTCTACACCACTCTTACAAGTCATTTATCAAGGTATAATTAGACTTTCGGTTCAAATTTTATAATTTCCTTCATTTATTATATTTTACTTGTCCCAATTCCATGCGAAATCGGGCTTAAGCCCCAAGAAAAAATGCTCTAAAGTCCCAATTTGACCTTATAGTCTTAGGAACATTAGATTTATGTCTACCCTTATGGATATCTTATCAAATTATAGAAATTCTCTTACATAGTACCAACATGAAAACAAGGATTAGGATGAGTTGAACCAAAATCTTTAATTAATTTATGAATAGCTCTTAGATTTATTAATGCTAGAGCGAGAAATTAGCTTAGGGCACTAATATGCACAAATGTGGTGTACCTAATTTTAGGATAGGATTTTGGATCAGTATGCAAGAGATTATTTTTTTAAGAGATAAAAATTAAAAATTAGGGATATCCCATGTGTAGAGAGAGAAGGATAAATTATTAGTATAGAGAAAGAGAAAGAGTAGTGATGTCCAAAACTTATTAGAAGTACTTAAGATTATTAAGTTTGAACTTTAGATTCTCTTTTAGGAAAAAGCAAGATGCAATTTACAAAGATAGGTTAGAGTTTAGAGAGAATACTCAAGAAGTAATGTAGAGAGAAAAATATTAATATGCATTAGTTATGCATGGGCAAATTAGGGTCAATGCTAGTCTAAAAACTTAGGATTAATTTGAAATAAATAAAGTTAAATTAATGGGAAGTAGGATAGATTTTTAGTAAATTAGGGTTTAATTTAAATAAACCATTATAAGAAAAAATATATTTTTAGAGAAACATGGATAAATGGATTTTTTGGTGTAGATTAAGTTAATAATTATCCTAGAGTTTAGAGAGAGAGATTCCTAAATACCCCATTAATTAAGGGCACATGATGCACATTTCCTACCCCAAGTTGTGCAAATCCATATCCTAAGTTGGAAAAAAGACTCATGTGACACCAGTTTGACATTAGGACAAATCCATAAATTTTTGTCTCTAGGAAATTGTGAAGGAAAAGACTTATGGGTATTAATGTGCATGATTTAAATACACTTTAGTGATAAGCTAAGGTCATTAAATAGAATTTAGAAGTTTAAGACCAAAAATAAATACGAAAAAAGGATTAGAAATGTCTTGATCAAAGAGAGAGAGAATGTTTAAGAAAAAACGTAAGGAGACAAGACCCAAGACATAGAAATAGAATCCGAGCTTACAATAGGATTGTCAATTTACCAATAAGAGGGGATGAACCCCCGATCAAAAGAAAAGTCTGAAGTTGGAATTGGTTAAGATATTTTGATACTTTTGAGTAAAAGAAGAGTCCTAACCTTATGTGCATAAGTATTCACATAAGAGAATGACCATAAGACTCTTAAAGATCTCAACATCAAGGTGACGAAACTCAAATAAGAAAAGTAAGGAATTGACCTTTAAAAAACCCTCAATTTTAGGTGAAAGCCTCTATCTTAAAGGAAATCTAGAAAACTTTCAAGAAGTTAAAAAGGTAAAAATCTTGAGAAAACCTTGCCAATATATATGCCCTCGGAGGAATTCTACTTGCTCAAAATTTTTATTAGAGAGTCGTGATGTCTTGTCAAGCTTGAGATGGTTTATATTGTTTTGGATATGACTATGATGCATGCTACTTAAATTCATAATTGTTTGGATATTGCATTCATATGATGCATATGCGTTGTTTGCTTGTGGAAACTTGTGAAGGTACAACATAAGTTCATGGATTGCCATGTGGATATCATTCATGGGGTGCATCTCATCTCATGAAGGCAGATGGCGAGACCTTGACATGTGTGTGCTATTATGGACAAGTAAGTGACTCTAGAGGGTAGTTCTTGGTGGCTAAGTATGTATGTTGGTATTAGACACACTTGGCTTTTGACACTAGTACCTGGAGTGTTTTTGCTTCTAGGATAGGTGGAAACTCTTAAGATTATGACACATGTGTTGAGATGGATGTGAGAACTACATGGTCTGCTAGCCAATACAATGGTCTAAGAGTGATCAGGGTCAATGGTGCATGCCATCTTGGTATGACAATCATAGTCGTGGGTGTAAAGAGGTCATGTTGATGATGTGACACTGATGTGTTATCTTATATCATGTGATTGGACATATGAAATTATGCATGATATGAAAAGGGTTATAAAGGATTAAATACTAGAAAGTGGGTGGAAGGATGGACCTGAGTTGAGGATATTTTGTAAAATAAAACTAGATTTTATTTTAGAACGAGAAACTTGGGATGAGTAGTGTATGCCTATAATCATGAACGAGGATATAGGAATTGAATTCATAATCAAGGAGTCAAAACATCTTGTTGAGCCTCAAGGAGGTGCTCGACGTGACTTTCTTGTGATAATTATATGAAGGGAAAACATCTGGAGTAATTATTCACTTTTCATTACATAAGGATTATTCTAGTCAGGCTAAGGGAGATGAAGGAATAACCAAGTATTAGCATATTATGATATGAGGCTCAAAGTGAGTCACTCTACCCTTAGTGTGATTTTTTGTTGGCCAAAAGATTGTATAGATAGAGGCCTAGGGGTCTCACACCCTTGTTGGCTTTTCAAAAGGAAAAGGAAAACAGAGGGACATACAATCACATATATCCTCTATTTTCAAAGGTTCTCACTCATGAATGCTCGAAGGAAAGGGGATTTGTGTAATCTATACTAATAATTGTATCTCATTTTTAGCATGCACACAATACACACACACATGCAAGTAAGGGGATTTGTGTAATCTAATAATCATATCTCCTTTTTAGCATGTGCATAATACACACATGCATGCCTGCGTGCACGCGCGTGCACACACAAGTACCTCTCTCTCTCCTCTCTCTCTCTCTCTCTCTCTCTCTCTCTCTCTCCACTTTGCCTATACCTCTTTGGTCCCTCGAAGGCTCTCTTTTTGTGTCTCTTGTGACAACAATGATCTGATTAGGTCGAAATGCAAATCTTTCTCTTGTGATCAAGACTCTCTCTCTGTCTCTCTTTATCTCTCTCTCTCTCTCTCTCTTTGCCCCTTCCCCCCTGATGGTGCAATCAATAGAGCAAGAGGGAAATTTCTAGGGGACCATTGACAAGCAAAAATTGAGCGGCGCTGTAATGAGAAAATGGGGGATGAGAGGGTGTTAAGATATCATGATAGGACTTCCTACATGTGTACCTTAATAAATTGTATTTAAGTAGGACAGTTGATGAATTGCCTACATGTCAACGTGTGGGTAGTTCCTACATGTGTACCTTAATTTATAATTAAGTAAGGAAGTTGATGAACTCCCCATAGCAACATGTAGTTAATTAATAGGGGGCATAGGTTTAGCGGCCAACCAGCCTGTTTGGCGCCTTTCAAATCACTATTGGACTGACGTTTGTGCAACAAACTGGGTCTTCTTGTTTTGTAACAAACTTGTAACACTTTCTTGATGAACGGGTAGTACCCATGGTTGTAAGGAAAAAGGAGAGAGTAGTTAGATAAGGGGATAGATGAGTGAGAGTGAATCCAATCTACCTAGGTGAGACTGTAGAAGAGGGTGCATCATTGTCTGGGTAGGGATACATGTTGAGTCTATTGAGGCTCTAAGGAGAGGAACAACATCGAATAGGGACACAAGAGAATTGAGAGAGAAGTTCATGTGTAGAGTTCTTCTAAGGCATTGTACTTTAATACTCAAGAATGGATTAGACCTTGTCTTACTGTTGCTTTCTATCTATTCATCTCTCTCTATGTAGTTTCAATCTTGTGTTAAGGTCCTATCTAGATGTGGTAGTGTGTATAGAATCTGAATAGTCATAGGACCTAACCTGCTTGTATTCATGCTCAATCTCCCTAAACAATAGCTTGAGTTCAACATAGGGCACATCCCCGGGAACAAGCACACAGTAGTAGACTGGAGTTAGGAGAAGAACTAGAGGGGGTGGAAGATGATTTCACACGAATGTGCAACTCTTCCTCTCACTGACGGAGAAAAACCTAGCTAGTATGACAAAATGCTGTGATTCTTGTCTGACTTGTCCTTTCTAGGGTACATGTCTAGAAATCAGAGAAAGAAGCTGACTCTCTGGAGCAAGTCATTCATGGTGGTAGCTGGACAGCTCTACAAGATGGGCATTGATCAAGTATTGAGAAGATGCATCCCCAAACATGAGTAACAGGTTGTGCTGGCAAAAGCACACCAAGGGATAAGCGATGGGCACTTTTCTAGAGAGGTCACGAGGTGGAAGGTGCTCCAGGTAGGTTTGTGGGGTGGCGGCGGCCACGGATTACTATACCAAATGGTAGAGGCCAAGGCCTTGAAAGAATATAATGAAAAGATTTGAATGCCTGATTGAGATAGTCTGTGACCAAGGGGCCCACTTCCTTAATGAAGTGATCAAGAAACTGGTAGAGCAGCACATGATAATACATAAAAAGTCAACAATCTACTACCCACAAGAAAATGGGCAAGTAGAATCCACAAATAAAATCTTTAAGGGAATATTGGTCAAGAGAGTGAATGAGAATAGGCCCAATTGGGACATAAAATTGCATTCAACATTGTGGGCATTCTAGATATCGTATAAGAATGCAATAGAACTTACACCTGAATGGATTAGAGGAAATGTTGCCCATGGAGTTCCTAACACAGAGAAAGGCTCTCTCCGAAAGAATCAGAGGTGCACAAGATCAAATAACTCCTTAAGCTAGATGAAAGGAGACTTGCACAGTGCATGGGCTACCGAGATAGTCAAAAAAGGAGAAAGTTGCAAGTGGACAAGAACACAAAATTCAAGATCTTTGAAGAAGGAGATGTATTCTTGTTGTTCTCACTCAAGAATGGGACCCCACTAAGGAAAATTAAAAATTAGATGGACGGATCCATTTAGAATTGTCAGGCAAATGGGGATATGAACATTTGAGATCGTGAGTTTGGATGGAGAAAGCATAAGGGAAATGGTGAATGGGTACAAGTTGAAGCCTTATTATGGAAAAATGCCAGAACTAGCAAGAAAAGTATGTCGTGAAGGAAAAGTGTGTCCAAATCCAGATCGAGATCTGGAGAACGTAAGGAAAGTGTGTCCAGATCTAGATCCAGGTTTGGAGAACCTAAGGAAAGTTAGTTCTTTTGCTCATAAAGTCCTTTGGATAAGGAAAAAGATTGTACTATGGAGCCATCTTAGAAGCTAGGTTATTGTAGGTATTGGAATGACCATGGCCCATTTCTAATCTCAAGGAAAAGTCTCAAAAAGGGAACCTAGATGTATCCAAAGAGAAAATTAGCATTTCATCTCACATGGTGGCATGTGATCGAACATCTAGCATGCTTATTTTGACTTCACACTAGCACCCCATCAAAGGTTTCATTGTAATGAACCTTTTTGCTTCCTCACTTGCGATCCCACAATCCCACTTCATGATCCATTCAATGTGGACAAAGCTCTCTACAATGATCAACCCAAGGGGCCTTAGACATATGAGCTGCACATTTTTGTTGTCATCAGAAGATCTGATGATAAATAGGGGCAAGGAGCTCATGCAATCAAGCATGCCCATAGCTTACTTGTCCACAATTTGCAAGCCATTAAAAATCAAGATTGGGGATGGGTAAAATAAATTTTTCATAATTTGTGTACATAAATGCTTAAGACTAGTAATAGTCGCCATATCATTTTTAAGTCTTGGATGGTCAATCATGAAAATTAGCATGAAAACTAGTCACTTGTACATAAGTTTAAGACTAGTGTGAAAACATACATGCTTAAGACTAGTAATAGTGGCCATATCATTTTTAAGTTTTGGATGGTCTAGCATGAAATCTAGTAACTTATAATACTTGTGATATCTTCTCCCCTGTACTCTTACTTGTATGTATGCTATTTAATCTTACTTCCTTGCTGGATGTATGCTAGATAAGTTTGTTTGTAGGCTTCTCTCTTTTATCAGCTTCTCCTTCATTTGCCTTTTGTGAGAGAGAACCTCACGAAGGAAGTTCTTTTTTTGCCTCCATATAGGCATTGAGAGATCTACTATCACCCTTAGAAAAGGAGCATTTTAATGTAAAAACAGAGTGAATGACGAGCTAGTGCACCCACATTGAAGAGTTTTAGCTCAAAGGCAATACCCAACGATGCATGATTTAGGTAGACTAAGGTAATCTCTTGACTTAAACATATTTAGCATTGTCTTGATGGGGACTAGCCTAGGCCTTAGCTCTATTCTCCTATCCATTCCAAGTCATTGGGATCACCTAATATTGATCAATATTGATTAATAGGTAACAATCCAAAAGGCATATGGTTTTAGAGCTTTGGATGTGTTAGTTTATTGTTTTTAATTTGGTTTTGAAGCTTTTTAGATTCTATTTTCATGTGTTGGAAGGGTAAACCCTAATTTTATTAGCATAATTTGGAAGCCCATGATGAGGCTTTGATCTTATTTCATTAAGACAAGGAATAGCTTAAAATTTATGATTAGGAGTGGAATATACTACAAAAACATAAGCACTAAGCTCCATTAGGTGTGGGTTAGAGTGGGACATTTAATTTTTATTAATATTGCTCATTATCTAACTCTCTCACACCAAGAATAAAGGGGCACAAGTACTAAGAGCAAACAAGTATCTTCTCTCAACTCTTTCTCTTTCTCTCACACATGTAAGAAGAGCAAGAGAAGGGAGAAAACAAGAAATCAATTTAGCATAAAGCGGGATTGTATGTTTGCATTATGAGAAAATGTCTTATATACATCTGGCCCTTATTCACACTTGGGTGCCCAAAACTTAAAGAACTAACTAGCTAATCTTGGTTATGGCTAGCTCTTCTCATAATAATTATAACTTTATAGTGGATTTTCATAACACTTATTTCTACTTTTGTAGGTGGTAGAGAGATTCTACTTTTGTTAACCCCAAAATGGATTAACATCCCCTCCCTTCCACTTTATGCATGTTCCATCCCCAAAATGGATTAACATCCCCTCCCTTGATGAATGTTTCATCCCCAAAATGGGTTAAAATTTCCCTCCCTCCCACTTGATGCATGTTCCATCCTAAAAACTCTATTAGAGCCTAAAGGCTCTATCACCAACTTAAACCTGTAGTAATATTGTTGGAATTGAAGCTTGCAAAGGGTCCTTCTCATAAATATGGGTGTGAGATCCATAATGCTATCTCTATCACGTCTTCGAATATTACATGTATATAATCTAAAAAACAACAAAGAAAATGATAGTAATACATTAAATGTTCCTCTTTTGGGACCCCTATTCATGTCTAAGCATACTATTTCTTTGTCATAATTCTTCACTGTTTCTTTGTTTTGGTCAAGGAGTACCACAATCAGCTTCATGAATTTGCATGATGCTACCACTACTGGATTGGGTATTCTTCTCCATGCTCTTATCCAAATTGAGAGATATTTAATGCACCCTTTCTATGGTATTAAATCTGGTTGGCTCAAATAATGGGAAATTGTAGTACATATGGGCATCTTTAATTTTTTCTACTCTCCTTCCACATCATCCTCTCTTCCATGCTTCTTAGAAGGCCATACTACTTCAATATCCATGGGAAAAGGGAAGGTTACCTATTATTTCATGGGGATCTCCTTTCCTTCACCACTTCTTCAATTGTGTCTTTGACTGGTTACTCACAAGTGACAATGAAGAAATGAGCCAATAGATAATGGATATGTTGAGCCGTGAGTTTGAGATGATAGATTTGGGTCTTATGCATTTCTGTTTTGGGGATTAAGGTCTAGCAGGAGTTAGGAAAGGTCTTCACATCATGATAGAAGTATGGTTAGGATATTCTCATAGCATTTGGGATGACCGACTGTAACCTATGTCAACACCTATGGAGGTGAACATGAAGCTTTCTATAGAAGGTTCACCCCATTAGTAGACATCTAGGAAGTATAGGAACTTGGTGCGGAGTTTAATTTTTCTCACTAACACTTGACTTGATATGAGGTTCATAGTTGGTGTTTGATCATGTTTTCCAACAAGCCATGATTCATTGGAAGCAAGGAGTGCGAGTACTTAGGTACATAAGAGGTACTCTTAAGAAGTAGGCAACAATGGGTGCTTCTTCTTTAGTAAGAAGCAGCCTACAATGGGACTTTCTTCTATAAAAGCTGAGTACAAGGCAGCTTATTTTGCTTCTTGTGAATTAGTATGGCCGAAGAGGATTTTAGTGGACATGAAAGCTTAGATTAGTGGGGCTATAGCCTCACAATGCAAAAACCAGAGTTTCATGGGGCTATTGCCAAGAACCCCGTGTCTCATGTTGCTCGAGCGAAGAACATTGAGATTCAATATCATTCTGGCTATTGCCAAGAACCTTGTGTCTCATGTTGCTCGAATAAAGAACATTGAGATTCAATATCATTTTGTGCGAGAGCTAATTTAGGATGAGGTAGTGGAGTTGGAGTATTGTTCTATAGACTAGAATTGCACCGACATCTTCACCAAGGCTCTTGGGAAAGATCAGCTCACTTGGCATCTTCATATCGACTTGGTGTTAGGCTAAGAACATAATCTGTCTTTGTGGGTAGACATTGAGGGGGGTGTTAGTACACACTCAATGCGCCCACCTCTCAGCATGTATCTCACATCTATATTTGGTGCAAATTTGTAAAGGCATCCATTATGAGGAGAAGCCATTGGTGCACATGTCTTTGGTGGGAACCCTAGCTTAAATGCTAATGGGATCGTTATTGTGACCATTGATGGGGTCAAGGGTGCAAGTGTTAAGCTAGGGCCCAATAATAAGGAGAATATTTATGAAATTGTCTCTAAGATATTCATGAAATATTCCCTAGGATATTCATGGAATATTCCCTAGGATACCTAAGTTCATTATTAGTAGGCGGTGGTGGTGGACAATTGGTTGCATTCTTGATATGACCGCGTCTATATAGCATAACCAACCGCATTATATAAGTTTCTACCACACCACTTGCAATGCCATATGGACATAGTGATCATGAGCTAAGGCATCCAATGCTTATGAGCATCCACACCCTCTACACTTAGTACTTCCTCCAATGCTTATGAGCATCCACACCCTCTACTCTTAGTACTTCCTCCACCATCTAGAGTTTGTCTAGATTTCCATCTAAGCTCTATTTGAGAGTGCACAGGTGGACAACACCATCTATTGCATTGTCTATTGCACTTTGTTTTGCTATCTATCTTTATATTGTGCTATGTTCTTATAATGCACACTTTATGTGTGAGATAGGTTCAATGCCCAACCTCCTCCTCACAGCTTGCCTTAGCTAGGCACATTAGTTCAACTTCACCTCAATCAGTCTACTTGCAGGTTGACCTCTTTGCACATGTTTTAGCTAGATTCTCAACTGCTCGATCAAAACTATAATTATAAGTTATAATATAACTAGGTGTAGCTGTGCATGCCTATAGCTACTGAAATTGGTGCTTGGCAATTATTGCCCCCATAAGGAAGCAGAGTCCACATCAAGCAATGTCAATGCTACATGACATCCACATCGTCTCATAGATCTAGTTGGTGAAGGGTGCCCTCTGTATGATGTCGGCCGATTCATCTTGCATTTGTATATTTATATATTTTATAAAATATCTATATATAACACACACATATTTAAATATACAAATAACACACACACACATTTAAATAAGATAATTACATATATAATACATACATATATATATGTGTGTGTGTGTGTGTGTGTGTGTATGTATATGTATATATATTTACACATAAATAAATAACACACGCACACACACACACACACACACACAAAGCCTTCTGGCCCAAAATGAAAAGCTCTATGGTTTTGTAGTCTTGAAGCACTTACCAACACTTGTTTTTGATATGTACCTGAATGCTTCCCTCATAAAGCTCCGTGCGTGGCTCCACTCCTCTAGTGAACACTAGGCTTCTCCGGGTTGGACTTGATCCCTCTCATAATTGATGAAAAATAGGTAGAGGGAAAGGAGACCCACACACACAAGAGCAAACCCTAATGTATATTGCAAACCCTAACCAAAGAGGGAAGCCATCTCCCTTCTCACACAATGCGTTAAGCCATTAATCCATAATCTACAACACACACTACTAACCACCCTAGCTAATGTCGACACACTATGACCAACTGGACGTGGTCATTTATGTCTCACACATGTTACTACCTAACATGCCAGCACACATAGTGCAACTGGCACAAGCTTACATCGAGCTTGAATCTCAAGAGCTCCTCTCAAGCTCATGATGTACTGCCATAGATGAAGATGTAGATGAGCTTGGGCTATCAAAGCTCTCAACACTCCCCCTCAAGCTCATCCCATGTACTCCCAACATAGTACGGAAGTACTCAAACTTCTCCCTACTAAGTTGCTTTGTAAAGATGTCGGCCACCTCCTCTTCAGTCTTCACATACTGCAAATCCACTGTACCATCCAACACTTTCTTTCTAACAAAATGATAGTGGACCTCTATGTGTTTGGTCCACGCATGAAAAAGTGAATTCTTGGCCAACTGTATGCTACTCATGTTGTCACAATGAATGACAACCTTGCCATCAATAGGCTCACCCAAATCAGCCAAGAGACTCTTTAACCATACTCCTTCACATGTAGCAATGGCTGCACCTCTGTATTCAGCCTCTGTACTAGATAAAGCAATAGTAGGTTCTTCTTGCATGTAGCAATGGCTACACCCCTGTATTCAGTCTCTGTACTAGATAAAGCATTAGTAGGTTCTTCTTGCTGCTCCAACTCACCACTGCACTTCCAAATGTAAAGGTATAACCACTAGTAGACCTCCTGTCATACGAGCTACTTGCCCAATCTGCGTCTGTGTAGCCGTGTACATCCAAGCTTTACCATGCTCATAAACGAGACCATAATGTGCAGTGGTCTTTACATATCGCATAATGCATCTTACTACATCCAAATGAGGTTTTATGGGGCTCTGCATAAATTGGCTTACTAGCCCCACAGCATAACTGAGATCCGGGCGTGTGATAGTCATGTAAATAAGATTGCCAACCATCTTTCTATACATAGATGGATCATCCAACTCTTCACCAAAATCAGCCCGCAGCTTCACATTCTACTCCAAAGGTGTACTCATTGGCTTACACCCTGTCATCCCATATTTTACCCAATATATCCAATGCATATTGGTGTTGCAGTAACCATGTCCCTGCATGGTCTTTGATCACTTCAATCCCAAGAAAATATCTCAATTCACCCAAGTCTTTCATGTCAAACTGCCCACTCAATGCCTTCTTGACATACATAACATCTGTAGCATGATCTCATGTCACAATCAAGTCATCCACATAGATGACAAGCAAGACAATCCCATGATTTGTTTTCTTCACATAGAGTGAAGAATCTGCTCAAGAAACCTGAAATTCAAGGGAGATAAGATATCAGCTTATCTTATCACTCCAAGCATGAGGTGCTTGCTTCAAACCATATAATGCTTTCTTTAATCTGCAAACATGAGTGGGATACCTCAGGTGTACATATCCTTCTGGCTATGCCATATAAACTTCCTCTTGTAAATCACCATTTAGAAATGCATTTTTCACATCCATTTGATGCATTTCCCAACCATTTGCTGCAGCCATATAAACTTCCTCTTGTAAATCACCATTTAGAAATGCATTTTTCACATCCATTTGATGCATTTCCCAACCATTTGCTGCAGCCATAGCAATGACTACTCTCACTGTTCCCATCTTTACAACTGGACTAAATGTTTCATCATAGTCCAAGCCCTGCAGCATAACCCTTAGCTACCAATCGTGCTTTATGGCGCTCAATGAAACCATCTGATTTGCATTTCACCTTATAAACCCATTTGCAACCAATGACATTTTTGCCTTGTGATAAGGCAACCAAATCCCATGTTTCATTATGAACTAATGCGTCCATCTCAACATCCATTGCCTTCTCTCATACATGCTTCCCAATAGCTTCTATATAGCATTCATGTAGGTTTCACATGCTTCACCAAAGAGGTCATATATATGTAATGCATAGCAAAGTCACGATATGTCAACCTGTCAACTGGATACCTGACCCTTTGGGATCTCCACAATGCATGTGGATCACTTTGAACACATGTCACTCTAGCATGTGGAGGCACATATCTATCCTGCCTTGCACCAGGTGTGCATAAAACTGGTATGCCAAGTTCCTCATCCAAACTTTCTAAACTTGACGACTCATAACCTGTAATGCCAATTCCTTCAACCTTATTTTTCCCTTTATCCACAGCACTACTCCCAGTGCTCACACTCGCATGTCTCAAGCAACCTGACCATGGACGTATAGTGCTACTCTCAGACTCTACTGGCCTAGACATAGAAATAGAACTTGCTTGTGGCAACAAGTTCACATGCACATCAGCATCAATGGAATCAATGACACCCTCATCCTTTGCCTTGTACCAACTAGCAAGTTCATCAAACACCACATCTCGTGAGATAACCACCACTTGCCTAGTTTGTGGATTGTAACATTTATATGCCTTGCGATCTATACATACCCAACAAAAACACACTTTTCTGCCTTAGGATCTAACTTCCTCCTTCTCTCATCAGGCACATGCACATAAGCTATGCAACCAAACACTTTGAGGTGTCCAATGTCTGGCCTAAAACCTGTAAGCCGCATCTCTGGCGTGCTTCCATGTATGGCTGCTGTGGGTGTCTTATTAAGTACATACACCGCTGTGGCACACGCTTCTGCCCAATAATAGTCTGGCATGCTCTTTTCATTGAGCATCACCCTGGCCACATTAGAAATGACTCTATTCTTCCTCTCACCAACACCATTTTGCTAAGGTGTGTACCTGCAAGTTAACTACCTTCTTATGCCATGCTTTCTCAAGAACTTCTCAAAAGCATGTGAGGTGTATTCACCACCTCCATCTGTCCTCAAACATTTTATCCAAGAGCCATATTACTTCTCTGCAAAAGCTTTGAAGTCCATAAACTTTCCCAACACTTCACTTTTCTCTCTAAGAAAGTAAATCCAAGTCATTCTTCTGAAATCATTAATGAATGTCACATAATACAAGCTGCCTTTAATGGATGGGTTTTGTGCAAGACCCCATACATCACTATGAACTATCTCAAGTGGCCTACTACTTATGTTGCCTTCTTTAGGAAATAGTAACCTCGCTTACTTTCCAAACTAGCAAGCATCACAGACATGCATATTCCCATCATACTTGAATCTAGGCAGCCCACTAACAATGCCTCTTGCCTGCATATTCTTTAACCTTTGTATGTTCACATGTCCAATCCTTTTATGCCACATGTCAATGTCCTGTACCACATTTCAGCTTTTAGAGAACATGGTTGATTTCAACTTAGGAATTCCAGCATCCAACTTAAATAACCTGCCTTCTTTCTTGTCTTTGGCAATGACTCTACATCCATTTTTGAAATCGTCAACGAAGCAACCATGCTCGTTGACACGAACCTGTAAACCTTGTTCCACCATTTGACCAACTCAGGCCAAACTTTTTGTAATAGAAGGCATATACAAGACATTTGCCATAGACTTTGTTTCACCATTGTGCATAACCAATGGTACACTTCCAACATGTGTGATAGCATGTTGGGTATTATCTCCTGTCTCCGCATAGCCTTTCACATCCATAGGCTTCATATGTTCAAACCATTCACCAAGACAAGTCATATGGTTTGATGCTCCATAGTCCATATACCAAGTGTCATCACTTTCACCATTTGTCATCATAGATCCCACAACATATTTCATGGCAAACAAGTGATTTGCACTGCCATCATTACTGCTTGATGCAAAATTTCCACCATTTGCATAATTTCCACCATGTTGTGCATAATGTCCACCATATTGTGCTCTAACCCCTCTCAAATCATTTTGTTTATGGAAACAATCACGTGCCATATGACTAAATTTCCCATAGTAATGGCATTCCACATTTTGTATAGATGTTTGTTGGCCTTACCAATGTCCTCTACCACACGAGGATTACCTCTGCCTCTCTGAGGTGTATATTCATGACCACCTTGTAGGCTGAAAATTCTATTGTGGTGACCTATCCTGCCATCCACGACCATTACCCCCACGACCACGTGATGCAAATCTCCCCGTGCCTCTAAATCCCCTTTGTGAGTAGAAAGCCTGATTTCTGCCATTATCATCATGGCTAGGAGATGCATCATGAAATGAGTCACTCAGTTTGATTTCCTCAACAAGTAAGAGTGAAACCAACTCATCAAAATCTGGTAAACCTGTACTCCGAACACAGATAGATGTATCAAAAGACTTGTACTCCTTTCCAAGACCACGCAAGGAAATGTCCACCAAATCATCATCAGGCATGGGAGCATTAATTGTTGCCAATACATCTGCATACTTGTACTCCTTTCCAAGACCACGCAAGGCAATGTCTACCAAATCATCATCAGGCATGGGAGCATTAATTGTTGCCAATACATCTGCATACTTCTTTATCTCTTGTACATAACCATGGATGCTCCTTCCTTTTTGCTTCACATTATGAATCTGTTGTCTCAATTGAGACTAACGAGCACTAGTGTCTGTAGTATCAAATAGCTTTACCAATGTATCCCATGCATCCTTGGGATTCTCAACATCATCTATATGTATGAGTATAGCATCCGAGATACATATAGATAAGTAATGCAAAACTTTGTATGCTCTCTTTGACTATTGCTTATGAGCTACAACCTGTTCTTGTGTAGGTTGTCGAGGTAGTTCTGGCTCTGGCTCTGCACCTGTAACAAGGTTCCAAAACCCTTTTCCTTTCAGAAAGCTTTTAATCCTGTACTTCCATGCCTGGAAGTTCTTTCTATCCAACTTCTCACCCACAATCTGTACTGGGTTGTCTGACATATTTGCTCAATACAAATGCACCTTCCAACCATGTCCAAATCTATAAACGAGCCTTCCTCAGCTCCAACCACACTCTTATAAGTGTTCCAGATACTCCAAAGTACTTAACAAACTTCACTTTTCATGTAGAAAATCAAACTGATTGCATCCAAGGTACCCTATTTTGGCACACTTTCCAAGGCTTCAAGTTGCAATGTAGTGGTTCAACCAAGTGTGGATAACTTGCATTGACACCTAAACAAGCTCAATGTTGCATATCAACACCATCCAAGGTGCGTACATACCAAATTTATCAAATCCCCTTCTCTCTTTTAATAAAAACCAATAAAATCAGAAAAGACCAATCGTAAAAGTGCTCTAATTCCTTTGATTCTTGTCCAAATTGAGCAACCAGGAATTCATTAGCTTAGCATTGATGTCTACTAACTCCATGTAAAAGGAACTAGACCAATTGTTTAAGTTGAGAGAGTAATTAGCCGATTAATCACCCTCTATTTCACTAATCACAATAGACAGCCTATTTAATCAGCTCATAATCAGCTCCATAATGCATAATTGCTTCAACCAATCATATAGCAACCTCCTCAAGTATGTGCATCATACAATTATTAAGCAATTTCTAAATTTAATCAATCAACCAAGTAGAATTTAGCCTCCACTTCCCAAAAATATGTGAAATCCGCTCTGTTTCCTCCCTACATGCTGCACCGCCTGCTCTGAGATGGTTTGACAAGATTATAATGGCTATTGAGAGCATAGGTGAGTTCCCAACACTCTTAGGCATGTACACTATCAAAATCAATTGAGTGATTTTTGTAAAAAAACCAGCTTCAATTTCATCCACAATGGACATCACTTCTCTGTTTTTGTGAGGGCTTCAAAACAATGAATTTCCACTCACTTAAATGCATCAACTTTGCTCCAAATTCAATGTAGGGCTTGCACATGAGTTGCCAATACATTCCCATTTGCCAGATACATGATTCTTTGTTAGATTTGCAACCATTTGCCTCATACATTCACCACACTCAAGCTTCAATGGAGAGCTTGTAAAACAAAAAAAATTCTTTGCTTTGGGCAACTCAAATCTGGTGTTGTTAACTTGTTTGTGTTTTTGCACCTGAAATCCGCTCAAGGATGTTTAGTAGTCCTTACTCGGTAGGCCAAGCTCTCATATTTGATGAAAATTGGTGTGCTCCATGCTTCACAGCTCCAATGGCAAGCTTCACAGCTTCTTCCTCCTCTTCTCTCACTCACTCATAAACCCTAATAGAGAGCACCAGGCTCTGATACCATGATGAAAAATAGGTAGAGGGAGAGGAGACACATACACAGGAGAGCAAACCCCTAATGTATATTGCAAACCCTAACCATAGAGGGAAGCCACTCCCTTCTCACACAATGCATTAAGCCATTAATCCATAATCTACAACACACACTATGTGTTGTGTCCACACACTACTAACCCTAGCTAATGTCCACACACTATGACCAACGGGACGCGGTCATTTATGTCTCACACATGTTACTACCTAACATGCCAGCACATAGTGCAACTGGCACAAGCTGACATCGAGCTTGAATCTCAAAACAATAATGTGTTCTCTCCTATTAGAGAACATAAGCTTCATCCTCTTCTTCATCCAATCATCCGAAATGCCGAGGCATGTATGTGGAACTAGAAACTCAATTTTAAGTACATTAATAACATATTGTTTTGATAACTCATCTTATACTTTCCATTTTTTAAAAGAGTTTGTGAACTCTAGGTTCACAACAAGTACATGCATTTGGTTCATCCCTCTGTTGTCCACCATGACGAGCAACCCATCCACATCTATGCCATATGGAAACTCACATGGATCATATGGTGGCATTGCTCTCCTCGGGAATGGCTCATAAGTGTGGGATGATGAGCCACCCCTCTCCCATTGGGGGGAGATGTTGTGAGAGACTTAGTGATGCTTCTCCCAAAGCAAAAGAACCCTACTCCCTGCCACTCTACTACGTTTATACTAGACTCCTAGATTCCCTGCGCGCTGATGTGATGGCCTTGCACCACTTAGACTTGCACCATATAATGGAGTAGACTTGCCTAATGGTATATTGGCATATATATAAGGATGCATAAAGAGACTTACTCAATGCATAAACACATAAATATGTATAAATATACAATGAGAATGTAAGATTTCTCCCTCTAGCTTTTGAGGTGCGCAGGTGTAAGAACCTCCCCTTCTGATCTTATAATTATTCCCCTCTCTGAAATAAAAGAAAGATCCTGTTTTACCCTATTTTGGCTTGGAGAGAGAAATGTTCTAGAGAGAGGTAATTCAATTTTTAGATATCTTTGGATGGAAAAATATCCCTTCTTATTAAAATAAGTTTTCCCGAAACAGAAGTTTAAAAAGAAATTCCTAAGCTGCATTAGAAATAAATTATAATGTGCACAAGAGACCTTAGCCTAAGGGTTCAGATTTTCCTATGGACCAATAAGATTAATCCAGATGTAGGGAGGAGATAAATTGAAGAATAAAATAAAAACCCCCCAAAAATGAGTAAATGCTCACATAAGATGAAGAGTGGACTAAGGACCAAAGAAAACAATTAAAAAACTGAATTTTGACACCTCAGAGTGGGGATCTCCCCTCATGAAGTAGGTGCCTTTTTTCTCATCTCCCAATTTTTAATCAATAAAATGAGATATTTCATCTCTCCTCTCTCCTATTTCAAAACTAGATCCAAAAAGTAAGCTGAACTGACCCAAAAATGGTCAAAAATTGACCAAACTGATCTGAAAAATTCTTGAATTAGTTTGCTTGGTTAGAGGCTCACTTTTTCCTATAAATAGAAGCCTCCCCCTTTGTAAAATCTTAATGGTGTTTATGCATTGTTACTCTGCTCCTGTCTCCTGAGCCATCTACATTGAATTTTTTAATAATTCAATTGTTTTTGGCCTAATCCTCTCCAAAGTGAATTGGTGGCCCTTGCTTCAAACAAGAGTAGAACCCTCAATCCCTCAAGCCAAAGGAGAGCTTAAGCTCCATGTAAGTTAATTTTCTTATTTATTTAATTAAATCTATGGGTTTCTTGATTTTCATGTTTTATAGTTGATTGAACTAAATTCAAATGCTATGCCTTTGAGGAAAAGGCCACCCCTTCTCTTCTTTACATTCCAGCCTTTCTTAATCCTGAAAAGATTAACTAAAGGACTAATTAAACTCTTTTTATTGTTTACTCTCTTGAATCTAGAAAATTATGTAGATTAGAGTTCTATAAATCTAATTTGGGTTAGTTTAAGTTAAATAAAGAATGATAAAAATGAGAAATGGTCAGCCATACAAAGGAGGTTATGGCAAAATTTTCCAGAATTTTGTGGAAAAAAAAGTTTGTTTTTATGTTATTCCAAAAGAGTAATTCCCACCATTTTTGCAGTTAAAAGAAATATTCTAATTACTCCATGTACATATTCACCCATGAATATGCATGGATATCAGTGATATTAAATAATTAAATTTGATTTTATGCATAGAAAGATGCATAAATGAATTATTTTTATTTTAAAAGTGTTATTCTCATTAAATTTGATTTTTATGCATAGAAAGATGCATAAAAGAATTATTTTTATTTCAAAAGTGTTATTCTCATTAAATTTTATTTTTATGCATAGAAAGCTGCATAAAGAAATTATTTTTATTTCAAAAGTGTTATTCTCATTAAATTTGATTTTTATGCATAGAAAGCTGCATAAAGGAATTATTTTTATTTCAAAAGTGTTATTCTCATTAAATTTGATTTTTATGCATAGAAAGCTGCATAAAGGAATTATTTTTATTTCAAAAAGTGTTATTCTCATTAAATTTGATTTTTATGCATAGAAAGATGCATAAAAGATTTATTTTTATTTCAAAAGTGTTATTCTCATTAAAGTTAATTTTTATGCATAAATAGATGCATAAAGAGTTTTTATATCAAAAATAGAATTCTCTTAAATTCTATGAGTATTTGATAAATAAATAATTAAATACTCTAAGAGAGAGATTTCTATCGTTTTATATTCACACGGATTGTAAAAAGAGAATTCAAGACATTTATTGAGATCGAAATATTCAGATAAATGATTAATCTATTCCTCATTGGAATTCGTAACTAATTTAGAAATCAGTTAAGTGAATATTCAAAGAAAGAAATTCAGTAAAATAGTAACTGAATTATCAAACCTTTTCGAGAAAGATAGATCAGGAAAAATCTTATCCGACTCGAACCTTGAATCTGACTATGAACAAGATCGGGGTAGATGTGAATGGATGAGATGTGATGTGAATAGATGTGATGTGATGTGATGTGGATCTAGGTAGATGTGAATGGATGAGATGTGATGTGGATGGATCTGATGTGATGTGGATCAAGGTAGATGTGAATGGATGTGATGTGGATATGGGTAGATGTGAATGGATGAGATGTGATGAGGATGGATATGATGTGATGTGATGAGGATCTGAATAGATGTAATTGGATGTGATGAGATGTGATGTGGATGAATGTGATGAATGTGATGTGATGTGGATAGATGTGATGAGATGTAATATGATATGATTGGATGAGAATGGATGAAGAATGATGGGAATAGATATGACTGGATGTGGAATAAGCAAAGTCAATTGATGTAGAAGAATGTGCAATAACGAGAAATGATGTGGAACAATGTGGAAAGATGAGAGTTCGTTAGAAACTGTATTTATGAAACCTGTTTTGTTGACTGTTTTATGTCAAGAATGCTGGGGAAGCATTTTGACCGTGTTGTGAATGAGATCGTGGAGACCTAAGTGATAAAGTTACAACAGCTGACGGAGAGTCAATGGAAGACGTCTCGCATAGCAAGGTTGGCCGAGGTCTTGACCAGCCTCGGTTCAATTTAAATGGTGAGCTTCCGGTATGATGGATGAGGGACCAAGGAAGCGGCCTATGAGTGAAGCGCTAGGTGACCTGCGAAGGAGCCTAGAGGGTGCTGACCATACGGTGCTCGGGATCTGGGTCGCCCGAAGATACCCACGTGTGCGTCGAGGAAGAAAACTGGAACAAGGAGTTAGAGTTGTTTTCTGGACTCGGGCATGGATCTGGTTGATTGGCTTTGCTGGTCAACGGGGATGAGTCCATGGCTCTTTTATATGGATCTGTTGGTTGATCTTGCTGATCTTCAATGGGGAGTCCATCTCGATTTTCTTATGTGATTATATTTCCAGGTACTATGAGCTAGGAACTATTGAAAAGGCTCGTGAGTGAACAGGTGGTGAGCATTCTGGTTGCCAATGATGCCATAGGTACACCGATGAAGGAATGATTGGAAATTAGAATATTCAACTAGATATTTTGGAGGATTATGATCAGTGATACTATGGTTTCATTAAAAGATTGTTTTAAAGACAGCTGGATCTGTGAAACAAGCACTTTCTTATTGGGTGTGTAAGTGGTGTGACTATCTTGAAGTTTGCTTGAAGCACCAGCTAGGGAGCTTGCGAACGCTTTTCCCTGGTACACCCAAGACAAAACATAACCAAATTTCTAAATGGATCCTATCACTACAGTGGTTGGGTGGTTGGTTTACCCATGGGATTGGATGGCTGGACTGATGGATCCCTAAAATGAGACTCAATTCTGTTATGCTAGGATAGATGAAGTAAATCCCAGATAGTCTTTGTTCTATGGAAAAGAATCAACAGCTGTGTCTCTTGATGAGGAAAAAAGCATTGGTCTCTATGATCCAAGTGCAAGTCTCTTCCTTGATCTTACCATGTGACTTACGGGTTCGGTCGGATCAGTTTGGTTAGTTAAGGCTCTTGACTACGTTAGTATAAATTTTCCTGGAGAGGAATCACCCATGCTTTTTGGGCGAGGGAAGTTTTTCCGAGTTCAGTTTTGGAAGAACCGAGAGATTAGTCTCTTGTCCGGGCAAGGCCCCGAGTAGTGAGAGGCTCTGCCCTGCGCAAGAAGTGCTACTTCCGCTACTAGCACCCCTTAATTCATTGCACAGAGGGGGCAAGGATCATTCAGCAGATGCAGATCACTCTTTGTATGTGCGCAAGAGTGATAAAGGTATTGTGATCGTCACCATCTATGAAAATGATCTTATTGTTGGAGCTGACAACTTGGATGAGATTGAGCATGTGAAAAGTCTTCCCAAAAGAAAGTTTGAGATGAAGGATTTGGGAGATCTGCGCTACTTTTTGGGAATTGAGGTCATTCGCACACCTAATGGTATTTGGTTGTCCACAGAGACAGTATGTATTGGACATGTTGTCCAAGTATGGGATGGCTGATTGTAAGTCGATCTCGGTGCCATTAGATCAAAATGGCAAGCTTAGTGTACGGATGCAGGTTATGTGTTAGAGGATCCCACTATGTACAGGAAGATTGTGGGGAGTTTGATCTATGTCACAATCAACAAGCCAGATTTGATTTACAATGTTGGCTTAGAGAGCCAGTTTATGCAAGTTTCGCGCAAACCACATCTTGTCAGTGTGCGACGCACAGTTCGATATTTGAGGGCCTTTGTTGATTATGCATTGTTTTATGTAGCAAGTGTATCATTGGAGCTATATGGATACACATATGCAAATTGGGCAGGTAGCATCTCAGACAGGAGATCTACTAGTGGATTTGTGTTTTTATTGGGGAGTGTTGCTATGACATGGAGCAGCAAGAAGCAGCCCACAGTTGCCTTGTCGAGTACAGAGGAGCTGCGATGGTAGCGCATGTAAGGTAGCTTGGTTACGCAAGCTACTTGTTTGTTGATTTGGGGTTGCATGTGGAGAGAAAGGTTGTCATATATTGTGACAATGTTAGCAGTATACAGCTAGCCAAGAACCCAATTTTCCATGAGCGGACAAAACACATTGACATACATTACCACTTTATCAGGGGGAGAGTCTTGGCAGGCGACATGGACTTGGCCTACATCAGCTCATAGGATCAAGTCGCTGATATCTTCACGAAGACCTTGGGAGCTGAGCAACTCCGCGGATT
The DNA here is from genome assembly GCF_041138505.1 of Cibotium barometz. NCBI lineage: Eukaryota > Viridiplantae > Streptophyta > Polypodiopsida > Cyatheales > Cibotiaceae > Cibotium > Cibotium barometz. Next base: position 44,133,007 of record NC_141050.1, read on the forward strand.
TCGAGATGTGCTTGAAGTTCATGAGTTGGAGTTGAGCTTGAGGGAGAGTGTTGAGATATCAAGGTCAACATGAGCTGACACTAACGAGGTGCCTGCAGCATGATGACCATTCAACATTTACATCACTAGTTGGCACTGACATATCTTCGCCAGAGATTCTACAACTCGACTACACTGACTAGTCCACATCTATCCACTCCACTTAGCGTGTTCACATTATGGACCGCTTGTATATACACTATTATGTGTGTTAGTCACTTTATCTTCTTTGTAGACCTCTTTTGTTGTGTGAAGAAGAAGAAGAATTTTCAGCTTCTCACCTTGTGTGTTCTCTTCTAGGGTTTGTGTGAGTGTGTGTGTGTGCTTGCAAGAGCTCAAGCTCTCTTCTCCCCTATATATTTTCATTTAGGACACACTTTTTTAGTAACCTAACATTAAAAACATTGTGGATTTTCAAGTACAAAGGAAGTAAAAGTTCATAAGCTTGATCTTCACTCTTCGCATAATCACAGATAGTCCATGATATATGGGTGATAGAGAGAGAACTTATCTTGGGTCGTACATGAAGAAAAACCATATCATCTTCACTAAAGTCCCTATTAGATCTCTTTAGGTCAGCATATTGTGTTTGCCTATCCTGAGCAACTTTAATGTCGTTCTTTATAGAATTCATTTAATTATCCATCTCCTTTAGCATTTGCTTAGACACTTTAATAGTGTTAGGAAATCTTGTTCGTAAAGTGCCTAAAATAGACTTATGTAAATACTTTGATGATGATAAGAGCCATTATAAGCAAACTCTACCAAGTGTAGATAGTTAATCCATCTCCTGGGTCCTTATCCACAAAATGCTCAAAGGATATCTTTGATCACTTGGTTTATCCTCTTTACTTGACCCCGTCAGTTTTTGGGATAGGCAGCACGAAGATCTAGAGAGGTATCCATATCTTTATAGAATTGGGACATAAATTTATTGTTTCTATCATTAGCAACATCAAGTGCAGTGTAGGTCTTTTTCATTGGGATCAAGTGAGCAACTTTTATTAGATGATCCACCACTACTATGATGGAGACCTACCTAGCATTTGCTAAAAGGTAATATGGTGATGAAATCCATGCTTATGCATTCCCATTTTATCTAGGGCATAAGGATATAACTTTCTTAGAATTTTCATTTTTTCAACCTTTCATCTTTTGGTAGACTAAACATCGACAAACATGCTGCAATACATCCTTCTTAAGTCCAAGCTAAAAGAAACTCTTCTTGACAGCCAGGAAATTCTTGTGTCCTGCGATAAGGATGTCATGAGCGTTATTTAGAATCATTGTCTTCAAATCTCCTCTTTCTTGAAAACACAGCCGATTGTTGGATTACATGTAATCATCCTCTAACTTGTATCCTTGTACTTTCTTCATTTCTTGGCTCATCTTCCTTTCCTACCTAAGCAAGGCAACCTTGACATAGAAGAGACCATTGAAATGTAGTGTTCTTCTTAAGAAGTTTAATCAAAGGAGAAGCAATCTTGGTATAATGTGTAATGAAAATATGGTACCACCCTATTAAGCCTAAAAATCCTTTGACTTTATTTACCGTCTTTGATTATGGCTAGTCAATAATAGCTTGAACCTTTGCAAGATTAATTGATATTCCATCCTTTGACACTATGAACCCTAGATATTCAATACAATCAATGAAGAAGATACACTATAACAAAGTGTCCTAGTGGTGCACGTGCATATGAGGATGGGCCTAGGCACATGGGGTTAGGGTCCATTTACACATGTGGGACACATGGGACCCTAGGGGTATAAATAGGAGATTACTATCATGTATTGGGATCTTTTACTCACTTTATGACATTTGGTCATCTATTTTCCTTGGAACATATGTTCTCTTGGATATGGTATAAACTCCCATGAGTGCTCTAGGTATTGCTCCCTATTATGAGCGTCCTCTAGGTGAGAGATTAACACACCACACTTCCATAGTTGCTTGCATTGGTATCAGAGCAACACACCACACTTCCCTGGTTTCTTGCATTGGTATCAAAGCCCTTAGGTTTCCTGCATTGCATTGGTATCAGAGCAACACACCACATTTCCCTAGTTGCTTGCATTGGTATCAGAGCTCTTTCAAGCTTTCATGGTGGCGTCTCCCTTGAGAATGCATATGAGCCCTCCATTCTAAGTGCTAAACCCTAACAGTTACTTGTATTGGTATCAGAGCCCTTGTCTTAAGTCCTTGCTTAGGGAATGAGTAGTATTAATCATTTTTAAAATTAATTTTTACATAGTTTTTTGATTTGCTAATTTCTTATTTAACAAGATTAACAAAGAAATTTATGTTAATCATTTTTGAGTTTATATTATACACTGTTTTCAGAACCCTAATCCAATTTACTGTTTGATTCTTGAACATCTTGATCTTCTTTATCTTTATTTTCTTGATTTTTGAATTAAGGTTTATAAAGACTTTAGCAACCAAAATTAAGAGATTTTCTTGCATTATCTTGCTTAGAGAGCTTACAATTCTAATTATTAATCCATTAAGCCTCTATTTCTGTTCTGTTTTCTAAAATCTTAGAGTTCTTGGAATAAATTTACAAGAAGCTTGGTTTTTTAAACAATTTTGTAAAAATTTCATTGTAGTTTCAAAGACTGGTACAGACTGTGCAGAATATTCAAATTACAAAGTTTGTGTAGAGTACAGATTGCAGTGTAAATATCAAGATTGTTGTGCAGTTTTCATATTTCTGTGCAAATTATTATGCAGAGTACAGATTCCTATACAGAACAAGTTCTGGTGCAGATTATTATAACAATTACAGATTCTATGCAAAAAATTAAAGATTACTCCAATTCATTGAAGTCTGCAGTTTCTTGAAGTTTATGCAAAGTTTATTGTACTAAAATCAAATCTTTCTGAACTTAATACTTTCTTGCAAAGAAGATAGACAGAGATAACAAATCTATTGGAATTTATACATATTAGCATAAATCTTGATGTATTAGAAGTAAAGAAAAGAAGAAAAGTGTTGAGAAAACACTATTTACAACATTTTAGCACATTGCCCCATCAAGAAGATGTACAATATGCTGTTCTATTACATATCTGAGCATTGCCCCATCAAGAAGATGTACAGTATGCTGTTCTATTACATATCTGAGCATTAGTATTATACAGAAAGCATATTGATAACTAGTTGATGCAAAAGTATACAAGTGTTACAATTTCGAGTATAGAAATCCAAAAAGTTTGTTGATTAACACTGTTTTACAAGTATGGCCTTACTGGGAATTAAACCCAATCCATTGGTGTGAGCCAATATGCCCCATACACCACAAGGTTCTTCTAACTTGCATACACTTGAGATTCCTTGAGTGTGAAGATCTCTTATAGATTCTGTAAAGAACCAGTTCTGTGAAAAGAAAGGCTATTAAGAAACAGAGCATAGTAAAGAATTTCTATGCAGATGGATAAAGAAGTGTGTAGAGTTTAAATCTTTTACAAAAGTTCAAACTCACACAGTTCTTAGTGCAGTTTTGGAACAGCTTCATTGCCTTGATATTGATTCAAAGCTCAGCATTGTAGTACTTGTTCCAAAATTCTCTTCTAGAGTTGAGAGACCCTAACATTTGAGGGGGGCGCAGTATCAAAAGGAGTCGCAGGCGCAAGGTGGGCAAGTGGTAGAACCTGCACCTTCCACAAAGCGCCAAGAGAGGGGGGGGTCCCAGGATGTAGACTGCAAGCACTAGGACCAGTGGTAGCACTAACAGGAGCTCAACGCAGCTCAATTTACCAGTGGACGGCAGACGTTTGCTAGCTTCTTTTGCTTCATCGCCTCTGTGAAGCTCAGATCATCAAACGCAACATTCAGCAGACAAGCACGTGCTGCTGGTGAGAGCAAGCACGCTAGTGAGAGCAGGCAGCTCTCTTGGCCGACCTGTAGGAAGAGCCTGCTACTGGTGAGAGCAGGCGGCTCTAACAGGCACTCAAGGCTGCGAACAACTACAAACACAACCGTAACATTCGAAGTTGTAGGTCCAACCAGCCCAGGCGGCTCCAGTGTTTTAAAAAAAATACGCATCATTTCAAGCGCTCGTTCGTCAGCAAAGCACACCAGCGCAACGCACACATCAGCTAAACGTTTTGCAACTCTTGGTAGCCAGGCACCAATGATTAACACAGTGGATTTTTGGGAAGCCTCATTGAGCTTGTAGAGCTCTCAGACCGAGCACAGAAGGAGGAAGCCTTCTTGTGTGAAAGAAAGGGTAGGAGAAGATTAAAAGGGTAGGAGAAGATTAAAACATTGAGAGGTAGAAAGAAGAACTTGTAGTTTCTTTTTCATCTCTTCTGTCATCTTCTTAGCTTTAACCCTACTAGTATTGGACCCGCGCGTTGCTGCGGCGGCGGCGGCAGGTAGAGTTCCAAAAAAAATAGGCTCAGTTTCTCCAATTTAGGTCATGTTTTAAGTAAACACAATACA